>NW_020653731.1:10269991-10317624 GCF_003589595.1 Hyposmocoma kahamanoa
ACACTTTTTAGCGCGGACCCGACGTCCATATAATTGTAAGTCAATGGACTACACTCTAAGAAGTGTCTTATAAGTCATTTGCGCACCGCGCAAACGTGTGTCTTGTGTTGGATACAAGCAACCGGCGACTACCAATGAATATTCTATTTTCGTACAAAAATGATATAAAATCGACACAGTCGTACAAATTGCTGTTGGAGCAACCGGCGACAGTCTCCGATTGCTGCAACCGTAATTTTATTTTTTTACAATATCAAGTGACGGGACGAACAAGTCGTGCGCCTGATGGTAAGCTACACGCCTGTCCATAACAGTTGCAGTGCCACTCAGAGCTTTAAATTGCAAAGATCTGAGGGGCACTACCACTGCGCCTGTCACCCTGAGACATAAGTTGACAAGTCCCACATGCCTGTAATTTCACCAGCACCCTTCAATACCGGAACACAGTAATGCTGACATTACTGCTTGGCGGCAGAAATATATAACAGTATGAAAATTAGAATTTTCGTACCTTTTTGCCGGTTAGTTGAATACAGCTCTTGTCACTACACACTTAGGCTGAGATCGCCACTACGACCTTAAACAAAAAGAAAAATTGAAATCGTCGCTGTTGTACTAAAAAGCGAAATCTCGCCTTTTATTACCGTTTACGAAAGTTAGGTAGTTTAGTAAAACCCAGGTGTAAAGGTAAATAATTTTACGAGGCTCTAGCCTTTTTGTGGGGCTAATGAAAAAACCCTTTTATATCGTTTTATGTCTGCGGGATTATGTGGAGCGGAGACTCAACGAGGTCAACCACGGATTTGGCATAAATATTTTGATAGCTTAATTGAAAGTATTTGGGTTCTACGGTTGCTTTTTTTATAATATTAAGTGCCGCGATGAACAAGTCGTGCGCCTAATGGTAAGCTACGCGCCTGTCCATAATGCTTTTTTTATAATATTAAGTGCCGCGATGAACAACTCGTGCGCCTAATGGTAAGCTACGCGCCTCTCCATAATGTTTTTTTTAATAATATTAAGTGCCGCGATGAACAAGTCGTGCACCTAATGGTAAGCTACGCGCCTGTCCATAACAGTTGTAGTACTGAGCTTTAAATCGCAAAGATCTGCGGGGCACTGCCACAGCGCCCATCATCCTGAGACATAAGTTGACAAGTTCCATGAGCCTGTAATTGCACCAGCACCCTTACCCTTCAAAACCGGAACACAGTACCGCTGACATTACTGCTTGATGGCAGTAATAGGTAAGCTGGTGGACCCTGGACGAACTCTTTCACAAAAAGCTCTACTGCTACTAGAATAACCACAACAATTACCTGGATTTAAACTAGGGAATTCCTTGTACTATGAGTGAACTGCAATTGTTATGGACAGGCGTGTCGCTTACCACCAGGCGCACGATTTGTTCGTCCCGTCACTTGGTATTATAAAAAAAATCACATGACAAAAGCTAATTCCATACCATAACTCCATAACTTTATTATTATAATTTGAATGTAAATCTAATTTTAAAACAAACAGAAGGACATCCATCCCTACGCCCATAACATTATTCAATAATCCTTAATTACCAACCCCCGTGGAAAAGGTCTTGTGGAAACTATTATGTCCAATTTAACTGTTCATAATTTGCGAGCACTTGAGGGGTTGATGCATGCCTAGGGAGTTTACCCTTGTGGTGTTAGTGACAGTAAATATCGGAAGGAGAGTTTCAGGTGAGTGGAAACCAAAGTGTATAATGACTACTAATAGTAAGTAATCTGAATATTCTTCTTCTAGATAACACTAGTAGGTAGTTTTTAACCAATTTCAAAAAAAGGAGGAGGTTCTCAATTCGACATCAAATCAATATGTTTTTTTTTTCTTTTTTTTATGTTTGTTACGCGATAACTCCAGTATTTGTGAACCGAGTTTCATGATTCTTTGTTTTGTTGGAAAGAGAATACCGCCATAGTGGTCCCATTTAATTTTGAACAAAATCATACACCTCTAAGGGTGGCTGTTCATGCATGAAGATTCGTTTTTATAATTAAGGAGCAGTTATTTTAATGGTTGATTTTGCTATTCTTCAATTCAAGGCGGTTTTTTTTTCCTCAATATACTTTGAGTAGTGAGAACCGATTTTTATTATCTCCTGTATCAACTTCCGTATAGTGACGAACTAGGGGATGAATCCGGGTTTGCGCACTTTCCGGTACCCGATTTCAATAAAACTTGGTAATTATATGTAATTCCACATACTTTTGAGGTCGGTTTTTTAGTACTCAGTACTGAGATTATTTGGTATGCAAACCAGCCAACAGGCTATATCACGGTATGAGATTTTATTCATCTCCCGATATCACACCACGGTGAGATTTTTTTTTCTCATATCTTTGCGATTTAAAGCTCTGAATGACAGTGCAACTATTATGAACAGGTTTGTCGCTTACCATGACGCGCACAACCATACATATCTTTTTTCCTATATCTATGCGCACAACTTGTTCATCCCGTCACTTGATATCAAAACAAAGGGGCTGTAAGGGAAAAATCCTGTCAGTTATTTTGAATTTGAATTATTGTAAAATACGTTAAGGTATTTTGTACTGTTTATAACATGCCAGTGTTTTAATATATTTATCCACGAATTTGTTATAATTATGACTGATGGCGTTACGGCAAAAAAGTCGTTAAAAATAAAAAATAAAGATCTGCAATACGCACATACAAAAATTTGTAAGATCCGCTAGTTCGTTTCTTGGCTTAGTCGGCGGCATAGTGCCATTTGTTTGGTTTGCTGGAAGACGTTGGTTCGAATCCAACTGAATCGAAGGATTTTTTTCTTAGCGTTCGTTCTTTGTATTAATAATTTACACACATTTTTAAATTGCTTTGTAGCTGTTTCCCTTATCCGAAAAATTCAAAGGTGCAACCCAGGATCAGAATCCATGACCCTATGCTTGAGAGGCGTTATAAATATAATTTTTAAACATTTTGAATTTGGCAACTTCCGTGGTCGAATGGCTTACATACCGGTTTTTCATGGCGTCGCTGTCTCTGAGGTCCCGGGTTGGTTCCCTAGCCGCGACAATGTAGAAAAACTTTTATATATTGTCTCGGGTCGGGTTGTTTGCGGTACCGTCTCCATATTCCAAAACACAAATGCTTTAGTTATTTACTTTGTGATCGAAGTAACGTATCTGATGTTGTCTAATATTTATATTTATTTAAATTTCGAATAGAAGACCGTTTTAATTACATTTTTACACAGTAACCCCGAATTTTCCCTAATCTACCGAAAAATGTTTATACCGCATCTAATACATATGTATAAACATACATAGCTTGTTATATTAGGTAATTATAATGAATTGCGGGTATCATTTCAGTTAGTTAATCCGTTTGTTAATGTTAGAACAGTTATCATCAAACGTGGAGCGGATTAGCATTTTAACAACCGATGGTATTCCGTCTTGATGATTTTAGTTAGCTCACAGATTAACACTGTGAGTGCTAGAAGAGGACGTTCGATTCCCTGTAGAATCAATTTGGGAAATAAACTCTTCTTAATTGCAATAGCTGTAGTAAAAGTAGATCACCTTGTGTCTTTCACAAAGAGCTCCACTGGTTTTTTTTTTAATTACATATTTGTGCTGTATCAAAGAAGTGATGCTACTGGCATACATTTTGTCTTTGATAGTATGTATAGTATTGGTGAATTACATGGGCGTGTGTTGGGAGTATTTGTTTATGTAGTATTTGTTTAGTGTAGTTATTTTTGACCGCAGCGACCTTATTTTAGTCATTTTACAAAAACTATAAACAATAGACGATTGCGCGACCATGTTATGTGAGGTACTTCCCTTTAGTAGCCCTGTGACATTCATCGCAAGTGCACATGTGTCTGTATTTGTGTTTGCGGCCTCAGATTCCGCGCGAGACCGCTCGCGATCCAGAAAAATTCATGAAATGAAATGGAAGCCTGAGAGCGTATTTCATGTTATTTATACTATTTAACTTACAAAATTGCATCATTTTATGTAATATGTATTCAATTTTTATTATAACACTATTTCTTGTAGACAATGAATTACGAAGAATCAGAACGGCTTGCAGAGGAGGCGGAAACAGAAGATGAAGATGAAGATTTTTGGTGATGTCAAATTATTGATACTGACAAGGAGTAGCTTATCGTAGTACCTACTCTTAAAAAAGTTAGTAGTTTTAATTTGTTCTTCTTTTTTTATTTTATTAGTGTTATTTAAACGTAAACCAAAGTCTGCTATAGCTAACACAAAACTATATGCTCACCATTATAAGGAGACTACTAACAACCTACATAAGTGTCCAGACATTTAGGTGTTATAATAGATAATAACCTCTCTTTTAAGCAACACATCGAAGCACTAAGCGGCGGAATCCGTAAGCTAATGTTTGTGTTTAAAATACTACGCGCTTTTGCGGATTTTAAAATAATCAGGCAAGTTTAGTATGCATTATGTCAATTAGTTATTACTTATTGCATTACATTATACTGTTTTTATTTTATTAGAATTGAGATAGTACGTAGAATGATATGAAAAAACATTTTAGACTTCCTACAATAATGTGCAATTATTATTGATTATAATTTTGATTGATCTCGATAATAGTTATAGTGTGTAAACGTCATCTTATCTTATTATTCTGTTGTTTTTTTTAACGTTGTTTTGTGTCACATGACTAAACTTAAAAAAAATGTAAATACTGTTCTTTATTTTATTTAACATTTGCTACACAGCGTCATGATAGTCTTCATTTAATTTTGTCTCTGGATTGTTGTCACTGGAAGGCTTAATCCTAAATACCGAATATTTTTTATACCTATGTATGTAGTATATATGTATATTTTTTAATAATATTTATTGAAATAATTTTATTGCTCTGGTACTCAGTCAGAAGTACAGGGAAATAATTCCCAATAAATAGGAATAATTAGTTTTAGGGCAGGTAATTGATGTAGTTATCTGATACGTTATAACTTCATAGAAGCATTCATAATTCATTCATTCATTCATTCATTCAAAGCATTCATTCAAAGTCTTTATTTATTTATTTATTAGATGCACAAAACAGTATACATTAAATGGTACTCCAACGAATATTACAATTTATGCTAGGATGTAACTAATTACATATAACATAATTATTTAGCTCGTAAACATAATATAAAATAGTAAGCATACAGTTTCTTCTAAAGGGTCTTTCAACAAGAACTTTGCTTTCTAAAACAAAATAAAACAAAAAATTTAGATGAAGATGATTCAAATTTTTATTGTATTACAAAGAGAAAATTGTTTTATTTTGTTTTAGAAAACAACGTTCTTGTTGAAAGACCCGATACAAGTGTATATGAAAAAAAAAATATACTGAAAATTAAAACTAGTGGAAATAATATTCTCCGTATAGAGTACTAAAAAAACCGACCGCAAAAGTCATTCATCCCCTAGTTGACCACCTTTAGAGGTGGAATATTTTCTTACAATTTAAATGGAACCACTTTTAAGATATCCTCCTTCCAACAAAAAAAGAATCATCAATCGGTTCACAATTGATGGCAATTGTGAACCGATCTCTATAACCGATATCGATATCTTGTAACACATATACAAAAAAAAACCCAGACGAATTGAGAACCTCCTCCTGTTTCTGAAGTCGGTTAAAAATAAAATAAAAATATTATCGCAAACACGGTATAAACCGTGTTTGCGTTAATGTTTTTATTTAGCTTTTAATCATACATGTTTATAAAATTGAAATTAGAATCTTAACGCTAACACGATAGCTCATTCTACATATTCGAATATTACATTAAGGCCCATTTACATTAATTAGTGTGAACGTCTGGCACTATTATTAATATTACTTTGACAGCTTGTCTAGTCAAACAACACGTCTTTGTTGAACATACCTTTGATATATAATAACCTTTATAATTATGGTCGTGGAAACTTTAGTGCAGTTGTTGAATTAAATTAGCTCTGAAATTACTAACAAGAGGTCGTTAGAACGGCAGATGGAAGGAATACATTATTATTTTTGCGATTGTACGTTTGTTATTTGCATTTGTTTTTACCGTAATGCTCAGGGGCCTTACCATGAACTCTTAGTACGATTCTGTTTAGGACATAAAATGAATCGTTGTGAGACAGCGCTACATGAAGTGTATATCACCATCCCACTTTTTAGACGTTACGAACCTATATTGAACTGTAATAAGAGTTAATGGTAAGGCCCCAGTGTCATGCGGTTAATTTTTTACATAAGGGTGGAAAAATTGTACTATAATACATTTTTAACCGACTTCAAAAAAAGGGGGAGGTTCTCAATTCGACTGTATATTTTTTTTCTATGTATGTTACACGATAACTCCGGTATTTGTCAATCGATTTTAATGATTCTTTTTTTGTTAGAAAGAGTGTACGTCCACAGTAGTCCCATTTAATTTTGAAGAAAATCATCTACCTCTAAGGATGGCTGATCACACGCATGAATATTCATTTTTATAACAAAATAAATAGAAAACCACCGTGAGACTCAGGCGTAGTAACGAAAATAACGGATAACTTACGTATTTACTTTACGTATGTTGATTGTGTGCGTTATTATTATATTGTATTATATTATATTATTTAAGTCGAGTTTTTCCTCGACATGTTTCGAACCAATTCGTGGTCCTTAATTATGTTTCCTTCAAGTCATCGCGGCGGAATATCTTAATTAAGGACCACAAATTGGTTTGGAACATGTCGAGAAAAAATTCGACTTACATACGTGAGTTCATTGTTATTTTAGTTAAAAAAAAATTTTAATTTATGTGAAAGCAGCGTAGCGATTATATATATATATATATATATATATATAGTCGGGCAATCAGCAACTCGGAAACACGTGTCGGGTTTTGGTGATGGTGTTTGAGACTGTAGTTGGGCTTGTGTTAATTATTTTATGCAAAGAGAAGGTGGGAAAATTAACTGCATGAAAAAAATACTCAGCGCAAGTGCAGTTATTTTTCATGATTTGGGTTTTCGGAGTACAAAATTAATTTACTTCCATTTTTACTAAGTCTATACTAAGCATGAATTCAAATGTTTCAAGTACTGAACTTCCTTTGCGCGATTCGAGCGGCAGGACACTAGCTAAAGTAATTTCAAAAATGTATATCGTATACTATACTTCTTCTACTTAGTTCAATTGATACAAAAAATACATTGGTATATATAAAGTACCTATTCAATACAGGTTAGTGTTTTTTTTCTATCGTGAAAATTTTTAGGACGCGTATTTTCATACCATATACTAATCAGAGTGTATCCTCAATTTTACTACATACTTTTTTCAGAGTGATTGGTTCAATACTTTCACAGTTATGCGGAAACAACCAAAGCCGTATGACGTTGTATCGACACTCATTAAGTTTAACCCCAAAGTAACACCTGAAGCTATTAATTATTTATGACAAATGTTGCCTTGATTTGATTGATTGACATATCCTGCCTTCATTAAATAATATGTCTATATATAGGGTGGTGGCGCTAGTTACCGATAAGCACTGGTGTTCGATATTTAAATAAATTTCTAACAAGATTTAGGACAACATTTTCTGTGAAAGTAATACATTTTTTATTCGTAAGGTCCCATATGTCTACAATTTTACCAGCACCCTTACCCTTCAAAACCGGAACGCAGTAAGGTGGTAGAGCTAGTGACCGACAAGTACCACTGTACAACATTTATTTTTTTAGATTTAGGACTAAAGTTTCTATCATAGTAACACGTTTCTTATTGCTAAGTGTCAATTACTGGTTAGTTAATTACCGGATTTTTATGTTCATTACTGAAGATTTAAAGAAATTCTAGTTTAGGTAGTTTTTGGAATAATTATAATATTTTTTTTGTTAAACATACTACGGAATAATCTTTATTGTGAATTGTATTTGTCAAGTAAACTAATCACTATTGGTAAATGTTTAAAAACCGGAAAGTTATTCCAAATTTAAAGTCACACTCCTTTAAAGTGTCGATCATTGGTGCCACCACCCTATATATTTTTTATAGAATATGGACTTGCTCTTGTTCTGGAGCAAACATAGATATCTATGCTTTAATTTCTCTATCTCTGAAATGGGTATTCAGATTTATATTCCGATTTTTTTTCACCTTATTTTAGAATAGAATAGAATAGAATAGAATACATTTATTACATAACACCACAACACAATAATAAACAGTAAAAAATAAAAAGTAAAAAAAATAAAAATAAAACAGAACTAAATTAAAACTAAAACAAATTAAATTAAAACAAACAGAAAATGAATAACAAAAAAGAAAACTAAATAAAATTAACTAAAAATAAAATCTTAGCAATAAATAATTATGCGACCACATCGTGTGGCGACCATGCGATTTTACACTTAAGTGCAGGGTTATTTAAAAGTGATTTGGGACACAATTATTCCAAGCCTCCACACGAATGGGGAATGCAGTTTCATTGAATGATGAGAATGCTAATTCCCTCATTTAGGTATTTATTAGCCGGCAGGCTCATGAAGTATATGCATAGTAATAGGTAAGTTGTATTGTACAGGTAAGTAGCTAGTTTCTAGGTTATATTATAGGTACGAAGTTAGATAGGTTGTATTATTGTACGTGACTCTGCTTACTCGGTTTCAAACTTGATGCCCTTAGTTCGAGTCCTGGCAAAATTATTTTTGTTTTTAGAGTAATAGTTACTCTGTTTACTTAATAATTATGCATAAAAATCCCCAGGCTAATATCAGTTATTTGATATATCAGTCAATTAATTGTTATAGTTGCCAATAATTGTCATAATTGTCAATTAATTGCTATAATTTCCAATTGTTTGACAATTATTTGCACGTGAACTGGTGTAACAGTGATTTATTTTACATTTAGTGTTAAATGTGAGAGTTTCAGCATATATTAATGTTATAGCACGTCTTTATAATTAGGTCTTATGAAAATTGATATCTTAGAGCTACAAGCCCTTTCAATGGAAACAACTTTATAAGATTACCCAAGCTTATTTTGATAAATCGTTCACAGTATTTGGGTAAATCAATTTTTTTTACTGTTATTAGACATTGTATTGTGGATAGAATACTATAATAATTTCTCGTGGGTGTCCCGGAAAACCCCTAATGAAAAAGTCTACAAGATAATGGGGCGAACATTTTTTCTTCCATTACAATTTTACGCGATCATCAAAATACATAGACTATGCTTACGACACAAATGCAAAAAAATATAACTTCTAGTGCACGTTACGAACCACTTTTACTACTTTTCGGTACTGGTAGCAAAAGTAGCAAGAAATTTGTAACCAAGAAAGTTTTAAAATTATTATCGAAACGGCTCTACAAAATTAATTTGAACAATTCCTGAATTATTTTTTGTTAATTTATAAAACAATGTCATAATCGAAGTTAAAGAATCATTTGTTCCCCAGGTAAATAAATTTACACTTGAATACGTCACATTTAAGCTACAGCTCGTTGACTACGCTGCCTTCCTTGAGAAGAACGAGCAAGAAACTCTAGGGATTGCTCTTTTTAAATAAACGTAAATGCTATGGAATACATTTTGAATCATATTTATGCAGAATCTAGAGCCATGTCGTCTTTAGCAAACTGTGCCAGACGCAATGCCATTTAAACGACGGAACAAACCAGTGGGCTTCACGAATTTTTTTATGTGTTTGTTGTCGGATATTTGATTTTGGTTTTCAACGACTTTTTAGCCGTAGCGCCATCTATGAGAATCTATGAAAATATTTCGTCAAGTATGAAATAGTAAAAGTAATATTTGACAAATCACTCCAGGATCTTAATTGAATCTTTTGCCTTCAATGTACATAGGTACTCATATATATATATTAAGTAGTCCGATTATAAAAGAACTAACTCTCTTGTCTATAAACTAAAAACATCGTTGGAAATAATATTTAGTTAGTTTGGGGATTAACAACAAGTTTGAAATAACATTAATTTCACTTGACGCAGATGGATGGATGACATTAAGCTGGGCACAAACGAGCGACTGCTGCAGTTTATTGGCGATTGTCGCATGTGTATTGGTCAACTAAATTCGGTGCAGTGTCTAGTGCTATTGAAAACGTTTTATGGGTACATAACAAGTCGTGACGTTAATATTTTCTTAAGTGATTGTTTTGTAAATGTGATTAAGTTGTTATTGGACGCGTTTGGATCTTAAGAATTTGTTTCTTGCAGGACTTACCTGTGTACATAGAAAGCAGTGGTGAGACGTGAAAATTGTTGTTAGTAAAGCCGGAAAAAAACAAAAAACATCTACTTTTACAAAAAAGATTTTTTCCATTAAAAAGGCTAAATATAAGCAAAAATAAGTAGATATATATATATAGAATATATAGATAGAATAATCGAAAAATAGGTAGAAATGGTAAGGTGCCAGTTTTTCACTAGACGAACTCGTTCACAACGAGCTCTACTGCTATGAAAATCTGTAAACCTTTTTCCTGAAAAGTTGTAATTTTGCAGATGTGGACTTATTAAACTAAGGTTGTGAATTCAGGGCATTTTAATCCTAGATTAAGAGCGCGTTCCATTCTGTTTCAGCGATCGTCGTGAGAGGACGTGCGCTGCTTTTATTTTAATTGTTTTGAATATTTTGATTTGTGCTGTTTTAAATTCGGTGTCAGTGCAACATCGGCGCCTCTCTTACTATCTTGAGGCTATTCCCAAGATACTGCGCGTCCATCTTGGATTTGTGTTGAACCTTTCACTCAGTGTGCCTGACTTTGTTGCTGGTGATTAGCGGTATATCGGCCCCTCTCTTTCTATCTTGGGATTGTCTCCGTTAGAGTGCGCGTTCATTTTGGATTCCACCGGACCTTTCGCGCGGAGCGCCTGGCGTTGGTGTGTGAGCGTCGTCTTCCGTTGCGTTGTGACGTCACTGACGTCATAGGTGCTGTGGCGGGCTTGGAACTAACCTGACATCTGGCGGAGTCTCATGTCTCGTGTGAGTCGACATTTTACTTGAATGGTAAACTTTACCTTGATCGGGTGAGATTCGATCCTGGGCCAGGTGGAATTGAAGTCCGTCGTTCTACGGTTACGCCACTAGTCGCTAAGGACTGCCCGGCGAAATTTGGCTACCGTTGCTGCTACGCACAAAAGCTTCATCGGGTCTACGCACTCTGCAGCTACGACAGCGGCTACAACTGCGTATAAAACACATTGCATACGAAGTTGAACGGATACCTATACCATGCAGGGAGTGTATGATGCTGAGCTGGTCTGTAGTGGATGCACAAAAGAGCTAGATGTGGGCGACGAGTACATGCAGTGTATGTCGAAAACCTGCGGTAAGCTATACCATGTCCTGTGCATTAATAAAACGTACATTTGAAGAACACGTGGGTGTGCCCCGAGTGCTGTAATGCTTTTAAGAGGGGTGGGCGTAACTGCGACATCCCTGTTGGTACTCCGGTAACCACAAAAAATATAACAATTAGGAACAGGAGTGAGGCCTCTATCCTGCCGCCGGAGTCCACAGGCGAAACGTTGGTTCTTGAGATGGGGCTTATTCGGAACCAAATGACTATGTTGGCCGAGCAGCTGGCCGACGCTGTTTCCACTGTCGCAAAATACCATGCCGCATTTACTGATTGCTCCAGGAAGTTAGAGATTGTCAGTGCGAGACTGGTACAGTTAGAACTATCTTCGCCTTGTTTATGTCGATGTGCCAACTCTGAGCCACTAGAGTCTGGTAAACTGACCGATTTGAATGAGAAGACGGAGGAAAGAAAACACAGAACCTTGAATTTAGTAAAAACTGCTCCAACGACGAACAGTCCTGTTTTAAATGTGGATGACGAGAGTCTGAGGAAATCTACGTATGCTGCTATATCCCTCGAATCGCACAATGGCACTAAAACTACACAGGATGTTACATTCACCTTGGCTAATGAGCGAGCTGCGACAGGAGAGTGGCAGGAAGTCCGCAACCGGAAAAAGAGGTTCTCCTCTGTGCGTTGCACTGCGGGTCCTCAGGTTACGACACTTAGGGCAGTTGAGTACCGCAGGTACATCCACCTTTGGAACATGGTGTCGGGAGTGGATGAAATACGTTCGTACCTCTAACTCTTATGTCCTGAAAAAAACCTGTACAGTCGAGAAACTCAAACCTAAAGGAGAATATAAATCATAAAAAATTGGTGTTCCGCAAGAATTATATGAGAAATGTCTGTCTGCTGAAGTTTGGCCTGAAAATGCGCGAGTGAAAGTTTGGTTATTTCCAAAACCGAAAACAAAGACAACACCTGTTTTAAATCCTTTGTATACATAAAATAGTATTTTAAGTTATTATTGTTATTTTTAAATGTATGTGGTTTAAAAGAGATGAATGAGGTGATCAATGCACGTAGTGGGAAGTTAGATGTTGTGCTGGTGTCAGAGTGTATCGCGGACACTAAAGTCCTCGAAATGGAATGTGGCGGACTGGTCCCAAAACAAGATGTGTATCACCCTCGGCTGGAAATATCAATTCCTCTCGATTATAATATAAGAAGACCAGTTGATCGAATTGATCCCAGTAATATAGACTTCCGGCATGATTGGAATTTCGGTAAAGGTAATTATGAGCTTCTTCACGACTTAATCACCGAAATAAACTGGCAAGAAGTCTTAGATGCGGTAGACGTTGATACTGCTGTGGAGAATTTGTATAACATCTTGTACTGTGTTTTTGATAGGTGTATGCCGAAAAAGATACGATCAGGGAAGCCCAGTAGATGCTACCCAGTTTGGTTCACAGCAGACTTAATCAGAGATCTGAAGCGCAAAAGCAATCTTCACCGAGAATGGAAGTCCACTAAAAGTAAATCTATTTACTCTAAGTTTGCCAAAGTTAGGTCTGACGTGAAAAAACAAATATCGTCCGCCTATGATTGTTACATTAGTCGAATCCAGGTCATAGTAAAAGACAATCCACGTGCTTTATGGCAACACCTAAATAGTCTGTAGCCAAGATGCGGCTTCGTATCTCGTGCGAAATTTGAAGGGAAACAGTTTACCGGTAGTGAGGTAGCTAGTGCGTTTTCAAGTTTCTTCTCTGGAGTATTCTTAACTGATATTCCCCATCTTGATCCAAATCTTCTAAGGGCCAACAGTCAGAATTGCAGTGCCAACTATATTAATATTGCATATATATCCAAGGAGGAAGTAGAGATGGCCATAAGACGTCTTAAAACTAATTGCTCGGTAGAGCCTGATAACCTGCCTGCATATATTGTAAAGGGGTGTAAGGAACAGCTTAAAATCCCTATACATTTTATCTTTAATCTAGCAATCTCTTCTGGAATATATCCACAGCGCTGGAAACTCACGAGGGTATGACCAATCCCGAAGTCGAGTGATACTGACAATGTAGAGAACTATAGGCCAATAGCTATTCTGTCAACTCTAGCCAAGTTATTTGAATCTGTACTCCACCGTGCCTTAACCCCACAAATTAAGCCTTTTTTGTGTGACTCGCAACATGGCTTTAGGTCAAATCGCTCTGTTAATACAAATCTATTGGTTTTAGTCGACATAATTTCTGATCATCTAGACAGGGGTATCCAAGTTGGCGTTCTGTATTTCGACTTTAAATAAGCCTTCGATCGTGTAGATAACGACGTGCTTGTAAGCAAGCTAGAACGAATTGGCTTCTCCCCTAAGATGGTTAAACTTTTACTAGTTATCTACGTGATCGACAACAGTATGTTCGGCATGGATGTTTCGTCTCGGCTCCATATCATACTCGATCCGGCGTTCGCCAGGGTTCAGTCCTGGGTCCCCTCTTATTTAATTTAATGATCAACGACCTGGAATCAGTTCTTAAGAGCGCTCGTTGTCTGTTTTATGCTGACGACCTCAAATTAGTGTATGGGGTGGAGCACACACCCGATTGTGAATATTTACAAAGAGACGTCAATGCTGTATTCCAATGGAGTGTGGATAACAAGCTCATTTTCAATCCAGCGAAATGTTTTGTCTGCACTTTTAGCCGTTCACGTGCTCCGTTACATATGCAATATGTGCTTGGGACTGATCCGATTAACCGCGTTTTTTCTATAAAGGATCTTGGTGTAGTCTTTGACTCGCGCCTCGCTTGTCACGATCATGTCGTGACACTTGCTGCCGACTGCTTTCGAAGACTGGGCTTTGTGATCCGCAACGTCAAAGACTTTCAAGATTTTGGTGCTATACGAATGGTCTATAATGTTTTAGTGCGAAGCAAACTTGGGACGTCATCGCTTATATGGCACCCGCATGAAGCTATATATACATCTTTGATAGAAAAGGTTCAAAAAGCTTTCCTTAGATTTTTGTACAAAAAAATGTACCGCTACTATCCGTTTTTGTATCCGACAAAGTATTTACTGGGGACTCTTCAGTATAATTCCCTTGAGGTGAGGCGGAACAACAACCTGCTGGTATCTGTTTCTCAGTTATTACGCGGCGAGTCGGACTGTCCTGAGCTAGTGGGACAGCTTGTAAGGCTCTTTGTCCCAGACATTCCTACAATAGTTTTAAGAGCGCGACGTCGTGAACTATTCACAGTCCCACCGGTGCGTACCGTATCGCGCAGGAACTCACCACTGCTCCGTGCCCTCGCAATGCTCAATCAACTCTTGGCATCAGCACCGGAGTGTAATCTGTTTGCATGGCAATGGGGGCTGTGTGTTGTGAATGCCTGAGATTTTGTGAAGCGATGAATGATAGTGAGTCAAGTATAGTGCTATAGTTTAATTTATTATTTCAGTCTTTGGTTTTTTTTTCATTTTCATTGTTATTTTTTAATTAGTTTGGTTTCACGGCGCATTGGTTATGGAACTGTAATGCCGTGTAAACATATTTACAATAAATAAAAAATTAAATAAATAATGTCGTAATGTTTTATTTGCCGTTGTACGACTGTCGCGTCTAGCCTGTTCCCATATCACGACTATCTGGCGTGACTGTGCCACTATAGCCGCCTTATCGTTTGCACGACAGAATCGTTTCAACCTACGATTATCTATTGTCACATTTCATTTATCGTCAGACGACCGTCGTTCTAGCTCTTCCCATTATCACGACAGACTGTCGTCGTAACGTCAAAAAAGTCTAAACAACAAGTTATTACGTTGTTCTATGTATGAACAAATTCATTTTAATATACAAGCCACAACACTTTAAACTGCACGACTACCTGTCGTCACGACATAAATGGAAACCCGCTCTAAATAGGTATTTACAAATACGACAGACGCGAAGCATCTTTATTTATTATTTATTTTTTATTTATACAGTTGAGGAAAATTCACGGACAAATAATATAATTATAGTCTACTTAAATATGAGTAATCCAATGCCATTTACAAATTTCCACCTTAGAGGATGGAAAAAAATAAAAGAATTCCACCAACATGAAACAATATACAGTGCTTAGTAAACCAAAAAGAGATTATAGGAGAATACAAAGAACGCAGCCAATAAATTTAAAAAATAAAATAAATATAAAAAAAACTATTAATATACAATTAAACCTTAGAGGATGGTAAAAAAAAGTCTAAAAATTAAACGAATAAACCAGTGTATTCATCGCCAATCACGTGATGCGTCAAACTGACGTTTGGTCATTTCTCGCCTGACTGTGTCTATGCTTGAATAAAAAAAAAATCAAACAAAAGCACGCACCATGTACGCCACATAGCTTAACATCAGGCGAGATCAAGCATCTATTTTATATTTAAACAACTTAGACGATGTTTTAGTCCGCTCGTAGAAACAACTATGGCGTCGCCCTTGAACAGTCGTGAAAGCAACCAAAGGGTACCCTTTAAGTCCTCTCGTATGATCGATGATCGGTTATCTGCAATTTATGACCAGCAGTGTTTCCTGGTGTATCGGATTGTAGTTTTATAGGGTCCTCGTCTACCAAGCGTGGCGATTATGAAATATATTTCATAATTTGAGCTTTTAATAAATTATACTGGTATATTTGGGGTGATTGGAATGGTTCAGCTCTTTCAGATTATACAAAATATCTATTTACAACAACTTCTAAAGTTTCTAACTCATTTTTCTCAGGGTAATCTGCTTTACGAATGACCAGTAGAGTTCAATGAACCTAACTAATATTACAAAAGCGTAAGTAATTCTGTCTGTCTGTTACGTTTTCAAGCCCAAACCACTGAACCAATTTTGATCAATTTTGGCATTGAGGTAGATATGGCCTAGGAGAAGGATATAGGTATTATTTTTATCACAAAAATAAATAAATAGGGGATGAAAGTTTGTATGGAGAACAAAATGATTTCTCATGTTGGTGGTACAGTAGGCTCGAAGTACTTATTTTAAGCATCAGCTACTTTTTAAATAAATAGTTAAAATTCAATTTGACTGACTTTAGACGACGTGTATTTATTTAAGTCTGAAATATCACCGGTCTTGTTTTTTATAATAATATAATAACGCACACACTCGACATAGTACAACAATATACTCGACATAATACATATGGTACAACAATTGTTTTCATGAGCTCGTGCGGCAAATAACAATGACTGACACACAAGGAATAGAACATACCTAACACTCTATAAGGATGCACCCCTGCACGCTGTAAATGCTAAAGAGCATTTACCGCGTGCAGGGGTGCATTATGGGGTTATATCGCTAATACCTTGTTCTACATATTTGGCTGAAATTCTAATAATCTCCTTTGGAATCGAATTAATACAACAGTTACTTTCTGATGACTTAATAGAGCTCAATGGTGACTCAATTGTAAAATTATTTTTGAATAGATTAGCAATATCAGCCTTCTCAGTGACACCGTTGATGCTTACAGGTTGCCCAGTTTTTACATTAATATTACTTGTTAATTTCCAGAATTTTCGCCAATATGTCCATTTTTAATTGTTCTTCGTGATTTTGACACCACTTTAGTTATGACTTAAATAATTTTCGACTTTCGTACATTTCATTATAAACAAAACCGCTCTTAGATCTACCAAATAATATCCACATATTAATTTTTTTCCTTGCGTCTCTGTGAGCATCACGAATTTGTCCCATTCAATCACAACCCTGTGTTTTCTTAAATTAGTACCTCTATATGTAAATTTAGCTGCATTACTCAAAGTACTTATAATTGCGGAATACATTTCATCTAGAAGGGCCCTGTGGTCACCATTAAGGCACATGTGATCGCCACAACTATGGAATTGCTCAGGATAGTGCATCTCTCTAAAATGCGAGTTACAATATTCACGGTACATTTTTATTTGATCAGGTTGTCTTATTCCCCAAGTAACCTTATTAACACAAAATTTCTGTGAAGTATATTTAGGTAATAAAATTGCCAAATCACAAACCACTTGTAGTGGAAACTGGTCCGACCAAAACGTTATAGTCAATTTTAATGTCTTTTATAATTCTCAGTACAGACTCAGTTACCAAACAATAGTCAAGCCATCTCACACACCCATGAACTTCACTTATAAATGTGTAACTGTCAGAGTACATACCGAGTTATTCAAAGTCCGCAGAGCACCACTTTTGAGCCGTACAAAAGTTTAGAAGCTCCATACCAAAAAGTTCCATCGGATGAACGTTAAAGTCGCCGAATATTAACACCGCTTCAACACTCACTTTCAATAATAGCACTAATTTTACCTAATAATTCTAAAAATTCAGGCAAATTTTGTAACCTATCAACGGGCATATAAACACTGAATACCAGCAAATCTTGATTATTTACTCTTACTTTTATTGCCGAGAGCCGAACACAGTCGCATTCTATCACCGTCACAGAAGAGAAAGCACTTTTACACCACAACGGGGCAGCACCGCCATGGGGCCTGCCATGCAGCACACTCGCTGACATGTCCATTGCTGAAGTCCCCGTGCTAGCAAAGTCCTCATCAATTGTACACAAAAAACAAAGCTCTAGCTGCAGCAGCCAAGCTTCTTGAAGAGCAACTATGTCCGATGTTTTACATAATGTCCTCACGCAGTCAGCTGATCTTTTGACATTCTTGCAGTTAAGGGTAGTTAGTGCAAATGGTAAACTTTCCATCTATTGTTTATTAATATAATTCTCGTATTGATTATTACTTAAAACAATCTTATCATTATACCTACGTACACACATCAAAAAAAGTTTGCGATCAATAGCATAATCTCCTATAATTCTTTAAATTTAACATTATCAAGAAAAAATCTATGTTGTATGCTTTCTTTAAATAAGAATACCCTGTTTGAAATTAAAATATAAAACTATTTTTTATTATTTATTTAAAAAAATTGAGCCATTAATCATAATGTAATAGTGATAGAAATTTCATAGAAAGAAAAAGACTGTTTAATTAAACTTAAACAACAATTTATTATTAAAAGGTGTGAAGTCAATATAAAATAACTCCTCCCCTGGCTCGAATACATGCGAAGATCCTCCTGGGCATGCTGAGGATCAAGTTATCCAGCATTTCCTGGGGTAACCTATCCCATTCTTCAATAGCGGCTTCCCTGAGCTCTGGAACTGTCTGGGGATGTGGCTCACGGTTCCATACTGCTCGTTTAAGAGCATCCCACGCGTGCTCTATTGGGTTTAAGTCGGGCGAGCCGGCAGGCCAGTCTAATCGTGTGATATCGTATTCTTGAAGAGCTGCATTGACTCGTTGAGCTCGATGTGCGGGCGCATTATCATCGACCAGTACAAATTGGTGCCCATGGTTTACTCGGAATGGTCTGACGATATCATCAATAGCAACTGCTTTGTACATGTCTGCTGTCATGAAGCCCCGATACTGGATCAAAGGCGTTCTAGCTCCAATCATAATGCCACCCCAAAAGGACACCGATTTTCCGCCTTGCTGAACTGTTCCAGTGGCAGTTCTTTGTCTTTCACGGTCGCCTGGTCTTCTCCAGACACGGACACGTCGGTTATCTGGATGAGTGCTGATTCGGGATTCGTCAACGAAGAGACAGTTTTGCCAAATGTTTTCGTCCTCACCTTTTTCATTTTGCCGAAGTCTAGCCCACTGCAATCTTCGTTGTTGACGTTGCCGGGAATTGAGCGGAGCTCGCCAAGACCTCCGTGCTCGTAATCCAGCGTGGTGCAAGCTATTGCAAACGGTCTGCTTGCTAACTTCAAGCCCAGAGGCGGCCCTGACTTCTGCTTTTATTTTAGTGGCGTTGATTGTTGGATCACGGGCTGCCAGCAATCTAATATAGCGCTTTTGGGCAGCTGTCAAAACAGTTGGGCGACCGCTGCGGGGTCGGTCAGCTAAATTCCCCATTCCGTGATACCTCTGCAACGTAGCCACGACACAGGATTGGGATATAGCAAGTCTGCGTGCTATTACTCTCGTGGTGTATCCTTCTTCCCTCAAAGTTACTATTCTAGCTCGTAAAACCTCTGATAATCCTCTTAGCATTTTTTCAATCACAACTTTCCGCGAAAAATATCTTGAATCGCTTATAATTGACTAAATCAGATTTCTGAATGAGCGTAAGCTAGGACTGAAAGCCTTTTTATATGAAAAAACAATTGAACGGGGTCATTGTTTTATGTTCTAATTTATTTTTAAATAAAGAATCTAAAAAGAAGAAAAAATCATAACATAATCTACAGTAACAAAAAAGATTTCAGTTTTTCGAAGTGATCGCAAACTTTTTTTGATGTGTTAAGCCCCCGAAACGAGATTTCGTCAAGTCACTTATCGTTCAAGAAAAAATCAAGCTTTTCTTTCGATACATATAATTTGTAACTGTTATACCCTTTATTATTTTTCATGATAATTTTTTTAAGAGACACGTTTTCTTTGGTTTTGTGTTTTAAAGTTACTACAAAACAAAAAAAAGTTTCTCGAAGTTTTTGAAGTTACATATACTTACTCTAAGCAATTGTTTTAGAAGCAATAGAGCTCCTTGTGAAAGAGTTCGTCCAGGGAAATACTGCCACTTTACCTATTTCTGCCGCCGAGCAAAATAATTACCTAACTGGGGTAAAGGGTGCTGTTGAAATTACAGACACATTGGACTTATCAAGTTACGTCTCAGGGTGATGGGCGCTATGGCAATACCCCTCAGTTCTGTGCGCTTTACAAGTCTGCGCGGCACTGCAACTATTATGGGCAGGTGTCGCTTGGTGGTGAGCGCACGACTTCTCACAGTCACTTAATATCATAAAAAATATAATGTTATTTGTCCCATGCTTGGTAGCTATGTCATCTGATGTTAATCGACGATGTGATAGACAACAAAAAAAAAATCGACTTAAAAAGTTCGTGGAATTACATCTATTTGCCAAGTTTTATTGACATCGGTTATCGGAAAGTGCGTAAACCCGGTTTCATACCGGCTTCGGTCCAGAATAATGTACGGGACTTAACACAGGAGATGATAAAAACCAATTCTCACTACTTAGAGTACATATATTGAGAGAAAAACGCCTTGAATTGGAAAATAGCAAAATCAACCATTAAAATAATTGCTCTTATAATCAAATTTAGGCGCTATTTATAAAAATATTTTTTTATGCGTGAACAGCCATCCTCAGAGGTGGATAATTTTCTTCAAAATGAAATGGAACCACTATGGAGGTACCCTCTTTCCAACAAAAAAAGAATCATCAAAATCGGTGCATAAATGCCGCCGGAGTTATCGCGCAACATACATCCAAAAAAATATGCAGTCGAATTGAGAACCCCCTTTTTTTTTTGAAGTGGGTTAAAAATGACGGGACGAACAAGTTGGGCACCTGGTGGTAAGCGAAGCATCTATCTATATGTAACGCCACTCGTAGTTTTAAATGACAAAGATCTGAGGGACACTGCCACATCAAAATTCTAAATCTGGTTCTAATTTCCCATTCTACATTTCTACAATTCTACTCCCACAATACTAATTGAATAGCAGAACCTGCAGAAGCCTTTAAATTTACGAAAAATCTAGAAACTGGCGACAATCAAAAGGGACATTAAGCTAAACGAAGAAGAAGAACACTGATATACGGTACCTAGCCTGATTCTTACGACAAAATAATCGCACAATACGTAACAAGCCTAAGTCGCAAGCCCAAGATTAACACGTAGAATTACACGTAACAAAGCAAAGCTATGATGAATTGTTAATGCATCTAAATGGATACCCGAGTTGATATATAATATTTCAAGGTAATGGACGTTGACATTATTCGGGCGATTCCATGTTCACTTGGCTATTTATGTTAGCAAGAGCGTCCCAAAGTATGAATTATTGCGTAATTTCTAACAGTTTGTATACATGACCCATACAGTCGAGAGACACTTTGGGACGCTAACTGCACGCAAACTGATATTTTGCAGTTGTGACGCAGTATATAATTCGTTGTAACTACACCTTAAAAACGAAAATACAAGGTGCTAGACTATTACTCAAAATTCATTCGGTTTTGAGAGCGTCTATGATATTGAACAATTGCAGTCAAAAATAATTTATTTGAACACTTTTGACGTATATTAACATCGACCTGTGTATTTATTTTTTATAATATCATATGACGATACGAACAAGTCGTGCGCCTGATGGTAAGCTACACGCCTGTCCATAACAGTTGCAGTGTCGAGATACCACTCCGCGATGCTGGTATAAAACATCAATATTAATGCGCCGAACAGGCGGGAGTTGCAGTACTTGTCTTGGGTTTGTATCATATTTTAGAACCGTCAATCTCTTAATTTGGTGACAGGATGAACAAGCCGTGCGTCTGGAGGTAAGTGACACACCTGAACATAGTAGTTGCTTTCTATTCAGAGCTTTAAAGCGACTAGATCTGAGGGGTACTGCTATTGCCTCCATCATCTTGAAACATAAGTTGACAAGTCAAATATGCCTGTAATTTCATTAACACTTACCCTTCAAAACCAGAACGCAATAATGTGTGCACAGTGCAGAAATAGGTAAGGTGGCAGTACTTCAATGGAAAAACTCTTTTACAAGTCAGACCTATGTCAATACTACCAACTCTTAATAAAATATTTGAAAAAATTATTCTAAATAAGATGTGTGCACATTTTTATAGTAATAACTTAATGTCTCCTAAACAATTTGGTTTCACTCGGGGTCGATCTACAGCCGACGCTGGTGTCGAGTTGATTAATCATATATTTGATGCATGGGAAGTCTCACATGGTGCTATTGGTGTATTCTGTGACCTTTACAAGGCTTTTGATTGTGTGCACCATGATACACTGTAGGAAACTTCGCCATTATTGTGTGGCGGGACGTGATCTCGACCTTCTTAAATCGTATTTGCGTGGTAGGGTACAGAGGGTTGATGTTAACGGTACGAGATCATCAGGGTCTGCAATTAGCATGGGTGTCCCCCAAGGTTCAATTCTAGGCCCATTTTTGTTTTTAGTTTATATTAATGACTTACTTAGCCTTATGTAGGGTATAAAACATGAGATAGTATAGAGATAGTATGGTTTGCTGATGATACTTTCTTTAATTATTTAAAGTTAAAAGGCACCAATGTTCCTACGACGATGTGAACAATGATATATCTAAAGTGGTTGATTGGTACTGTTAATAACCTACTTCTTAATGAGAAAAAAATAAATTGTGTGAAATTTACATTACCCAATGTTAGTGAGACGGTTACAAAAATTGTAGTTAGAAACGAAAAATTGAATTTTGTGGATACAGTTGTGTTTCTAGGTAGAACGTTAGATGCTAAATTGCAATGGGGTCCCCATTTAAGTAAGGTATCAAAACGCCTCGGCTCTGTAGTGTACGCGATTTAAAAAAAAGGAAACTTTCAGACGTCGAAACCGCTAGATTGGTTTACTTCAGCTACTTTCACAGTCTAATGACTTACGGCATTTTGCTTTGGGGTAATGCCGCCGATATCAATAGAATCTTTGTCCTGCAGAAACGTGCAGTTAGGGCAATTTACAATCTGGGCCCCAAAGTATCTTTGAGAGATAAGTTTAAGGAAATTAACATTCTTACTCTAGCCTCACAATTGTAACGTAGTAAATTAATAATATTTTATTTATTTTATTTAGGATGTATTCGGAAGAGTCCCGTGTCCAACAGTGGAACGTATACCTTAGAGTTATCGAACGAGGAATGCGCGCGAGCCATTTTTTTTATAGGCGACAACTGGTTCGGTTCCTCGCCCCCTTTGCGGGGTATCAGGCAAGCCGCTGTCCCGCTACCGCTTGGACGACGGCTCACTCCAAAATCTATCTTGAAGAGAGACGCACGCGCATTTTCTCGTAATAGCGATTTCCGCAAAGTTAATATTTTTTCGTAATTTAAAGTATTTAAATCGTTTGTGTTTTTAAACCCACTTGTTTGGTAAGTGTTGAACACGTAACTTTCTTTTACCTATATTATGCCTTCTTGTAACGCCTATTTAAATTGTAGTCGTAACGGTTTTTTTTTGATTTTGAATGTTTGTCTATTTTTTTTGTAATTTGAAATGTTTTGGAATTTCCATGTTACTCCGTTCTGATTGTGACAATCACGCAACACTGCATTGATAACATGGTGCTTTTCCCCACCTCTTTGTTCACTGCCGTTGTCACAATCAGGGGAGCAAACCGTGGACAGTGCTAAGTGGACCTATGGGTATTCCAGGGTCCGAGGTTCCGGTACCTTACTACCGTTCTCCTCGTCGGCTGGCCTGAGCCCAGAGAGCGACATCGTGCCCCGGACATCTATCCGGCGGACACTCACAACCCGCACCCCCGGACTTCATTTCGGCGGACGGATCCGTTCCTGTCCCGGTTACTTCAACCCCGGACGTTACTTCGGCGGAACAGCCAGGGGAGTACCAGCTGCAGGTCGTAGGAAGGCAAAAGTTCAGTGAATAACCGTTGGGTTTTAAAATAACGAACCGCGCCCAAATAAATTTTTGTTTACAAGGGTATTCTTCTTTTATTTAGTTACCCCGTAACACAGTACATTTATGAAAATGGGATTTATGTTAAAAGGAATAGTAATTTCTTTATGAAAAATAGTGACAGACATGACATTAATACGAGGAATAAAAATAAACTAGCTTTTCTTGATACTCGTCTTTACAAAGTCAAAAAATCATTTAAGGGGCAATGTATACGCTTCTATATCAAGATTCCGGTTGATATACAAAATTTGCCTTCCATGAGGTTTAAAACTATAGTGAAACAAAAACTTTATACTAAAGGCTATTATACAACTGCTGCGTACTTGGATGACAACAATCCGTGGTAGTAACCCGTTTAGCTCATGGAGGTAGTCTCGATCTCTGATGTTTCAAATAAAAAAAAAATATTTGTAAATGTTATTTACAAAGAGCAACCCCTAGAGTTCCTTGCTCATTCTTCTGAGGGGAATCTGCCTTACGAATGAGCGGTAGAGTTTAACCATTGTGACGATTTCAAGTGTAATAATGCTTACCTATGAAATAAAGATTATTTTGAATTTGAATTTGAATTTGAATTCACGTAGCTCTACTGCTACTAAACTACGATGCCACTTGACTAATATCAGAGGATACTTAATAATATTAATTCATAAGGGACAACTAACCATCATAAAAATTTATATAGAATTTTTGTTTTCTTTGCACTCTATAACATTTACTCCAAGTGTATTTTTCTTTCAAAGTATTAAACGAGTTTGAAAGTTGAAGAGACCGCGGGTGTTTTGTTCTCAAGTGTAAACAACGATTAACTTGCTTTGGAACTTCAGGAAATTCAACTTAATGAGTAAAACGTATAAAGTGTAGGAGAATTTTTCGAAGAAAAATAAAAATCTGTGAGGGTGAGTTGTTTTGAGTTAAATTATTTCCATGAAATTTGTTTTCCTTTTTACATATCATCCGCTATGTATATAAATTTGAAAACCTCGTAACTTCGTTTTTGGACGAAATCCCGTTTTTGCTCTTCAAGCGCAATATCGGGCAATTATAGCTTAAAATATAATTTGTAGACCTTGTTTTAGTTATAAAATAAAAGTATAATCACAAATTATCGTATAATTATTACTAGTAATTCCTATTTTTGTGCCTAATCTTCAATTCACATTAATAGTGGTTACGAGGTTCACGAATTCAGCCGACGATGTCCACGTACGTCTTTGGCTGAAATGAAGATAACGATAGAAACCCCCCGTGACAACAGACTTTATTTCATATATGGTATTTATAAACACATCAGTTTTTTATAAAAAGCAAAGATCTGCAACAAACACAGATTTGAGTCCTGTGAGATTGTAAAAAAGAAATGAATATCATGGTCGTAAAACATCATAAAATTAATTAAAAATCAATATTATATATATATATCTGCTTTTTTCTTGTTTCCTTTGTGCTTTATTCAAGTTTCTATTACCTTCACCACCATCAGACATGTTTTCAGACAGGGCTGAATTAAAACAAATTGCAACGAATTCAGAAATCTTTTACTAGTAATTTGATTAAAATAGTTTAAAAATTAAATCTAAAATTGACGTTAAATATGCGGTCAATAACACAAAACATTTTTTTTATTACTGCTTCTATCACGGTACATCTACAGAATTTTTTATAGTAATTTATAACTACTAATCATTTATTGTTAATTAAAGAAAATCTCTTTTCAAGCTGTAACATAAAGAAATTTGTCCAAAAAGATGCCTAAAATATAGGTACACATTTGCTTAGTTTAGGTATTGCAATTACACATTAGATTCTAAAACTAAAATGTATAATGCTTTACTATGAAGATTGTATAATTTTGATTCTTATAGATTATTTGAATACTATAATAGCTTTATTTACATTTGTTTTACTTGCATTGTATTACATTAAGTTTTAATGAAATAAATTTATCTCTATCTTTATTTTTCGATTCCTATCGGCCACCTCATTGTAGAACAACCAGGACGACGTCATTCGTAAGCTTTGCGATGCGTTGAGAGACAGTTGCCATTCATAGTAGTGATGTGATAATGAAGAGTTCAAAAAATATCCAAATTCTATCGTTAGTTACATTCTGCCTACAGGTTTATAAATCTGGAAAGAGCTTTTTGCAGCAGTAGAGCTCCTTGTGAAAGAGTTCGTCTAGGGAAGTACTGCGATCTTACCTATTTAAGCCGCCAAGCAGTAATGTCAGCATTACTATGTATATATATATATATGATAAACTTTAATAGAATTGTTTATGTCAGTAACGACAGCCTTTTCTAGTTCTTCTTTATTAATGTTTTACAAGAGCAGTATTTCATACTTTCAATTCTAGTAATAATTCCTAAGAAGTGCAGTATTGTATATACCTATTGTTATATATCTATTGTTAATAATTTTTCTACCTTTTTTAAATTAATATTTATGTTATATTTTACAATTTTAGTGTTTACTACACTAGTACTTACGTGCCATCTCATCGTATAAAATGGTTCCAACTGAATACCAGCGTTATAGCACGCAAGCTGTGACATATGTTGAGTGAGATCTGTTTCAGCTTATAGGTAATGAATAATTTGTTTTCTCTGCTCTGTTTTGTGTGAATCTTACGCTGAATAAACGTTTCTTTCTTTCTTACATGTTCCAGTTTTGAAGGGTAAGTAAAGGTGTTGGTGAAATTACAGGCGCATGGACTTGTCAACTTATGTGTCAGGGTGACGGGCGCAGTGGCAATGCTCCTCAGATTTTGGCGATTTAAAGCTCTGAATGGCACAGCAACTACTGTGTACAGGCGTGTCACTTACCACCAGGCGCACGACTTGTTCGTCCTGTCACTTGGTATCATTAAATAACGATTACTTCTAAATTTAAAAATCGAGACGCCTGTCGATAGCTGTTTCAGTGCCACCCAGGAGCTTTACATCGCAAAGATCTCAGGGACACTGCCAATGCGCCCGTCACCTGAGACGTATGTTGCCAAGTCCCATGTCCCTGTAATTTTACTAGCACTCTTAGCCTTCAAAACCGGAACGCAGTAAGGTAGTGGCGCTAGTGACCGACAAGGACCACTGTTCGACATTTATTTTTTTAGATTTAGGACAAAAGTTTCTATCATAGTGTAACTTGTTGGTAAGTGCCATTTACTGGGTGATCAGTATTGTTGTAATTCTAATTGTAATTTTTTTTGGTAATAATTATAATAGCTTTTTTATGAAACATACTACAGCATAATCTTCCTTGTGTATTATATTTGTCAAGTAAACTAACACTAATGAATTAATGTTTAAAAATAAAACATTTTTCTTTATAATGTCGACCATTGATGCCATCACATTGCTGCTTAGCGGCAAAAATAGGTAAAGTGTTAAAAGCTATTCTTCACAAATAAAAAATTGTTATAATCACAGCAGACAGGTGAATATAATTACAACCTGACAGAAACAAGTAACAGCCTGTTTAATAACGCTTAACGATTATTCCCTAAATAATTGTTTCCCGTAATCTTTCCTTAAGATAACATGATAATCCTCTTACTAAATTCATTCACTTAAATGTTTCCCAACATTAATATCTATTCAAATAATGTTAGATATTATCCGACGCCATAGAATCGTCATCATATACCATAATAGCACAATAAATTTCAATATAGACCTCGTATATTTCACTTAACTGCGATTTGCTCATTTTTAGTGATGCACTCAAAAATCTTGTCGATAAAATTTTATTCATGAAATACAAATTGTGTAATGTTCAGAAAAATTTGGACAAAAAGTGTCGCCTTTAAAAGACGCCTTTAACGGACATTTCATAATTTTAATACGAATAACTTAATAATATTGTACCAGATAATCAATTACTTCGTCACATTAGGGAATTCCCTGTACTATGAATAACAGAACAGTGGTAGTCCAGACCAGACAGACCCGTGGAAGGATCCGAAGAAGTCGTGGACCTGATAAGCCTCTTAATAGCAGTAGAGCTCTTTGTGAAAGAGTTCGTCTAGAGAAGTACTGGCACCTTACCTTTTCTGCCGCCAAGCAGTAATGTGAGAGCATTACTGCGTTTCAGCATTGAATGGTTAGACTGCTGGTGAAATTACAGGCACATGAGACTAGTCAATTTATTTTTCAAGGTAACGTAGTGGCAATGCCCCGTAGATTTTTAGGACTTACTGCTCTAAGTGGTACTGCAACTGTTATGCAAAGGCGAAACTTGTTCGTTCCATCATTTAAAATAATGAAAAAAATACACCCACACGCCCGTTATCCTAAGGCATAATCTTGATTAGTTCACTGTGCCTGAAGTCTCACCAATTACCTTACTCTTCAACACTGGAACGCAGTATTGTGAGCACTACTACTTTGCGGAAGGTCAGAAAGCCAGGTAAGCACTACTTCCCCGGAAGAACTCTTCACAGTGCAAAATGAGGTCGTCAAGTGAACGTGGTTTATAATATTGACGGTTAACAATTATTTACATACAATTATTCTGAATTTACGTTCCATTTTATCACAGATAATACAGCTTCAGGAAAGTCATCCAAAAATATTTTACTAGTGAAGAAATTCGGTTGTACTTGTTTTGTTAAATTTTATCTGCTTTTGCTTTGTATTTGATTTGATAGCTAAATTCTAGTTAAATATCCTCTCCTACTTCCAAAATAATAGCTTTATGTTATGTAATGCGGTGCCTACCTTTCATTGGCGAGGCGTCCACATAATTCGATTTTTGCCGGCTTGCTTAAAATTTTCCATGTATTATCAAATACTACATTTTGTGCCAAATTTTATGTGTAGAATAAGCTAACCAGTGAAATGAATTATACTACTACCTTATGTGCTAATAAATTGTGTTTAAATGTCGCCACTTTTTCTTAAGGAAAGTCTATTTTGTTTTGCTCAGACTTTACTAACTACAATTTTTACGCCTCGCTCCTGATACCTTTGTTGTTGTACTACTAGTTTTAAACTGTTTGTTTTTATATTTAACGTATCCGTATGTATTTAGTTGGTAAGGTTGGTAAGCCTTATTAAATAATAAATAAACTCATTTCGTGACTGGTGATGATGTGTGATTCTGCGGAACATCCTCATTGCAAATGCACTACCAGCCATTAGACTCAACGTCTTAAGCCTCCCCTACAACAACTTAACAGAAAGTAAAGTAGCAACTTTGCCGTATGAGTTATTACACTACATTATTTAAGTTCCAGGAGAGTTACCTCTTCCAGAAACTTGAAAAATGTCTGAAATTATAATAATGATATTAGCTCAAGGCTTATTTCGTTCGCTTTATCATAAATGTTACTACACAATAAATAGAACAAAGGTTTTATTCATATTATATGTCGTGATGTAAACCAATTTTACTGCCGTCCTAATTCAAAGCGACAAGTGTCATTTTTATGCATTTTGAGAAACGGGCGATTTTAGTTTTTGCTTCAAGAATCATCTTAGAGAAATGGAGCGAAAGTTCTCAAACAAAGCGGAAAGTTTTGGTACGGGTGATGTAATTAAATAAGAATAAAATATTCTTTAATGCAAATAATATTACAGCGGCAACATAGATCAGTAAAATTACTGATCTATGTTGCCGCTGCTATTTTTATATTTAAATAAATATAAAAATATACGCAACAAATATACGCGATTTAAATCCGGAAAAATAGTTTCATTTCTTATGTGTCACAATCGCGAAAGCCTAATAGCTCTATTATGTATTTTTAATCGTGATAGTTTGTAAGCCCTTAATTAGACCCTTTATTTTCTCCTAAGAATACCCTAAATAATAATAATTTATATACCTTTGTGTTCGTTAATCGTTGTAGGTTCAGGTAACTGATTTCCCTTTGCAATATTCGCCGGTTCAAATTAATTGCAAAACTCATTAATTCTACTTTTATCAACGGAAATACATCCATTATTTGTATATTTCATATGAAATAAATTAAAAAATAAATGTTCTCCATGATAAAATTATACTTATCGATAATATTATCGACACAATATACACACATCACTTTCCAAGTCAAAGGCAGTCAGAGGCAGTCAAAGCTTGCTATAAACCGTGGAACAATATATTTTTATCTGTAAAACGTGGGCAGTAAACATCGGATGAAAAGAGGTTTTGTTTAAGATGTAGATACAATGGGGGTAAATCAATTGTAATGAAATAAGAAACTTTGAGTTGGCTGTAAAAACTTTCGTCTTTTTTACCTGGTCTCAAAATAGGCAATTTCCTGTACTATGATTGCCAGAGTAACGAAATTCACTCCGGGGTATCCAGACTGGAACCAATTTAGAAAAGTTCATTCCGTCAACTGGCTCCACATCCAATGAGAACGCCAACTCTCCCAACGCTGTTCAGCTCGTATCCACCCGCTGCCGGTTACCTTTGCCTTGGCGTGGTCGCCACTTCAGATCAAGTCTACTCCTCCACAATTATTGTTAAATAAGTAAGACTTGACCGAATTAAAATTCATTGTCACGTATGAAGGTTCATTCGCACCATGCATCTTTTTATTTTGTCGAATATAACTTATTTGACAGTAATTGTTTCGGGCAGTTGTCAGAAGGAGAACGGGAGTAGGCACCCTGAAGACATGCCCGGCTCATTGCCAATTTGTAACTGTCATAAGCTTGTGTTTTATTTTTAAAACAATAGTAAATTCCCAGGCGTCCCGCTCAGAGGGAAAAAAATGATGGTCACGTTATCCGTCGTCGACCGCATCGTCACTTTCCATCAGGTGAGATCTCGTAAAAAAATGATTGAACTGTATGCAGGTAGCGACGTTTCAGTTTTCTTTTTGGGACAACTTATGCCCAACATGCACACTTCAATTTTTTTTATTTCTACGCCGTAATATCGTTGCAAAAGTTGACATTGGAAACCGACTTTTACGGAAAATAAATTGTATGAGGCATAGCCATTCGTATTATTTTTCACAGAAAATAACGTAAAACATGTATCTTGGATACAAATACGCTGGGGGAATAAATTTTGTTCCTGTTCCTCTGAGGGAATGGTGAATAAATAGGGGTTCGATTTGTAAAATGAATAAAAGTAACAGCTTGTTGTATGCAATGGTTCGATTTGATAACGTTGGTTAACAACATGGGTATTAGTTAGATGTCTTAGGTACGATCTCAAGTTATTTTATTGCTCTATATGAGGAATTTTTTTTGATAATAACTTCATATAATTCATTATAGTGATAATATACAGGTAAGGTACAATAAAAGCTTAGATACTAGGAAGTAAAACTCGAATTTTTAAATTATGCGAATAAAATTCTCCTCGGCAAGGTGCCCAAGATGCTGCGAGCGTTCCCCCTTTGAATAACTATGCTAATGTGTTGGGCAAGGTAGCTCGTAGAAGCCCTTGGGTTTCCAAGACAGTCTATAAATTTTTTAGATACAATTTTGTGCAGATAAAGGGCACTGGGACGCCTGGGTCAAGGGTTTCGACTCCATAGGCTGTAAATAGGTAGCAGGAGACGAGATACTGGTACTTATTATTGGTACGATTTCCGATATTCAGAAAATGAGTTATTGTAAATTGTTTCGGGTGTTCTGGCTAGTATACTGAATTACACAGTATAATCAAAACTATACATGTGTTAGAATTTACAATATGCCCATTAAATTATGAGTATTTAAGATGGAATTATATGAATTGTTGAGGGATAACGTATAGAGGATATAAGTACTTCAAAACCGACGGCGGAAATACGAGTAGGTAAGGTTACCTACTCGTATTTCCGCCGTCGGTTTTGAAGGATAATGGTGCTTGTGAAATTACAGGCACATGGGACTTGTCAACTTATGTTTTAGGGTGACAGGCGCAGTGGCAGTGCCCCTCATACCTTCGCGATTTAAATCATAGAAAAAGTGATGAAAATAATAGGAATTAAGTTAAATTAATTTCCTAAAATATTTTGCAAGTTATTTATACTAATATAGAAGCAAAAGGAACAATAAATTAATTGCTAGAAAGAACTACTACTTTGTGCCAATACAGTGTTATAAGCAAGACTAATAACTTGCACATCGAACTATCACATGGTCTAATGTTTTATTATAATATTTTGAAAAACGACACACTCACTCAACTCCGGGGTACAAAGTAATTTTAATACAAAATTTCGTAATAAGTACAGATATCAAAGGCGACGATTCGTAAAAACCTGACGATCATCAGGTTTTTACAAGTAAGTAATATTACCATTATGTTGAAGAGTCACATATTTTTAAATTTATTTAATGTCACGATATTTTACTACCATGACATGTAATTATTTTTTTGTGAATTTACTCCATTAGTTTGTTGTAATTATTAATAACAAAGATGGAACACTTAGAAAAATTCGATTAGGCTGTAATCGAACCAGCATCATCAGGCAATCCGTGACAGATGCTCTGTCACTTAAGCCACGGAACGAATCAGCAGACATTACGAATTTTTCTATGTGCTTCTTGCAGGTCATTGCTTTTGGTTTTTAACAACTTTTTTACTACAGAAAATTTACTACGGCGCCATCTGTGAGAAATTTATTTCTTCACGCGGAGACCTACCGTCACAGCTATCATCGCTAATTAGAGATGTCGCTATAAATGTAATTTTTAAGTTTATGAATGTGACGATGTTTTAGTACCATGATATCCAATAATTTTTTTGCGAAATTACTCCACTACTTGTTTGTTATAATTATTAATAACAAAGATCAATCTTATATGTATAATATAAATAATTATAGCAAACTAGTGGAGTAAATTTACAAAAAAATTATTTACTATCTGTTCAATACAAATTTATTTACAAGTAATTGCGACATCCCTAACCAGGGCTGATAGTTGTAAAGTTACCTAACTGGGTAACGAAATGCTTTAACTAGATGGTGTTACGGTTAAAAACATGCGTCAAGCGTGTGCATATCAGCCCCTGCACGTGCAAGAGCCGCTGCAGCCGTTTGTACCAGCCGACCCGCCACTTCGAAACTTGAGCGGCGGCAATCAGCTGAGAACAAAAACAATCCCCATGAGCCTGTCTCTGAAGTTGCAAAATCACAGAGGCAGATGGACCGGTGCGATGAGGACGGCTTCACAAAGGTTGTGAAGAGGAAGAGGAAGCCCACCGTGTGGCACAGCACCGACTGGACCGAACTTCCTGCTGCGTCCGGCCATACCGACGAGCTGCTGTTCCTGTCACGACTGCATTACTCCACGAAGTCTGAGGAGATAGTGGAGTACATCAGACATAAAGCCAAATACACCCTGAGGGTGGAGCGGTTGGAGTCCCGCCACAACGTAAATTTTAATTCGTTCGTGGTGAAAGTACCGACCGAACATCTATCGACCTTCATGAAGGAAGAGTTTTGGCCGAAGGGTATCGGCGATTCCGCGATTCCGCAAAAAAAGTGCAATTCGTGTAAATTAGTTAAAAATAGTCTTTTATTATAACGTATGTATATTATTCCTTAAGGTATATATTATACGAGTGTTTTATTGTATTATTATGTATTTTAGTCTGTAAGATATGTATTCATGGATCTTTGTAACCTGAATAGAAAAAAATAAATAAAAAGTCTTTGAAAACCACATACAAAGATCCGACAACAAGCACATAGAAAAATTCGTGAGGTGCGCTGGTTCGCTCCGTGGCTTAGTATGCATAGCGTGTGACACGGTTTGCTAGAAGGCGTCGGCTCGAATCCGGCAGGATCGAACAATTTTTTTTCGATCTTGTATTTATAATTATAACAGACTAGTGGAGTAATTTCACAAAAAATAATTTAAAGATAGAACACTTAGAAAAATTCCGTCATATATGTTCCTGAAACCTAGGAATAAATATTTATTATACAACGGCTATGAACACAAAGGGAAAGTACATTCGATGCCCTAAGATACTTGACCCTCTAGTCAACCATTTGGTTCTGAGAGCTTTCACGCATTCAAAGAAAAGCGTAAAGGAATACCAGCTTTTTAGTTGATATTTGCATTTATGTAATGTAATTAAAGATCAAATTGGCTAAAAAGTTTCTTAAAACGTCATTCACTAATGGTGCAAAAAAGAAGTCACACCATAATTGACTTCATCTAACTCAGGGCTATTCGTATTGTCGATGATCCCAAACTCGCAGACGGTATGCAGCCCCTTAGTCTACGGAGAGATGCTGGCTCTCTGTGTGTGTTTATAATGGGGAGTGCTCTGAAGAACTTTTCTTACTGGTGCCACCGTCTCGTTGCTACCATTGTACCTCCCGCCAAAGGAGTAAAGTCCATCCCCACATATTAGATGTCTGGCATTGTAAGACCACGCTGACCACGCATCTCGTTCGTTCCTTCCTTGAACCTGTAAGGTGTGAGATGATCTTCCTCCTGATGTATTTCTTTTGCGCTATGGCATGGGGTTCTTCAAAGAGCGTGTTTACAAGGCGCTCAAAGGCTGGCAACGCACAGGCAGCTTATCTGATGTTGCAAATGTCCATGGGCGACGATGACCACCTCCCATCAAGTGGTTCGTCTGCTCGTTTGCCACCTTCTTTGGGTAAAAGAAAATTACGGCTTATATGTTAAAATTTCAGTTTTTAAACACTTTTTTCACACTGATCTGTTCAGAACTAAATAGACTGTTAGGGGGTCAGACACTATGTTACTTGTAATCTCAGTATAGAGTCCTAAAAACACTGATCTCGAAAGTAATTCAACCCCTGGTTTGCCACCCTTTGAGGTGGAATATTTTCTTCAAATTCAAATAGGACCACTCCTGAGGTACCCTGTTTCCGATAAAAAAGACTCATCAATATCGGTTCATAAATGCCGGAGTTATCGTGTAACATACATACATAAAAAAACATACAGTCCAAATTGAGAACTTCCTCCTTTTTTTGAAGTCGGTTAATAAAAATAGTTAATATTTATCATTGACCATTTCGATGGGCTTTACAAAATTGAGGTTTTTTTGTTCACGTTTGTTCGGATCTGTTATTAATTAAGATCTCAAATTTTGTTACAACCTCCTGTGTAAGTACTCTATAGATTTACCGTTCCGAATGTATGAATTATAATTGAAATGAACGAGTGATTGGCTACGTTTCACTCTTCTCTTTAATTTTTTTAAAATTAAATTTTAATTTATTTTTTTTATTTATTTTTTGATTAAACTTCAACTCGAGTGGTTTCTTACATTAATAAAAGTTTCCATACCCAGGTGAGAAAAACATCTTTAAAAATCTTTGAATGCAATATTACTTATTTTTAAAAATAAAATGTTTCCATAAAGCAAAATATCCTATCTACAATATTTAAAGTACTTTCCCTCCGAGGCGCATATCCGTGAGACAGCCTGTATATAGGCTGACGTGCAATATTAGCATTCGCCACGTTAGACAGGCTGGCCACGTTTCCTGTTTGAATGGTTTAGCTTTTTGTTGGTGGAAGTACCTACCTGCCAGCCTTTTAGTGACCCTATTATAGGGATAAAAACAGATTTCTGCCACCTCATGAACCTTGACATTTAAAGTCTCTGTCATTATAAGAAACATTTTTAACCAGCTTCAAAAAAGGAGGAGGTTCTCAATTTGATGAATTATTTTTGTTTGTATGTTACGATTTACGATACTTCGGCATTTATAAACCGATTTTGATGATTTCTTTATTGTTGGAAAGAGGATACGTCAGTACTGGTCTTATTGTCATTTATAAAATATTCCACCGCCAAAGATGGCAAACTAGGGGATGAATGCGGTTTCGCGCACTTTCCGGTAACCGATTTCAATAAAACCGACCACGAACTTTTGTGGTCGATTTTTTTATTATAAAAAGGTTATAATTATCCAGGATCTAAAATTGTCCTCATATTTGGTATCCTTGGTATAACAAAGACACATTTGTCACGTGTCAAACGTGGTTTTGTCACATAAAAGTCGTAAAATAATACGAACTACGTAAAATAAAATTATGAATGTGAAACAAATTTGTCACCTCACTGGTTTGGAAAGGCTTTCTTTCTCATTAGAAATCTGCGCGCAAAAGCGTTTTTTGCACGCTAACGTGGAAGAGGTTTTTGAAATTCGAACTTCATAATAGACTGTGGTGCACCTAACTTTTTCTGTCGATAAAAAAATAGTTATTTTTGATACAAGTGCGGAAAGTTAGTCATTATTCACGAGTCTCAAGGCTTTTTGGCCCGAGCCAGAGGCGAGGGTAACGAATCGAGACAAGTGAAAATGACAAATCCGCACGTGTATCAAACGACGTTTTTTAATACATTTGCGCAAAAACTACATTGAAAGTAAAATAAAACAGTATTTTAAAAAAACTCATTTTATTTCTTGTCTGATAAAAATTCAGAGAACAATCGCAACTGTTGCCAGTATTCAGCTACATTAAAATTACTATTTTAGTGGCGCGGCGCGCAGAGGTCTCGCGTAATACTCACCTCCGGTCATTGTTAATACTCAATCAGCCATCTTTATGGAAAATATTTTGGTATTTTTAAATGTAACCCGTTGTTTTAAAAAGCACCTATGCAATTTAAACAAATAAGATGTTTGTAAGTAAATATAAGTTTTAATGACGAATGACTTACGTCACAAAGCATATAAGTATTAAATAAATATACAACCTCTTTAGTTCTATGTTTAAGACTTGAAACAACAGTAAAAGTAAAAGCACTAGTGCGAAAACTCCAACTTTCGGCACGAGTTGTACTACGAAAAATACCACGTTTTGAGCAACTGTATTAAAAATGATAATGTGACATTCAACTACGCGATTGTCATACATTACTTATTTATATATTCTAAATCCGTTTGTATATTTTATTCTTATTATTGTTGACATTAAATTGACAATGATAACTTTGTGTTTATTAAACTATTTTAATTCGTCGAACAACTAAAATAATTTCAATAATCATTTAAACACACAAAATAAAAGTAAGCAAGAATAAAAGTGATTGAAGATAAACTTTTCTTTTAATTAAAATAACTGATGTTTTATAGTTCAACTGTTTTTCTTTCGTCTATTTTACTCGTTTTAATGAGGTGTTTCGCTCGCTAGCATAATTGTTTTGCATCTCGTGCTTTGAAACCCTCGCTGTGCGCTCAGGAATCTATTTTTCGATCTTAGCTTACTTCGCTTGCTTAGGTTTCAATACAATCACTCGCGTCAAACAACAACTTTGCAGTCTTGCACAACAAATAACTATTATAACTCTCCCAATATTAAGCATACAAAGTTATCGACTAATTAATACATTTCCGCCGTTCCTAAAAAGTTGTGATTTTGCAGATGTGGCATTGTTAAGTCAAAGGTGCGATTTGTTTTTATTTTTAAACGAACCAACGATTCGGGCTTTTTATAATAATAATCTTTATATTTTCATTATTTGATGTATTATGTTAATATACGCAACAATCTTTGGAGAGACCTACCATAGTCTGATGTACCCAATGGACCCCAAGCTCGTCCATGGTTTAACGCTGATTGTAGTTGTGCTGAAGCACGTAAACAGTACGCGAACCAAGCTTGGGCAGATGCTCGACTACGCAAAGCTCCGAGTACTCAACATTTGAAGAAAGCTTTTAAAAGGCCGCCAAGAAGTGTAAAAGTGTGTTACGCAGGGCCAAGTTCGACCATGAGCGCCGCATAGGAGCCAAGCTTGCCTCTTATCCAGCAGGCAGCAAATCCTTATGGGCCCTGGCCAAAACGGTCGAATTTAACTTTTGTCGCCTATCTCTGCCACCCCTGCTGAGGCCGGATGGCTCACTGGCTCATACTGCGGAAGAGAAGGCGAATATTTTTGTCTCATTCTGTGTAGAGAGCTCGCGTCTGGATGCCGCAGGGAACCTACCACCTACTTTACCTCAGTCTGGCTGCACTATGGCGGCAGTTGGCATACGCCAAAAAGAGGTACTTAGAACTCTGCGAAATCGAAGCTTTATTCACGTCTGTGTCAGCGGGCCAGATGGAATTCCAGCAATAGTCCTGTGTAACTGTGCGCCTGGGTTGTCTCCTGTTCTCCCGCCTGTACCGCCTCTCACTTGAGACGGGTGTAGTTCCCAGGTCGTGGAAGCTTGCAAACGTGCAACCTGTGCCGAAAAAGGGAAGCAGAGCTGACCCTGTCAACTATACCTATCTCAGTCACTTCCTCAGTCATTTCCTTATACTCTACAAGACTATGGAACGCGTATTCAACAACCGTCTCCTGTCGTACCTTGAAGACAACGACCTCCTCAGTGATCGCCAGTACAGATTCCGACGAGGGCGATCTACTGGGGATCTTCTTGTGTATACCTGTCACATATGGAGCGAGGCTACAGAAAAGCAAGGCCAAGCACTTGCAGTGTCTTTGGACATCTAATGCCTTTGACAGTGTCTGGCAAACAAGCCTTCAAAAAGTTCATGACGATCCAATGGGTAGCTATCATTATCCCACCATAATAGACTTACATACTTCTATAAACAAATATGAGATAGGCAACCTATTCGAGAAATATTTATACAATAAAGCAGACTGGTCTACATTTAGCTTTAAATCTGAAAAAATGTTTAGTAAATTTGTTATTTCATTTACTGACCTATTAAAAACTTACAATGACTTTTGCGAAATTTTAAATGTACTCAAAAATAACTGTATCCCAAAGATAGTAAAAGATTCCTTCCATAATAGAAATAAATAAATAAATAAATAAATAACGCACACACTCAACATAGCCCCGCACTAGGGAAACCCTGTGTTGCGGGTGCCATGGACACAAACATAGACAACCACAAATTACACCCAAACTCACGAGAGAAATAATTGTAGGCCATACAAATATTTCTCCCGGCCCGGGAATCGAACCTGGGACCTCTGCGTGGAAGTCCGGCATGGTAACCGTTCGGCCACGGAGGCAGTTTAATACTTTTGTCCCGTGGGGGGATGATGAATGTAAAGAAGTTGTTTATAAAAGCAAAGAGGCATTAAATTTTTACAGATCTAATCCATTACTTGAATATTATTTAGAATATAAAAGATTAGATATATATTGCTATAGATATATTGCTCTTAAAAAAAGACAAATTAAAGAAAAAAAAACGAAATGGTTGGCGAATATTATGTGAATCTTTTAATAGGTATACACCGGTCAGTATAATTTAGAGTTATATAAAAAGATTTAAGCGAATCAATAATTGTAAAATAAATAAAAAAAATAAAAAATTGTAATATGTCTAAAAATGACGAATGTATATCTTCCTTCTTCAATAAATATGCTCCATCGACGCCATCTGCAAAAGAGATTAATACACAAACATTAGATTCTATTTTTGATAAGGTAGGTAATCCTGAGGACAATTTTCTTATAAAACCATTCACACTGCAAGAATTTATAACTACATTAAATGCAAGCAAAAAACATTCTACTCCTGGTTTAGATGATGTTACTTACAGGTTAATCCAAAATTTTAGTGCTAAAAAACTACTACTGGAAATTTTTAATTTGCTGTGGGAGACTGGACAAATTCCTCTAAGTTGGAAGACACAATGTGTCATACAAATAATAAAACCTGACAAACCCCATAATGATAGTAATTATTACCGACTAATATAACTTTCATCCTGTATTGGCAAGATATTTGAACGATTTTACCTACCCAGCAATTCGGTTTCCGCAAGAGTCGTAGTAGTGCTGAGAGTTTTATTACTCTGATTGCCGATATCCGCAACTCTTTCCATGCTCACTCATCAACAGTATGCGCCTTCCTTGATGTCCAGGGGGCTTTTGATAAAGTTGACCCTTCCGTACTGGTTCTCATTCTGAGTGAGATAGGTATACCAGGCAAGCTGTGTAAAAGGATATCTAATTTTCTGTATTATAGAATTATGTACATTAAGTTTTATAATGTAATTCATGGTCCTAGGAATGTCTACAAGGGTACAATGCAAGGTGACACTATATCTCCATTGCTCTACAACTTATATACCTGTCAGATATCAAAACACTTAAAAGATAACAATGTAAAATTTCTACAATTTGCTGATGATTTAGTTATGTACAATGTTAATAAAGGTGTTAATATTGCTGTACATAATCTTAACCTGGGTTTAAACCACCTATTTAATTATTATTCAGGCAAGTTAAAACTTAACATTAATCCTACTGAGAGTGCTGTATGATTTTCAGTAAAAAACAAAATTGCACTTTGAATTCAGTTATGTATAATGGTACAGAGCTTCTTTGGGTCAATAATAAGAAATTTTTGGGTGTATGTTTAGATCCAAAATATATTTTTCAACTTCATATTGACTATATTATTAAGAATGCATCCAAAGGGCTCAATATTCTAAGGGCTTTAGCAGGAGTTTATTGGGGTTCTGATCCCAAGATTTTGTCAATGCTTTATAAGAGCATAGTACGCAGTCACTTTGATTATAGCACTTTGGCTTACATCAATGCAAATCAATCAACACTTAAAAAACTAGATACTATACAAAATATAACTTTAAGAATAATTACAGGAGCTATGTGCCCAACATCAATTATTATTGATTACTTGCTTTAGAAACAGAAACTTGCATCCCACCTCTCTCTATAAGACGTATTCAAATTTCTGAAAGACTTTGTTTAAAAATATTTGCATCTGACAACAAATTAATAATAAATAGTATTGCTCCTGGTCAGGCCCTTCAGCTACCTGCTGGTTCCTACATTAATGGTGAACAGCTGATAACTGGTTACACCCCAGACATACTGCGCATAGCTGTGCATGTAAATAATCTTACTATGAATATTGTGCATAGAAACCCCATTTGGTCATTATCCGCTCACGCGATGCGCTCCTCCTAACGCAAAATGGCTATTTGCGGCTATTTGGTTTCGCAAATTAGAAAAGCATTCAGTTTTAAATACAAGTTTTTATAAATAAAAATTATTATTCTGCATTGCTAAATAAATACCCTCCGTACTATCAACAAAAACATCCCAAATAAAATGCAGTAATACAGCGCAAATCCTGCACTTAAAAAGCACTAATGAAATTTTTGGTGTACTTGGATAAATATGATAATATTCCGTTTCAGTGGTTTTAACGTTCACCATGAAATTACTCCTTAAAGTATAGTTTATAAACATTTATATTCAGGGTAAACTTAAAAAACGCTACTTACGGTATGTTTTCAATAAATAAACACCAACATCACCAGCCCAAACAATAACACACACGATTGCCGCGACGTATTTTTGACGTTGTTTCTTTTTTTAATGACAGACCCAGGCATTAAAAACTTTATGGTTTGCTAGAGTAGTTACCGAAATAGCAATTAATATTAGTTATTTTACCTGTTATAACTTCGATATCCGATAAATCGGTATAAAATCATCACCGGCACCTCTAGGTGTGGTATGCGTCTACGGCTGCATGTATCGCGTGAGCGGTTAACTTCACATTCTGGTATTACTGGGAATGAAGAAGCTGATGGATCTGCATGACGAACAGCAGATGAAGACCATTCCTCTTGTTTGAAAGTACCTTACACTGACTTCCATGCCCAGTTTATGTTGTCTGAAGTCTTTATGGATGGAATATTGGAGGAAAGCGACTGAAATAAAAGCAAAGTGGTACACCAGCCTACAAATGAGCCCGCCCGCCCAACCTTGGTGGAATAAAACGAATCTAGACTCACGGAAGCAGATAACTGCCATCAATAGAATGAGATTTGGCCACTGCAGAATTCCTGCTCACCTAAAGAGATTGGGAATCCTTCAAAATGATAAATGTCCTCATTGTACCGAAGAAACAATCGACTTACATCATATCATTTTCACCTGTGTTCACTACCGTTTTCATCGTCTAATACTTGTGGCAGAAATAAAGGACCTTGTGTGTGTGTAGATGACAGTGATATTCCAAAAAACGTTCAATCGTTACTCTCAAGAAAAAACTTATTTAAACCAATATGTAACTTTATATCTAACACTGTGAACGAAATTTAAAGTGTTTTCGTTTTATTTTCTAAGTGTTATATTTTCGTTATGAAAGTGGGCATCGTTATGGGCAAAGTACCCACAGCCGTGAAAACCAATAAAAAAAAATCAATGTGAAATTCACATTGGCAAGAGGTCTCTTGTCAAAACGTTCCTTTGCAACTTTCATTATATCTCATTTAAATATTGCATAAATATTTTTGTCACATTGTGTTTTATTCTTTGCTTTATGTCATTACTGTTTAACTGATTATTTCATTAAGTATTTCATGGCTTTGATGTTTTATGTGTGCTATAAAATAACCAATACTTCAGGTAGGTAAACATTCAATAATGCTTAAAATGAAACGTATGTACAAGAACGTTACCCAATCTATGGTGGAACTGAATCAATTGCATTGTGTTCTTGCATGTATTCTAAAATACAATGTTTTACATTATTTATTCCCGACTTCTAAAAATATACAATAATGTATTGATAACTAGGAATAATCTAAAACGCAAAATTATACTAGCAAAGTCCATGAACGACTCTTCGTCGCTATTGGGGCAGCTTTCGCCATCCTTCTTTATATATATATATATATATATATAAAGTCGGAGGAGGAGAAGGAGTAAAAGTCGTCACGTTTACATCATAAGGTAATATTTATAGGTCCCACACACGTGTTTCTGTCCCGGAGTTTCACTGCGAGTTCGAATCAGGCATTCGTTTTTCTCATCCGTAAATATTTAGTATAAATTTTCTACCCTACCCTAATACATACGATTACCAAAATCCATCGTTGTTTATGGAGCTACGTTTAACATACACAGATACGTTATACGGGTTGAGGCCCGTTCGGTTATTTACATATAAACGCGTTTATCAAAACAACGCTATTCTATAACATTCATTTGTTTCGCCGAATTGGATTTTGTTTGGGAATGCGATAAAATTATGTTGATAAAAAGTAATGGTTTCGATGTTCCTGTAGTCAGGGGAATTAGAACGAGTTTTCAACTGCAATTTTACTTTCTTTAATACAATTTGTTCATATCCTTTTGTTCATTCATCACCAAGTTGTATCAAACCGTATCAAAGCCTTTGTCATCGGGACGTAATTATCGAAGACGACACGACCCATCCTCTATAATGGAAACTTGGATATAATTTAGATAGTTAAATCAAATACAGTTCAAAGGACCTAGTCGATGTTAATTGAGACATTTAAGGGTCTTAGTCCAATATTGGGTGACATTTCAACCCGATCGTTCGGTTTATGGAATTACAAAAACTATTTTCCTTATTGGAGATAGCGGAACCAGTTACAAGTGTGTTGGTGTTATTCAGGGACAGTTAGTGAAGAAAGGCAGTTAACATTTTTTTATATCAAGTTGTGCTCCTGTTGGTAAGCGACGTGCCTACTCACAACAGTCTCTGAGAGGTATACTGCCACCACTTAGACAAACAGTTTACAAGTCCCTTGTGCCTGTAATCAGCACCCTTAACCCTTAAAAACCGGAACACACTAATGCTCGCATTACACATATGTATATATAAAATATCAAGTGCTGGGACGAACAAATCGTGTGCCTGCTGGTAAGCGATACGCCTATCCATAACAATTGCAGTGCCACTCAGAGCTTTTAATCGCAAAGATCTTAGGATCATTGTCACTGTGCCCGTTACCCTGAGACATAAGTTAACAGTCCCATGCGCCTGTTATTTCACCAGCACCCTTACTTCAAATTCGGGACGCAGTAATGTGAACATTACTGCTTGGTGGCAGCAATAGGTAAGGCAGTACTTCCCTGGACGAAATCTTGAAAACGTTTGCCAATCCCAGTCAGCCGTCATAATCTGTAAATGTACCCGAAAAGTTCGTTTTGTAGAAAATGTATGTGATATAGATCTGAATAAAATAGTCACGTTTCCAATGTTATAGAACATATTCAATAAATGCCAGGACAGATTCTTGTATTTGATTAAACTGTTTGCAAACATGACCCTGTTCACAGATTGGATGCTCCTTGGAGATCTACTCACTGAAAATGTTTGCTCGATAAAGACTAATAGTTTCTTGAAATTGGACACAAATTGTTAAAGTTTGTGAGGTTACATGTTATATACTTTTTTAACCGACTATATTTTTACGCGATAACCCGATACTTTGTGGACCGATTTTGATAATTCTTTTTTGTTAGAAAAGGAGTACCTCGGTAGTGATCCTATTTAAATTTGAAGAAAATATTCCACCTCTAAGGGTAGCAAACTAGAGGATGAATCTGGTTTCGCGTACTTTCTGGTAACCGATTTCAGTAAAACTTGGAAGATAAATGTAATTCCGCGAACTTGTGAGGTCGATTTCTTTAGTACCCTGGTACTGATATTATTTAAACGTAATTTAATTCGTTCATAGAGAGACAGTCTTTGAGTTTGACAGCCATTCCGTTTTTTAATATGTACATACAGAAAGTGGGAAAAAATTCAATTTTATTTTTATAAGGGAACTGAATAAACAAATATTTGCATTCTATTACACTAAATAACTATTTAACAATTAATCATATATGTACAATGTTTAACCTGTTTATGGACAACAGTGCAATCCAAAATGTCACTACTTTTCTTTGTGTCATAGTGCTTATATTGATTCTTTAAAATAATTACGTTTTATCACTGACGTCTGATCCCTTCAAGAATCTTGTATAAAAGAAAGTACGGATATAACAATAGTAGATTGCCTTTTACATTCTGCTACATGATAAAAGTAAAATTAATTTTATTACGTAGTATGTAGCAGAATGTAAATTCAACACCACGTACAAGAAATATTAGTAACCTCGCATTGCCGCTACATGGCGTTGGAATCAAAATAGAACACGCTATCGAAGTGTTAACTAAATTGCCATTTAAGTTGCAAAGGGAAAATGCTTTGTATCGAATCGCAGGGCCTATGAGTGGCATTCCAGTACTTCCACCGGGTGGGATACTTAAATGATAGCTCATAGAATCATCGTTCTTGATCGTCGGCTGCCGCTTCCACCGGGTGGGACGGTGAGCTAACATCGAGGATGAGCGTGATTACGTCTCCAATGTCTATCAAACAATTACGTCAATAAAAGCCGTTGGGCATTTGGAGATTCAAGCGTCTTCACCCACCCATCCTCACTTCGTGTACCTATTATAAAATTATAAAATCTTTATACCACTATAGTCTGTTCCAATCCATTTTGAACAAAAAGTAATCAAACCTGTTTGGTTAAAATTCTAAAGCAATCACTCAATAAATCGAATAAGTAACACTTTCATGTACATTTCGAAGATTTCGATTTCATATATCATCACTTTTTCCAACAGCAATAGCATCGTAAAATCGTATTTGAAAAATAGTGGTCAAAAAGTGAGGTTATTATTCATCCATACTTCTATGACTTGCCTATGTTTGCATAGTGCTATTCGAAAAGAAACATTCGATTCAATCAATTAAAGTTTAGTAATCGATTAATAAATCAAATAATTCAATCGCAAGTGTAAGGATTTGAAGGAGCATTTAAATTAAAATTTTAAATATGCTTATATAGGTTATGTAAGGAAAATCGCTAGTGTGACTCAATTGAACAAATCGATTCATTCAATTAATTAATTGATTTGTAGTTGGCCATCACTAAACCGTCTATGGTCGGGTCAGTGCCTTGTTTGTTTACTTTTTGTTCAAAATGGATTGCAAAATGAAGTATACATCATATTCGATTAGTTCCGATTAGTGCTAATAGATGGCACTAGCGTCAAGATTAAACGCGCTAACGAAATTCTTACTAAATTACCATCTTATGCTGTGAAGAAAATTGCTTTGTAACGAATCATAGGGCCTTGGCACTCCAGTACTTTCACCTTCGCTGGGATACTTGGATGAAAACTTCGAAATCGTCATTCGTTTGCCCTTTCCAGTTCCTGAGCAGCAAACCGTGACACGAGTATTAATTTTGTCAGCCTCAATCGTCACATATCGTAGACTTATTGTACTGAGATGTTGCCAAACTACTTTTTTTGCAGACCAATATAAAATAGGATTAGTGTTACAATTCACCAGGGCCGGGATTCAGAAAGAGACTATTTTTTTTTTGTAAAAATTATGAATACGATCTTGGTGAATTGTTAAAAAAACCGAATTGAAATGAATCAATTCAAAAAATCGCTAGACATTTGAATCGATGGTCGTGAAAACAGAATCATAATGTACATCCCTAGTTTGCTGATATTGAGAATAGCTGCAATAACGTCTCTTACATTTCACTTATGTGAACGCCAAAACGCCATTTTGCAGGCGTCCTACTTTACCCGTCTCTCGTACCACTTTTACAACGTATTATTTATTTCATAGGTAAGTAACGATTCAAGCGTAAACTTGACTAAATACTACCACTAATTCATTAGGTGTTTCCACAAGAATAACGAGCAAAACTCTAGAGGCTGTTATAATAATGTTAATGAATGCTTGTGAACATTTACCATTTAGAATAATTACATATTTTAAAATAACAGATAGATACAAAGTAAAATAGCTAAATACGTCGGTTGGATCATATCAGTGCCTCCAGTGAAAAAGGGAATAACTCAAAATCGACACTTTTCAGGAGAGGCAAAAAACCATTCTTTTATTGATTATTGGTTTATCACATTTATAGCTTTAGGTATACATCTACGCTTTCGTTTAATGGGTATTAGTTAAGCATTCAGTCACATTTTCTATATATTTTTTAGGCTATTTTCAAGTTGTGTCCTTGTTTATGAATGCTTAACGGTAATAACACGACTTAAGTTAACAAACTTTAAGACATTATTCGACTTATTCCCTTAACTGCGACCGTCCGATAGCTATAACACTATACTAACCACATTGATAAGACATCATTAAAGAAATAAAACGACAAGTTTTCTGTTGCGAACTATTAACCAATAGCAACACGGTATAGTCGCGGGTACGACCAATCCTGTCCAGTGTAACAAACGGAATGCTCAGTTATACCTTTATGTACACTGTGGAATAAGGCAATAGTCACTTTTAGTCCTATTTTTTTCCTAGTCATTATGGTACAATACGAAAAGTGTCTTTATGAAAAAATATATCTATCTGTACTTAGTCGTTAAACCTGCATGTACTTTATTTTTTGAGTTGAGATCACTTGTACCTTTAGACTCGTAAAAAATGCCCGATGGATAAAATTATGCCTTTAAAAACAGTGAGTTATGCCCTTAGTGCAATAAGAAAAACGACGCTAGGAGACTTCTAGAGAGATGTCCTATTGATATGTTATGTAATCGATCACACTGAAGCCAATGGTGCAATAAAAACAAAAAGGCATAACTCGATTAATTCCGTTTTTCACTGGAGGCACTGATATGTGAAATTTTTTGACTACAATTTAAGCATAAAAAAGTTATTGACTAATTTTCTTCGTAGAATCTCTCTACCTCTGTCTGAACAGTTTGTTATTTTGCAGATGTCGCCTTATTATATCAACCAATAAAACAAGTGTGGCTGAAATTGCGCGGCTGAATTGCGCTTGATCGTGACTATTTACTGATCACCCATATACCTGGGCTTTGTTTTTTATATGTTGTAATTGTCACGGCGACACAATAATCACAACTGCGTTTGCGCAAACGAGGTGCATAATTTCAGTTAGACTTTTCCCT
>NW_020653731.1:10322624-10355647 GCF_003589595.1 Hyposmocoma kahamanoa
ACACCTGACTACGTACATGTGACAATAAATATATGAAATATGAAATATGAAAATCGTGAAAGTTTAAGTCAAAGCAAAGTAAAGTAACTAAAGCGCTTGTGTTATGGAAATCAGAAACAACGACGACGGAACCACAAACACCCAAACCCGAGACAATATAGAAAAGTTTTACTACATTGACCCAGCCGGAGATCGGATCCGGGACCTCAGAGATGGCGATACCAGAAAACCGGTGTACATGCCTGTCGACCACAGAGGTCGTCAAAAGATGTTTTTGTTGTACAACAACTTTTTTTATAAAAAAAAAAACAATTCGTATTTATTATCGTGAATTGTCAGAGTTCCAGGGAAATACTGCCGCCATACATATTTCTACAGCTCAGCAGTAATGTCATGATTACTACGCTCCGGTTTTGTAGGGAAGGATCCTGATAAATCTACTTAAATGACGTGCCGCTTACCATCAGACGCACTTTTCCGTCCCGTTACTTAAATCTTAAAAAAACATACACAAATTTTCATCAATTATAGATAATATTAGATAAAAGAAGATGAACTGTAGAGAGCAAAGCATTCCCTAGCTCTTCCCTGTCAATCTTGACACATATCTTTAGCCTTATCTCCACGCATAAATACATCTTCTGGTTTTTTAGGACTCGTTAATTTAGTCGTGATAAGTGTGTCTTGGTCGGTCCATAGAACATAGTACAATAGCAAAATTATTTGTATTTATAAGACTAATCAGGCTTCAAAATTTACGAACTTTCTTTTTAATAAACTGAAAAACGTCTTAATTTTTCAATTTTATAAAATTCATGACTGGTTCTACATCGCATGAGAGCAACCACAATAAACAACTCTAGGCATCGCGGCACTCGTAAGTCGCGTTCCAGATAACGCCGCGACGTGGGGGTGAATTCATTACGCGTATGGGTGCTTACACACTCTTGTTATTCTGGTATGTTCAGGCTTTATATTTCTTGGAAATCAGATTTCATGTTACGCTTTTGTGTTTAAATTTAGGTCTAACCTCTGCACTATTGTATTTTAACAAAGAGAGTTAGAAAGCCACTCAGTTAAAATGCAAAGATCTGTAAGAGGGCTAGTGGTGCTGGTGGCATTATGTCCTTTTGGATGGAATGTACTAGTAGCCTCCGCAGCCTCCGCAGCCTCTATACATCTTACTTAGTAAGTTTAAAGCTCAAAGTTCAAAAAGGTAAAGGGTAATGGTAATATATCCAGTTATATAAGTATTTCTTCCGGTTTTAACAATATTTCTGATTAAATTTTTATTGAATTGATATTCAATTATTTTTTGTGAAATTACTCCACTAGTTTGTTATAATTATTAATACAAAGATCGAACACTCGGAAAAAACACTCAGAAAAAATTCCTTCGATCCGGTCGGATTCGAACCGACGTCTTCTTGCATACCGTGCCAGACGCTATACCAACTAAGCCACGGAACGAACCAACGGACCTCACGAATTTTTCTATGTGCTTGCGTCGTGTCTTTGTACTTGGTTTTTCAACGACTTTTTAGTCGTAGCGCCATCTATGAGAAATCTTTGACAAATTTATCACCCAGTTAGTACCTTTACAGCTACCAGTCCTGGCGAGAGATGTCGCTATTCACTGTATTAATTAAATTTTTATTGAATTGATATTCAATTATTTTTTGTGAAATTACTCCAAATCAATTACTCCTGCAAGGAGGTCACATCGTCACAGATCTAAGAAGCACTGCTACTACATTCGTCTCCTAGAGACATAAAGATGACAAGTTTCATGTGTCTGTACGTTCATCAACACCCATCAAAACTGGAATGGTTCATGCTCATATCACTGCTTGGCGGCAGAGAAAAGTTAGGTGACAGTACGTCCTTGAACAAACTTTTTCACAGAGAACTCTACTGCTATTAGGTTTTATGCTACTCTCTGATGTTGGATCAATTACAAAAGCGGAACTAATTACAAAGTCATAAACTCTCAAATTAATTTAAGTGGCATTGTATACGCTTCTATAATAGGATTCCAATTGATATTCAAAATTTGTCATTTATAAGGTTTAAAACTATTGTGAAACAAAAACTTGAAGGTACTAAAGTTTATTATACAACTTTTACGTACTTGGATGACAGAAATCCGTGGTAGTAATCCGTTCAACTCTTTCAGGTATTCTCGATCTAAGATGTTTAAATTTAATTATGTAATGATAAATATATTCAAATGTATATTTACAAAGAGCAACCCCTACACTTTGATGCTCATTCTTCTCAGGAGAGTCTGCCTTACGAATGAGCAGTAGAGTTTAATCAGTATGACGATTTTAAGTGTAATTTGCTTGCCTATGATATGTGGATTATTTGATGTTGACTTTGAAAGTACTTGAAGAATGAGTTGTACGTGAATAAATAACATGAAAATCTAAATATTGTGAACTGTTTGTAGCGGTCTTTTATCTTGTACATTTGTTTAAACATTCCTGTTCTCAGTTTTGGGGTTCAGAACTCCAATATATCACGCACAAGAGTAACAATACAATTATTAAAAGACTTTTGTAGCAGTAGAGCTTCTTGTGAAAGAGTTCGTCCAGAGAATTACTACCACCTTACTTATTTCTGCCACCAAGCACTAATGTGCGCGTTACTAGGTTTTGATGTTGAAATTACAGGCACGTGGGACTTACATCGTATATGTTCCGGGCGCAATAGTAGTGCCCCTGAGATCTTTGCTATTTAAAGCTCTGAATAGCACTGCCATAGATAGGTGTATCACTTGTTGTTATAGAAAAAAAATAGTACGTCCGTTTTATTTTTCCGTGTATTTTGGCGAGTTTACTCGCTTCATGGTCACAGGTTAACTAGCCAATAATTTATTGAATAACCACGAAAGAAGAGAATAACAAGTATCATTTACATATTATATAGTCAAAGACAAAGTCTAAGATTATTTATTCCATAGGTAAAATAAATTTACACTTGAAAACGTCACACTTAAGCTACTGCTCGTTCACTACGCTGACCCCTCTGAGAAGAACGAGCAAGAAACTCTAGAGATTGATCTTTTCAAATAAACTTAAATGCTATGGAATACACTTTGAATCAAATTTTTGTGGATTCTGGAGCCGTGTCGTCTTTCCGTACATCTTTATCTAACACGTAGTCTTCAATTTTGTAATATGATTTTTCGATCAAAATATTTTTAATGTAGTTTTTAAACTTAGGAAATGATAAACTTAATTTATGCTCCGGAATCTTACTGTAAAAACGTATACAGTTCCCCATAAAAGAATTGTTTACCTTGGTTAAACGAAATCGTGGTACCATGAGTTTGGACTTAGCTCTAAGGTTATTTTTTTTTTATGTACATTATACAGTGTGTAACCGAAAGGTACAGGGGAAATTCAAGGTCATAGAGAATTACTACCAAATGGTAAATTGGAAATGATATTTTTGTGGAATATATTGACTAATTAAATTATTTTCATTTAAAAAAAAATTATAATCCGTCGTTAAACGATAAACGACGAATTACGATTAAGATTGAGCTCGAACATCACTAACCTTACACAACCACTTGCTTTGAAGTTAGTCGAAAACGACGGAAAAATTTAATGGTCAATTAATTTTTATTTATTATTTCTGATTATCTATTTTTTTAAATGAAATTGTTTTATTTAGTCATAACATTCAATAAAAATCAATGCCAATTTACGATTTGATAGTAACTTTCTACGACTTTGAATTTCCACTGCACCTTTCGGTGTAGCAGTCAATATACAGGGTACACCTTGTATAGATTTATAGAGTGCACCATTTATAGAGTGGTTTCAAAAACATCAGGAAGATTGTTAAAAAAAACTGAGCCATATCTAGCGCGTAAAAGGCTGCATCGTATACCGACCCAATATGTAGTCAAGTGACTATTTTAATCAGTAGAAAACTCGATGTCATATGCATTGTACATTTTTTATTCACATTTTCTGAAAACATTGTGTAATAAGTAAAAATTGAATTCTAAATTAAACTATATTTTCTGATCTAAATCACGTTTTTTTTTGCTGTAAAGCAGAGCTGTATTTACGTTATTAGTATTAAATATTAAATGTATTTATTTGAAATGCTATTAAAAGAAATTTTCTGGTAAATGGTGTTTTTATTTTGATAATATACAGGTAAGATAAAAAAGACATTTTCCGGTTGCACCTCTGAGTTTTTCGAAATTTACGGCCGAAATTTTATTTGAAATTTACCATGAGCTTTTCAGTAAAGGAAAACTGATACCTGCACGGGAAAAGAAGGGTTCACAACCCGCACTGGGTCTGAGTGGCAGACTATGGCCTAAACCCTGGAGACCCGTGCGCAGCAACGGGACGTATGAATGGGTTGATGATGATGTTGGTTTAGTTGAGCTTCCTTAGTAACTTCTGAATTTCTACCGTAACGTTACCCGAGATGTATTGATATATAGGTAATCCTTTAGTAATTTTAATGGGACACCTCGTCTTCCAATCGCTTCTAGTTTCTATGCAAGGATGGAGTGTGAGACTCTGTTAAAGGCCTTTTTCAGATTTAGGAAAATGGCTAAACATTTCCTTTCCTGCTCCAGTTCTTTGGTTATTAATGACGTTAGAGTAGAGACCGCATCCTCAGTGGACTTAGTCAGTTAGTTATTCTGTGTTAATAGTAATAATGTTCCAGCCAGCCACACCAAGTCCCTGGTCTAGAACTAGGGACCCTGTATGTGTACCAGGGCCACCCATAGAAGAACTAATTAAAAAAAAATATTTCTCAAATTAGTCCTACCGTTAATCAAACACGAGACCTCCTCATCCAACGTCCGTAAAGCAAAACCGTTGGGTCACTGAGTTGTCGTCAATGTAATTTTTAAAGTGAAGAATAAATATTTCATTAATTCATTCATTCAAGTATTATTAATAAAATCATTGAAAAACTACGTAACAGCCAGTTCACAAACAAGATTCCATGCTTCTGACAAAGGAAAAAGAAAAAGGAAACCACTACAGAGGATGCTTTAAAATAAAAATAGCCCATCTCTCCCTATCAATTACACTCAACCTCGCCTCGTTTGTTCGTTAGATCACTAGAGATGTGAACAGTTAGTTAATTGATTTTGAACACCCGTTTGAGTGTCTCTTTCAAATTTTCATTTTTATTTTGTTTTATTTGCACATCACAGCTGAACACTATCATTACAGTATAATATTCCTTTCTATTCAATATTTTGGGTAAATATAAACTAACAGTTTATTTCATGGCAAGAAGCAAGCAGCGAAGCAGTAGAGCTCCTTGAGAAAGAGTTCGTCCAGCGTAGTACTGCCACCTTATTTCTGCCGCCAAGCAGTAATATCAGCACTACTTTGTTCAGGTTTTGAAGGATAAGGGTGCTGGTGAAATTACAGGCACATGGGACTTATCAATTTGTCTCAGGGAGTGGTATGCCCCTCAGATATTTGCAATTTAAAGTTCCGAGTGGCACTGTAACTGTTATGGACAGACGTGTGGCTTACTATCAGGCGCACAACTTGTTCGTCCCGTCACTTGATGCCATAAAAAAAAAAAATAGAATGTACGCAGTGGAAGCGTGCTGGACCCATAACCCGAAGTATTGAGGGCACAAAAATGAGAAAACTGACTTTGTATTTTGTACGAATCGCCATGAACAACGTATATGGGACTCACTACATTTATTCACATGGAACAGCATTGAGGCGGTCAGAAAAACTTTTGTGTCCATGCATAAGAGCGAAAAAGACGTTACGCGTTCTGATTCCCCTCGGCTTACCGATGCGAAACCCACAACGCCATTTTCGACGTATTTTTTTCACAAGATTTTTTTTACCGATTTAACGCGTTTTGAATAAAAAATTCATGGTATTTACTTACATAATAATTACATTGATAAATTATGCACATGACACATAAATTTGGGTAAGCATCTTGTATGTATTTGATTGCGAACATAAAAATGTCAGTGTCTCGTGTGTGGTGTTTGTTTGGTGCGCCTGTGACGCACTCCATGGGCTCCACATAATACCAGCGTCGTGGCTGTTCTCAGCCGTAGCATATGCTGAGTGGCGCACATTCAGTGTCTTAATTTTAGTTTTAATTTATTTATTTCTAATAAGTACAATTTAAAATGAATGGTACTGAATAAAAGTTTCTTTCTATATTCTAGGTTAAATTGAGAGTATCAGCAAAAATTTTGGTAAACAATCACAAACTCGACTTTATTTTTCGAAAATAACGTTTGTTCGAGTTTTCATTACACCAAAACCCGAATTATAATGAAACCGTTGTTCTTTCAGGATATGTCGGATTTTTATCGCAAAGACACGATTAGTTTCGGTTAGGTTAGGTTTAACAGAAAAATCATTTCCTCAAAATTACTCTCGAGGTTGTGAAAATTCGAGCAAACAATTAATAACGATAGGTAAACAAAAATTTTATATAGGTTTTTCCTTTATATATCTTTGCACTTATAGGCTCAATTGTGACTATTAATATATATACAACTTATAATGTGAAACCCTCCTTAAAATATCGACTATTCTGTACTAATATCACTCACATACAAAATCTTAAATACCTACACTGTAATAACCTACTAAATCTGACAAATGACTCCAGGCGCTCACTACAAGGAAAAAGGAACCTAAGCACGCGCTCAGAGAGGTGAAAATAACGTTGCCCGCCGTGTGCAGTCGTGCGGAGCCGAATACTCATAAATGAAAGACTTGTATGAGCGCTTGTGCCGACGTCGGTACACTCAGCGTTAGGCCTTATCGCATAACCTTGAGCGAATGGCGAAGCCCTAACCAGCCCTAACTAAACATAGGAGTTCCTTTTGAAAGAGTTTTTCCAGGGAAGTTCAGTAACCATATATATTTCCTCCGCCAATCACTAATGTGAGCATTACTGCGTTTCGGTTTTTAGGTTAGGATGCTGGTGAAATTTCTGGCACCTGGGAATTGTCAACTTTATGTTTCAAGGTGACCAGCGCAGTGGATGTACCTCTCAGATCTTTTCGATTTGAAGTTCTGAGTGGCACTGACACAGTCATGGGTAAGCGTGTCGGTTACCAGTTACTTATCCATAAAAAATATATTTTCGATACTTATTACAAAGGTACATCTCTATTTCGAACACATAACCCTTTCTTCTCTCATATTGTTCAACGGTTTTAACCAAGCAAACAAATAAAGCATCTCAGCGGTTTAAGCATATTGACTTTTCATGTCATTAGAGTTTGTAGTGGAAATATGATAATAGTACGTTATAATGACGATATCATTGGTCTAACTGTTTGCATGTGAGCGCTAGATAAGGAGGTTTTAGATTCGAATCCCGGTAAGACCAACATGGGAAAAAACTTTTCCAAGTTAGGGGTTTACTCTCGTTCTTCGTACGACATGCGTGTGAAGCAATTTTTGTGATATCAAGTAATCACCTGATAGTAAGCGACAGGCCTGCATATAGCTGTTTCAGTGCTACTCAGGAGCTATAAATTGCAAAGATCTGAAAACTAAGTTGACAACACCCACGTGCCTGTAATTTGACCAGCAACATTACCCTTCAAAACCGGAATGCAGTACTGCTCACATTACTGCTTGGCGGCAGAAATAGGCAACGTGGCAGTACTTACCAGGACGAACAAGGAGCTCTACTGTTACTTACACTTTCATTTTCGTAAGTAGGCTAATAACTTGATATGTTTATCTATTTATTTGAAGGTTAGTGATCAGAAGGACGATTTTTTAAACAAATATATTTAGATAAATTTCGTTCATCGTTTATAGAAAATGTTAAAACGGTTGATAATTAAAATTAGCGTATGTAGTCAAGTAGAGAAGTTCTATATCAGAAGTTTGTTAGTAAGCTTCGGTAAGAATAATCTAGTATGTTGAGTTGAAGTCTTAGTGAAAGTGTTTGACTCTTTAAGAAGGGTCCCAACCAAGTTTTTGAGAGCCAAACTCCTAACAGCTAAATCTGTAGCAGATTCTCTCGCAAACCCTTCATGTGTTATGTAACCCGTTTTCCCTTCATGGAAACTTTTAAAGTAACTTTTGTAAATTGCGAATATTACGCTTCTCAAAATTTTCTTCATAAAGGGTAGGATACATTCCAGTCTACATCTTCTTGTGTTTCTGACAAGTGGTCGAAACCGCAAGTCTATTCTCAAAACTCGAATTCAAATAACGTTTGTTTTATTATAGTTATTGATTTTTGATGCAATTTTGAACTCTACGTGGGATTAGGAAGGTTTATTCATAATTAGATATAATGGCGTCCATTACTTCATAGTATTGTATTACAACAGTACTAGACAATGAAACCTTTTCTTCTCTTCTCAACTCCTATATTTCTATCGTAAGTTTGTCTTAAATGAAAATGCTACTTAGATATATAAGACCGCATATTGTAAATTAGCTTGTTCTAGTTTGAACATCATGTATATAACAATAAAGTGCAAAATAGTGACATACATTAAACTGTTACAAAAATAGCCTCATCAACAGGTCATACGCATACAACATAATTATTTAACAGAAAGAGCTTCATAGGCAAACAATACGCATAGCGCACTAAAAAAATCCATCATAATGTATTAGAAATTGTTATTAAATACAGTTAACCACTACCATCTGCTTTTAGCTCGTGTCCTGCTTGGTGATGTACTACTCCTCGCTACTCCTCTCACTGTGGTCAAGACACACTTACCTGTAGCTAGATAGGCATTGAGAAAACCATTCCAGTACATATTGCACGACGTGTATTTTCTTACATCCTTCCCAATTTCCGTTTGTGACAAACGGTTAGGTCTCCTGGAGACAGACTTCCTGTATATATATTACATTTCTCCATCTATCTATTTTATGGTTAGATTAGGCTACACACCGTTTTAGGTTGTAGCTTGAGGTCTTACCGTTAGGTTTTGATAGTGCAGTTATTATCCTGACCTTGTCGGACTTGCATGCACAGCGGGCGGTTGGTTTTTTTGACACAGAGACTTTGTGGCTGGTCGCTAATGGCCTTGAAAGACTCATAAAATCCGTAAAATAAACTAAAGCACTTATTTTATCCGTAAAAAAAATTAAGTAGTGTGCATGAAAATGTGAAAGATGTTGCATGCACCTGTAGCTAATTGCTTGCTGTACCAGGTTGGTGAGTGGTATGTACATAAACTGTATACATTAGGAAGCTTATTCTGACCCAGGCTCAACTTCAGGCCCACGACTTGTTCGTCCCGTCGTCGACGTTGTTATTTACTCAGGAGCAAACCACTGATTTTCAGCTACAACCTAGTGCCATGGATACAATAACCATCTAGCTAACGCCATGTCCATGTTGTTCAATAATAAAATTAAAGCAAATAATAATTTAACTATAATAATAATATGATTACAAATGGTATGTGAATATTATATAAAAATCAAGTTTCATTTTCAGTTCTATTTATATGTTTTTATTAAAAAATGTCCCAAGTCAACCTATTTAAACGTAGTGACATGTAAAGGAATATGAAAAAGCTAAAACGTTGAATTTCAATTGTAATGTCATCGCAGTACTGTCTAATTTTGCTTGCATCACTGTCAGTCGAACAAACGAAGACTAAAGCGTGAATGACGCACTATATATGATTTTAACGCCCTATAAGTTCGGACACTTTTTAGCGCGGACCCGACGTCCATATAATTGTAAGTCAATGGATATAATATTTATTTTAAATCAAGAAGTGGAATCAAAAAGAAAAACTCAAATGTAGGCTGCTAATGGGGTAACAAAATTTTTGGTTTGACTGTACACCAGCATTCACCATCTACGCAAATAAATTAAAAGTTACAATCGAAACAACTAAAAAACAATAACAATAAAGAAGAATTCAAACAAAAAAATAATATTAATAATTACGCTAACGTGACTCATTTGTACCTAATGCTATAATTTCCTACATTATTGCTATACAAAAAAAACGTAAAATAACGATAAAGAAAAAGAAATAAAAATGTGGCTAGATATAATTCCCATCAGCTGTTTCTAGATTCACAATATTCTAGTAGCAGTAGAGCTCCTTGTGAAAGAGTTCGTCCAGCGTCGTACTGCCACCTCACCCATGTTTGCCGCCATTGCTGTGTTCCGGTTTTGAAGGGTAAGGGTGCTGGTGAAATTACAGGCACATAAGACTTGTCAACTTATGCCCCAGGGTGACGGGCATAGTGGCAGTGCCCCTCAGTGGCACTGCAACTGTTATGGACAGGCGTGTAGCTTACCATCAGACGCACGACTTGTTCGCTCCGTCACTAGACATTATTTAAGAGGGAGCAGAGGAAAAATTCCTTATCTTCGATTTGATTTTAGAGGGGTATATCCACTTTAAACTTAAAAATAAAATATTGTATGAGTAACTACACGATATATTCAAGCATAGACACTAATCAGAAACATAAAACAATAAAGTTTCCTCGATAGAAAAAATCACGAAATGACCTCTAATTTTCACATTTTTTCGATTCATCCTCGAAATGCTACAGGTTATTAGGACAAAAATTAGATAATTAATTATATTTATCCAAGATCGAGAACTGTCACTACGGATTTTTTTTTAATCCCTTTAGTTTTAGAGTTATTCCGCTAAAACGAATTTGGTACTTTTAATGCGCAAAATTCAACATCTCCTGTCGAATATCACGCGAGCTTCAGGCATATATTTGTTTCAAAAATTTGGGCGGAGCCAACGTCAATACTTTTTTGGCATGCTCCCTCTTAAAAAAATTTTCACATTGCACCAATACGTCACACATTTCAGTTGTTTTTATTATGAAAACATTTTTTGTGCCGAATTTAAACAAAGAATCAAATTTCCAGCAAATTTCCAGTGGCTAACGTCAAACAAGGTAAAAAGACGTTAAGGCAAAAGCTACCGATCTCCATAGTACTTTCAAATCAATACTTTTTTGGCATGCTCCCTCTTAAAAAAATCTTCACATTGCACCAATACGTCACACATTTCAGTTGTTTTTATTATGAAAACATTTTTTGTGCCGAATTTAAGCAAAGAATCAAATTTCCAGCAAATTTCCAGTGGCTAACGTTAAACAAGGTAAAAAGACGTTAAGGCAAAAGCTACCGATCTCCATAGTAGTTTCAAATAACTTTCATCATTTTTTTATTTACTATTTTTTTTATTGTTCTTAGTGAAAGAACAAGTCCATAGCTCTTACTAAAAAAGTCGTTTAAACTTAATTTTATTCATCAGAACTGATCTCATTTTTAGGCGTCGAAAAAAATTAATTTTAACGTCTTTTAGGACTATAAGGCCCGACATGACTTAGTTAATTAATTAAGTTTATGACTTTAAAAACTCAAAGCCTATAAGTGTTTCAAGGTGGTTTCAAATTAAACAAGTTACGTAAAGTTATTTACTCATTAAATTATTATTAGTTTATTTTTAATGAATAATTTTTTATAAGTTGTCTCTCCGTTTTTAGTGATATTAATGAAACACATTTACAAATAATAATGTATTTAGGTAAGTACTTGTTGCGTACAAAAGTCTTTGAAGCAAAGGCCTTGATTTCAAATCCAAACTCGCACCTCCAAGTTTCTCGGAATTTATGTGCCAAATTTAATTTGAAATTTATTATGAGGTTTTCGGTGAAGGAAAACATCGTAATGATACCTGCACGTCGAAAGATTTACAAGCCTCGGAAAAACGTGTAAAGTCCCCAACCCGCATTGGCCAGCATGGCGGACTATAGCCTAAATACTCGCCGATATCAGTCCCGTACCCAGCAGTGGGACGTATAAAGGGATCAACCCTTGGTGACGATGGTGAACTATTTGTTTTACCGATAGTTTCTCAAAACGATCGCTTTCCTGTGCGTGCTGAAGAGTCCTAGGGAGTCGGTAGGGGTCTCGAAAGCAATTGGGGGGCGTTGATGCTGTCCAGGGGATGCCATCGCATTTGAAAACCCTTAATTATTTATATAAACTACATTACATAATAATATATGACGCCGTGGAGGCGGACCTGTGCGAATTACAAGTCATCGATTAGCGAGAGATTTCACAGGACCGAAGAAGTGACATCATCTCGTTTAGGACACATTTTGGTTCGCTGAGCCAACGGTGTAAGTAAGTCAGTACATAATAATATTATAATATATAATTTTTATTCCTCGTGATTTTCTTATGTTAATTTAATATAAAAAAATACATGTTTTCAATTAGTTTTTGTCGTAGTGGGCGTTGAAACTTTTTTATTAAGACAAAAACTTAGCATAATTACACAATCAATGTAGAAAGAGACAGAAATAGAATTGGTAGCGTAAACTAAATTACATTTTGAAATATACGTAACCATGTCATAAAATACTAAAAGCGTCCACAGCGAAAGCCCTGGTTTGAGAACAACATACTTTCTAGAAAAACATTAGTCTTGGCTTTTTAGACTTCGGTCTGGTCACATTCCCAAATGAGTTTATTATCCAATAAAAAGAGCGGAATCTCCGCTATGTCAATTTTGTAACAAACTCTAAGATACAGTACGGACAACGGCACACCAGACTACATATTTTTGTTCGAAAATCGCCTCCAGTGCAACGGAACAAGATACGTCAATGTGTAGCTTGATGTGCTGGCGTGTGTACATTTGATGGAATGTGACCATTATGTGGTTATAAGAAGACAATTTCAATAAAGGGACAAAACCATTTAGCAAATTACACTTGAAATTTACAAAAGTATTTCCGGGCTAGTAAACGATAATACAATATTAAAATTTCATGTAGAAAAATTTATAAGTAAAGGAATTCATCGAGGGCAATAATTATATATGACAGGTTGAGGGGTTGGAGGGTAAATATTGTATTAAGTAACCCTTTGGAGAAGAAAGCTAAAACCTTAGTGTTGTACCTACTATGACAAGGATGGTAACTCCATGCAAATGTAGCAGCGCGGCTTGTATGCACGCACGCCTGATGCGCGCCGTGCACGGACGCACACATTCGCATAATAATGAAAGGTACGTGATACGCGGCGGGCGTGCATACATACAAGTAATGATCGCATTACAGCGTGGCGGCAGAAATAAGTAAAGTGACAGTACTTCCCTTGACAAACTCTTTCACAAGGAGCTCTACTGCTAATCGATATGACCGATGTGAGGAAACCAGTAATTGGCTGCATAGTTTTATACTCGTTTTTTATTTTTTAAATTTAGTAAAACTACTATTTTATTCGTTATAAAACTTTAATTGTCTAAGAAGAATGAATAAATCTAGTGTTGGTATTCGAAAGCGTCGAAAAGAGAAACGATTACATTGGGCCAATAAATTTTCTTTAAAGAATTTCGTATAAATAGTCGCTTGTTTTCTTGAATTCAATATTTCTGACTTGTCCAACTGTTTGTCTTAATTCAGTTGGTTGGCTGTAAATTGGAACTAGTCTTGGCACAATATGGTGCAGCAGCACTTTAAAAATGCTCCGTCACTACTAGCTTAAAGGATATCTGATTTATTTTGTTTTATAGCCTAAAAGCGAGAGCTGGCCAAGTTGTTAAACACTTATAATAAAATTTTCAACCGAACCAGTTTTAAAACCTTTTCAAGACTTTCGGACGCAAAAAAGCCTATTACACAGAAAGATAGTAAACAGGGCATAACAAAAATGTCCGATAAAATTTCAGCTGAAAATTACGGAATTCAGTTGAGATATTCTCAAACAAAGGACGGTCTTTTTTTAATATTCCAGAAAAATTCCTTAAAATGAGATGAAATTTTTTTTTGCCGGGTTTTGGGCAACTTCCGAGATCCGACACATGGAAATGTAAATTCTACGACTGCCGCATCTCTCGCTTCGCACATAATAATGCCCACGATTCTCAATGAGCATTTGGAATTAGCGCCAGAGTGCGTTCTGCTTGCGTGGCTGTGAATGCTTGAGACATTTTTATGTAATATCAAGTGACGAGACGAACAAATCGTGCGCCTGATGGTAAGCTACACGCCTGTCCATAACAGTTGCAGTGCCACTCAGAGCTTTAAATCGCAAAGATCTAAGAGTTGTTGACAGTTAACAATTTTCGTGTGTCTGTAATTTCACTAGTAATCCTACCCTTCAAAACCAGACGACCAGCGGCAGAAATAGGTAACATTCTACCTGAGAAGCAATTACATTAAAAACGCCTACAGTGCCTTGCGTGTCCCGTTCAACGACGCCATGAGGGGACTGCTGTTTGTGGCCGCTAGGATCGTTCGCAAGACAGTGGCATCCCCGTTGATCAGAATGAGGGGCGGCACCAACAGTCTTTTCACGCCTGTATCAGGTTTTAACAGTTTTGATACGAGCGATTTATGCTATTACACTATTTCATCGTCTGTCTGCTTTAGGATTTGATATTGACACGTTTGGTGACTGCTTTTATGAGTCTATAACAGCTGCAGTTGCACTCAGAGCTTTAAATCGCAAAGATCCTAGGGGCACTGCTACTGTGACTCTTGTGAACCTTCCTCGATGTGCAGGTTTTAGTACGATATTTTCTTTCACCGAAAAGCTTATGGGAAATTTTAAAATTAATTTTGCACATAAATTTCGACAAGTCAGAGGTCACGACCTCTGCTTGAGAGACGATAGGTCAAACCATTAGGCTACCACAGCCACGGTGGGAGACAAGCGTGATGAAATTTATGTATGTATTAATTTTACACGATTGTACAAATGATACCGCACTTATAAATACGAGTACAATATCCATATTTAGCTTATTCACCAACTACACAGTGGTACGGTTCATACACTAGCATAATCTTAATGAAATCTTTTTGTCTATGAAATTTATAGCTTTAACTTAGTGCTTGGTACATCTCATTGTGTAAAGTGCTATCTTGTTTGACTTCTAGACTTTATTGTCTGGGATGAAATAAGCCAACATATAAAAAATACTATAAATGAAATTGATGTTCTCTTATATTCTGTCATACACTTCATTCTGCTAAGTAATGCGTCATTTAAGATACATTGTGAATTGACTCCACTCAGATATGATGATGATGACCCACCAAGGACGAGGCTTATTGCCTTTAAAATACAATGGACTGAAGAATTGGCGTATATAAAAAGAGTTCGTCCAGGGAAGGACTCCCACCATACCTATGTCTGACACCAAACGGTAATAAAACGAGCAATACAGTATTCCAGTTTTGAAAGATAAGAGTGCTGGTAAAAAAATTACAGGCACTTTGGACTTGTTCACTTTGTCTACGTGTGACGAGATTGGGGTAGTGCTCCTCGGGTATTTGCGATTTAAAGTTCTGAGTGGCACTGCAACTTTTAAAGCGTGTCGCATATTACCAGGTACACGACTTGTTCTTGTCGCTTGAAATCACAAGAAAAGTGAGATTGTGATCAAACAGTCGTTTGTCTTATATAACAATAAAAATGTGTCTTAATCACAAATACTTTGAAACTCAAAAATGTAGTAGATATATGAAAAGTTTCCAGGGAAATAGGCCAAGTACTTATAATAGAAATCTTTTAATGTTTTCAGTATCTTAAGAAAACAAAACCAAATAGTAACAATGGTCTATAGCGACCATCACCCTTTGCCAACTTTTGCGTTAAGTTTGAAAAAGTCCCTTTCGTAATTATCCCTTGGCAAGTTACTATAGGCGTAACTGACTTTCTCCGATACTGGATTAAATTAAGACTTTCATTTCGGAGTTTGCCATCCTGGCCGATATTGCTAAGATACCATTAAGATACCTTATTACAGAAAGCTGAAAAAGGAAGTACACTGAAAAAACAATATGACTGAATAAAATAAGATGTTGTTTAAGGTGTTAATATAAATAGTTCCCTTTTGATATATTATGAGCCAACAATTTCGGCTTTGTTCAGCTCGTATTAAGCAACACACCTATCCATGACAGTTGCAGTGCCACTAAGAATTTTAAATCGTAAAGATCTGAGGGGCATTACCATAGCGCCCGTCACTCTGAGACATCAAGTTGATAAGACCCATTCAAAATCCAACGCAGTAATACTTATATTAACGGCAGAAATGGGTTCTTTTATTGTATCTATGACAGGGTGCGCCTTGTAATACTTGTCATCGTTGTGAATAGATTTGCCAGTCGGTGTAAGGTTCTCGCTGATTTTTATCCAGGTACGCCAGACGTATGTATAGGAAAGGAACGATACGTCGTGCGGGGTGGCGCCTTTCGTGAAGAAATAGGTAAGGTGGCAGTACTTCCATGGATAAACTCTTTCCTTTTGAAAAATAGCGCCGAAGCGCTTTCAGTGACACGATAATAAGCTGAATGGATGACGGATTCTTTAACAGCACAGCGCACACGCTGCCTTTTTTTATACAAATGAAAATGCGCATTTTATCTACACAACTTAGCGGTGGAACCTAAGCCTACGTCCAGTCCCCCGGTGATGGAAAGGGGAAGGCGGAATTAAATCGCGTAATTCCAAGACACACTCTCCGAGATATATCCTGTAAAATACCGATAAGCAAGCATTCCAAATAGCTGAAGACATTCGGCTATAGGTACGGATATGTCATGAAAAATTCAATTAAAGGGATTCCGTTATGTGGAGAATGAACACGCCTGCGTTTTGGTAGCGTTAAATTTAACAAGATTAGCATCGCCCCAATCAGAGACTGCCTTGAGTGTCAAATCCAAACGGCTAACCACGGACTCTCGAAAAGACTGGATTTTCTCTTCACTGACCCTTGCATTGCTCAAGTACCTATCTACAACTGTGCTGTTATCAGCATACGCAAGGGTACCTGGAATTAACATATCATTGATATGCAGCAGAAAGAGAGTTGCAGACACTACGGAACCTTGAGGAACTCCGTTATCCGCATCTATCGCCCGATGTTCGGAAGTGTAACCTTCTAAGATCACTTGAATGGAACGTTCGCTTAAGAAATCAGAGAATCCAATTGTAAGCCCATAAGGGGCAGCTTACTTAAAAGGCTTGCGTGTCAAACTCTGTCAAGGCTGTCCAAAGACACTGCAAGTGCTTCGCCTTGCTTTTCTACAGCTTCGCTTTATATGTGACAGGCATACACAAGAAGATCCCCAGTAGATCACCCTCGTCGGATACCGTACTGGCGATCACTAAGGAGGACGTTGTCTGCAAGGTACGACAGGAGATGTGTTGAGTACACATTCCTTAGTCTTGCAGATTATGGAAATAACTGAGATAGGTCTATTGTTGACGGGTTGCACGTTTGCAAGCTTCCACGACCTGGGAACTACACCAGTTTTAAGTGAGTGGCGATACAGGCGTGTGAGAACAGGAGACAATTCATTTATGTAGAACTACCGTTGGAATTCCATCTAGCCCGCTAGGAGTTCTATGTACCGCTTTTTGGCGTATGCGAACTGGCGCCATAGTGCAGCCAGCCTGTTATGTTCATTAGTTATTCGCTACATAATTATTCATTCAACTTCTTGTTTATTCGCATTATTTGCTATCTTAGTAAAATAGTATCGAGAAAGGTCACTTTTCGCTCCTCTCTAGCTTTGGATATCACACCGCGCTACGCATATTGTTGCGACATTGACGGAACAGCACTAAGAATGCCAAGGACGATTTTGGATTAAATAGTTAAAATTTATTTATTACGAACGTACTTTACTATTATGATGGTCCTGAATTGTTCCATGTACGGCTGTTTATCATCATCTAAATGAGATAAATGAAAGTTTCTTTCATTAATAAAACTTTTTATTATATATCAGGTTTTCAATACAATGCAATTTCCTAACAGATTATTAAGAGATAAGATATTTCAAACAAAATACTTTACTATCAGTAATTTATAGTAGTGGATAACGTTATATGGAGTGTCCGGAGTGTGCTTGTATATAATGAGGCACGTTGTGCTTTCCATTTCTTTTAAGTTTTATACTGTTGTCGCAAAGTATTATGTACTGTAAGTAGTTATATAGCCAGGGTATACAGTGATTTAATACAGAATAAATTATTTTTATTCTGTATTTATAACTTCATATTGCTGAGTTCGAGTATTCTCTTAAGTACGAGTACATTACTGCTACTACTCCATAAACCTCTCTAATCCGTTCTGGCATCATTTCAATTATGCGTCTATTTACCATTTCTGGCTTAAATTACGACATCCCTAATTTGCAATGGCGCCTCAAGACACATTTTTAAAACTCGCCAAATGACATTTTGCCATAGTATAGTTTGTGGAATATAGTAACACTACACAGGGTAATGAAACGAAATGCTTCTTCAGCGGTATTTTATAGGTAAATCAGATCGCACTATTCCTATTAGTTGAATTGTCCAAAACAGTTGACTGAACTAATGAGATTTTTTCTCGTTTGTTCAGTTGATTGAACTACCAGATTCATAGTACCACCGATAGATAACTCACTGGTGGGGCGACAAGTAAGTGACTGTTTAATTGTCGTCACACCAACCTACAGAGAAACTTTTTGTTTCGTGGGATCATCCTCCTCCTTTTCGCCGCGGCGGGCAGCGGAGCGCAGGACTTGTATCGACTAAAAATCCACCGTGGTCTTCTCGGGTGCTCTTGTGCATCATCTAAGGGAAGTTACGTCATCCCTTACCCCTCCTCACGGCCCCATCATCCTCATCACGATGAAGTGGGCCACCCTACGCAATCGTCCTCCTCGCGGTTGCCAAACTTACTGGCGAACGGAGCCTCGATCCGTCCGATCGCCTGCAGCCGCGAAGGACCGCCACCGCCGAGCGTGAACGGCCCTCTCCCGATCACGCTTGGCGATCTCCTTCAGGAGCATTACCGCTACACAGATTTATTAGCCTAATGATTAGGCTAGTAGGCTACTATATATTTTGCGGTTTAAATTATTTATTATAGTATATGTTAGTACAGTTATTGCACAGGTAATTATTAAGTACAAAGATACCCCGTTAGGGTGTAGTAATAATTGGTTCTAGTTTAGTAGAGGTAGAGCTCCTTGTGAAAGAGTTCGACCAGGGAAGTACTGCCACCATATCTTTTTCTGCCGCCAAGCAGTAATGTGAGCATTACTGGTACATGCGACTTGTCAACTTATGTCTCAGGGTCGCAGTGGCAGTTTTAAATATATTAAAAATGACTTATGCGAACTGCACTTGCAAATAGCTTCCTGTAAGGACTGGAACAATGAAATATGTATGTCATAGAATATGATAGGAACATGCTCACTTACCTTGTACTTCGAAGATTTGGACACCTGGCAGCAGTTTCACCCGGATACAGCCCCAACAGGAGAAAACTTCCCACGTCCTTTATGGCTGACGCTCTTGCAACTGAATTACGAATTATGAATTTTTCTACGTGCTGGTTGTGCAGATCTTTGTTTTTGTTTTTTTTTTGCTTAGGCGCTACCTGTTAGAAATCTATGAAAGTTTTTCTTTAACTTCTTAACTTATATTTATTTGCCTTTTCGTACTATTCTCATCGATTTCGGACAACTCGAAGCTCGTGTATTTTAATTACCTTCTTTTTCGTTTCCACGTAAATTAAAAATCGCAATGTTATGTGCCCCATCGCCATCTTTACCCCGGCACAGATATCAAATCTTGAGGCAATTCTTTAAGCAGCGTCAGAACGCAATTATGAAGCGACATAAACTGAAATTGTCCTTGTCCTTGTTGATTCATATTTATTTTTTTTTATACTTTTTTGTTACAATCTTACACTCGGACGTAAGGCATAAGGGGTATAGATAAAACGTTTATTCAGCACAAATACAAGCACAAACAAACATTTACTATAATTTCAAGTATAACACAAAATCACAGAGAACATAAATTAGTACACATTTATATTAAACATCTTAAACAAATCAGAGGTGTTGAGTACTGTATAAAATCGCAAACTACAGTACTTTGGTCACATAATGCGTAATGATAAATACGAGCTACTCCGACTAACTATGCAAGAAAAGATACAGGGAAGCGACCACCTGGAAGAAGACGTACTTCGTGGCTTAAGAATCTCCTTCAGATAGCCCTTAGGGCGCATTTATTCAACACGAATATCATCGCGCTCACTTCGCACGGCCGCCGCGCGGTCGCTCGCGTGCGTTAACTGTCATGGCAAAATACGCTCTATTTGTTTAACTTTTATGTTTTAACACATGCGGTTGTATTATTTAGAGGATTTTAGATGATGTTGCTTAGTAAATAGAATTCAGATTCGCGATTAATGTACATGACGGTGTTATAACTCGCCGACGCAGCGACCGCCCGAAAGCTTTCGCCTTGTGTAACTCGGCGACTACTAATGATAGGCGACCTCCGGTAGAAGATGACACCTCAAGAAGGAGAAGACATATGACAGAAGCATATTGATCGCCCACAGCCATGACTGCCTTCACAATAACACGCCTCTTGGTTGTAATTATGTTCCAATAAAACAGGTAAATAAAGCGACTTACCTAGGACTTGTTATAGATGATCGTCTTAACTGGGCAGCTGACATTGAAACTGTATGTAATAAACTCAGGGCTATACTTATAAAATTATCTTTAATAAAAACAAAATTCCTCAGAATATAATGTTGATAATGTACAAAACCCTTGCAGAATCTATAGTCTCCTATGGCATAAGTAGCTATGGACGTACCTTTAAAACTTACCTAGACCGTGTATATACACTACAACTGAGATTACTCAAAACTATTACACCATTCAAGAAGAAACATAAATACAAAGAAAACCCTATCTCACTATTACTTATAAAATATTTAATTATAAAATTGTATATATACACCAAAGAGTACAATTGTCACTGATAGCTGAACAAATATACGGGAAGGATCTTCAAAAAACGATCAATCACACTCACTTGACGAGACGAGCTGCGAAATTCAAGTTAACAACAACAGGTGCACGGAACTCATACGGCCAGAGAACTATTGAATATCTGATACCGAGACTATTGAATCAACTTCCAGATGAGCTGAGATGAGCTGCGACAAAAACTTAAAATAATAAAAGTGAAGAAGGAACTCAGAAAATACTCCATAGACAGACTACCGCCATTTTAGATAACACACGGACAGACAACGAGGCAAACTAGTAACAAACACACACACATACATATACACATGCACGCACGCACGCGCGCACACACACTCACACGCACACACACACACACACACACACACACACACACACACACACACACACAACACGCATATCGTTAAAATATGTGTATATTTATATACACATTGAAAATCTGAATATATATAAATAATCTGTACTTATAAATTCCTACATATAAAGTAATAAAATCTGAATTATGAAAATATTATATTATATAGTTATTTATATTTAATTTAATAAAATTGTTAAATGTCACGATATTGTTTTTCTTTCGTCATTATTTGTGACGCGCTTTGTCTGTGCGTAGGTACGTTTATTTGTATTACATAAGTCTTTGTATAAACAAAATGTTGTCTATATGTTTAAGATTATGTGTGTATATTACGAATAGAGCAACACTCAAACAAACCCTTTAGGTTTAAGAGTACCTAGTACTTAAAGAATAAATTATTGTAATATGAGTAAATAAAAAAAAACATATTAAACATCATATCTATACAGAAAACGAAAACTTTATACTAGTTAAACCTATTTGCAACAGTTTGTGCTGCAATGTCCCTGACTCACCATAAATACTGTACCGTGAAAAGCCAACAGCGCTAGTTTTCTGCCAGTACCATGTTACAGTGAGCGATTGCAATCCAGTAAGCCGTGCCAACAACGTTCAAAATACATTATTAACACACGAGTCAAGAATGATTCAATAACAAGATGTTGTGGGCCTGGTCACAGATTACTTAATAGTTAATACGTAACAGATATATCACTTTCATACAAGACCGATACCTACGCTATAATAGCCTATCAAATCTTACTGATGAAACCAGGTGCTCATTATGAAGAAAAAGGACCTTAAGCACGTACTCATAGAGGTGAAAGTAACGATGCCCGCCGTATGCAGTTATGCGGAACCGAATGCTGGGATTATACAAGGATTGTAATATAAATGAAAGACTTGTCTGACGGCGATAACAACGAGCGAGAGACGGAGCCATGGCCTGGTGAGCCGTAGTTCTAGCTGCCTAGTAGAATTCAGTACCTCACTAGAAATAGAACATTTAATTTATCATTACAAGCTTGTGTGTTATGATAATAAACTATTATTGTTGGTCTAATTTTAGTCAGCAGCCGCTAAAACTGCTTTGATTGCGAAAATTGTCTACAAATTCCTAGTATGCCGTGTCGGCTAGACGAACTTGGTGTTTATTTTCATAATTAACATTGAAATTCATTTAGTTAAATAGAGTAGGTTCAATCTTAGCTTAGTCTAAATATTGGGAATGTTTGTTTTAGAACGTAGGTTGCCAAATGTTATGGCTTGTAACACTTTTTTTTGGTAGATCTCCTAAATACAAAACAAAAACAAAATTTATCTTCTCTCCTTGGTATTTTTCACCATTCTTGTATAAAACGTCACTTTGACGTTATAGTTTAAAAATATTTAGTAAATTAGTTGAAACTCTTAAGTGTTGGTGTAATCTATTATTTAAACCATTCACATATATATTACCTGTTGGTGAACGATTTTTCTATAAAATCAATATCGTGAATGGGTACCCTTTGGTTTGACATATTTTTGAAAACACCAACCCTGGCTAATTTTTCTTGTATGGTAACGCAGAATACTAGTTCTGCGTACCAATTAACTCGATTTTACTTCTGTAGTCGAGCTTCATGTAAATTATAGCTTTTCTTTAATATTTTCATATCGAACGCCGCCAATTAGTTTGCCAAGTACTTTCTGTAAAGTAATATACGTAAACCTGGAATCGCCATGTATTCTAGCGGGTTTAGGTGATAAGACTTGGGAGCTTCATCTAGATGAATCGATAGATTGTCTGTGGCGTTGTTCGCGGGTAACATCTCTTAGGAGGAATTCTTCCAGGAAAAAATCTAGGTCTTTTCTATTCGACACGCCGGCTCGCAAGGTGTTCCTGATTTTTACATCTTCTGCGGTGATTTATCCCATTGGGGGCATGGTCCCCCAATGCCTTCTTTTATAAGGAAAACCAGGAATAGCCAGATGCCGTAATTATGAGTCTCCGAACCCTGTACCAGATGTAAAACCCGTGTCACTGAGCTCCACGGGTGGTCGGCATCTACATACAACTGTGTTACTCCTGTAGAAACTACGCTGTCTTCGCAGCGGGTCTGGTATGTAATTTAAAAGTGCATCCGGTAAACTCCAAGTCAGTGACGTATAAGTGAAGTGTCCATGTGTCACTCATGTACTTTCAAAAACTCTTAGTGCAGTGTATTAGCTCTAAGTATACTTAAAGTTAACCTTTTATATGTAACTGTTAAGAGCAGTATGCATATCTGTACATTCCTAATGTAAGCTCGGGGAAGTAAAATACTAGTTCTCCATACTGTACCCATACATTTAAACGTAACGTAGGTAACATGTCACAATAGTAAATTTAAAATAAAGCATCTGGTTATTTCTATTTGAAACTTGTTTTTGTTGTGTGTAAGGCGCCCTTCCTTCTCTTCGCTTATAAATTTTACACGCATCACCGGGTCAACCAGAACTCACCCACAAACCGGTCTCATGCTCACTCAAACCGACTGGAGCTGACCATTACAGGCTCACCGCCCACTTAAAACTAAAAGTCCATACAAATTAGTATGTTAGTAACATGGAACACCTTATAATTATATTAGTATTGTGTAAATTAAACAATTATTAAATTTTTTATTATTATTATAACTATTACTTAATTACATATTATCCAGCCTTCCAATCGGCTCACCGACACACACATAGAACGTGTAACTCGGTGAACCTTCGGAAAACCGCTGGATCCATCCTATCCGCTATCATCTTTATTCAAATTCAAATTCAAAATAATCTTTATTTCATAGGTAAGCATTATTACACTTGAAATCGTCACAATGGTTAAACTCTACCGCTCATTCGTAAGGCAGATTCCCCCGAGAAGAATGAGCAAGAAACTCTAGGGGTTGCTCTTTGTAAATAACATTTACAATATTTTTTTTTATTTGAAACATCAGAGATCGAGACTACCTCCATGAGCTAAACGGGTTACTACCACGGATTTTTGTCGTCCAAGTACGCAGAAGTTGTATAATAACATTTAGTATAAAGTTTTTGTTTCACTATAGTTTTAAACTTCGTGAAAGGCAAATTTTGCATATCAACCAGAATCTTGTTATAGAAGCGTATACATTGCCCCTTAAATGATTTTTTGACTTTGTGAAGACGACTATCAAGAAAAAAAAGTAAAAAAAATTTCAAATATTTTAGCAACTTCTGCGTCTGTGTTTACAATTTTGTCATTAATCTTAGTTGAAAATCTAAGTTACGAGGTTTGACTCTTCCAGTTTCGCTGTTTATAGTATTTCAAGTCGTTTTTACTACATTCGCGTTGATTTTTATTTTATTATTTATAAACATTGCTTTGGCTGCAACACAAACACTTTTAAACATTTTCGAATGTTTCCTAACAAAATCATTAAAACTGTGTGTTATAAGTCCTTTCATCGTAAAGATCATATAGCCTTTGTCTACTTTTGGGAGTTCCCACAGTCGCCCAATCACAAAATTTCAATGAATTAATTATTTATAGTTATGATTTTGGACCTAAAAACATTATCACGTTCACTTTTCACTATGTTGAAAACTGAATTATACAATTTATTGGGATCTTTAACGTACGGAAGTTCAGTTAGTTTAAGCATTACATTATTTCTATAAGCTTTAACTCGACCATTATTTATCGGAACACATGTGATATCCTTTTTTGGCATTTTGTCAACAGTTATATTAAAAGTGGCCAATTGACCGCAGTGATCAGAAGTTAATTTATTTAGAATAGATTTGTTACTAGGTACGCCGTTCGTATAAATGTTGTCTAAACAAGTGGTAGTAGTAGAAGTTATTCTAGTATATTAAGAAAAGATTCACGAGATTATAACATTGGAAAAATTATATGAGCCTACTGCTAGTAGATATAACATAAGTTCACAAGTCCCTTATGCCTGTAATTTCACCTACACTCTTACCTTCCAAAACCAAAACGCAGTAATAGTCACATTACTGCTTGGTGGCAGATGTAGGTAAGGTGGCAGTACTTCCCTGGACGAACTCTTTCACAAGGAGCTCTGCTGCTGCTATAACTTGGTTTGTTTGAAAGAATGACTTTGACTCGACTTATTATTATAATAAAATTAAGTAAATATGTAAATATATTCTTTTTTTTTCACTAAAACTTAAAGAATATCATATAAGAACCGGGTGCTGCTGGATCACTTTATGATAATACGGTTTAGCGTACAGCAAAACCTAGGCGGGAACTGTAAGTCACTTTGGAACTTCTAGATTATACACAAGGCCTCAGTGGCTGACAAACTTCGAACAAAATGTCCTAAATTACTAACGAATTTTATAATAATCTTTGACATGATACGGGATTTTGTTACTTTTGTTTTGCTGTGTTGTATTTGTTTTTGTTGATGATGATATCGACTTCGTAGGTTTTCGCGATTGTTATACGTAGGAAATGAAACATGTGTTTTGGTTTTTAAAACAAACCAACATTTCGGGCCCTTTACAGGGTGTCTACTCTCGATCTCGTACTCTCGATCTGTCCGAGACAATTACTGCCAAATAAGCAATACTGGACCAAATGAAAAAACGCGTGATGCGAATGAAGCCTCATACTTGATACTTGTCTTTTAATTTTATCGAATATTACTTAGTTGACAGTAATTGTTTTGGACGGATGTCGGACGGAGATCGAGAGTAGACCCCCAGGTCCCATGGTCACGGTTGACTGAGATGAGAAAGACATCAACAAGTTATGTCCAAAATTAATGCAAACCATCATTGACTTACAAATAAATGGACGACGGGTCTAATACAAAAACCACGAAAAAAATGTCCCAAGTCAACCTATTTAAACGTAGTGACATGTAAAGGAATATGAAAAAGCTAAACCGTTGAATTTAAATTGTAATGTCATCGCAGTACTGTCTAATTTTGCTTGCTTCGCTGTCAGTCGAACAAACGAAGACTAAAGCGTGAATGACGCTCTGTATACGATTTTAACGCCCTATAAGTTCGGACACTTTTTAGCGCGGACCCGACGTCCATATAATTGTAAGTCAATGCAAACCATAATATTTTACTATTGTTACAAAATTTATAATTGAATACCTTATTTTTAATTTTTGGTCACAGTGATGTTCAATTATTTTTGTGAAATTACTCTACTAGTTTGTAATAATTATTAATACAAAGAAAACATTCCGTCGATTTTTTTTTTCGAGAGCAAACCGTGCCAGACCCTATGCCAACCAAGCCACGTAACGAACTAGCGGACCTTACGAATTTTTCTATGTGCTTGTTGCGAACCTTTTTTTTTTTCGGTTTTTTGGTTTCGGTGATAAATCTATGAAAGCTTTTCTTCACTTAGCCAGATAGGTACATTTACAGCTACCAGCAGCTGACTAGAGATGTCGCTTCAATAATTGTAATTGATAACTTTATTAAATGTCAAGATGTTTGACCAACATGATATTCAATTATTTTTGTGATTTGTGATTAATTTTACCGGATGATAATGATGGCGATGAAACATCGAGTAGTTAATTTAACGGAGAGTCAATTAAAAGAACTCCATACTTATTTGGTCATTATCGGGTGTGTGCTCTCTGCCTAATTTCCGTTCCAATTTTTACCATTTAATTTATTTGGTCAGTTCTATTTAAGTATTTGATTACATTACTCGGGTACATTATCTTGAAATGTTATTTTATATAGTCAAAACTAAATAATATGTCATGATAATGTACTCGAATACCGAAATAAAAAAATTGTCACAATGACCGATTTTTTCGCGTGCATTACAACTTTTTACATAGTTTTTCTTTGTTAGATCTATTTGTTTGCAATATAAACAATATGGTACATGGCAGAAAAAATATTTGCCAAACTACAAAACAATGTAACATCCGGGGTTACCGAACAACATTCTAAAACTGTAGCATTCTGGCGCTACACGTGACAAACTTTAAACTACACTTCAATTATAATCCAACTTTACATCTTGCTCTTTATTCCTTATACAAGAAAGCTGATACGTTATCTGGATCGGAAGGAGTCAGTTGTCTAATATAAAGTGGTAGAAGTAACATGTCTCCAGCAAGAAGTTTTAACAAAGTTCCATGTCGAGACGAGAGCCGGTATTAGAAGAGTTATGTACCATATCATGATAGTTTAACGATCTTACCAGATTTTGTTTGCAAACTACACTCCGGAACAATGAATTCAAGTCGCTAACAAAATTTGTAATAAATCGAGAAAATGTGTAGGTAGTTCTTTATCATATTGATGATGTCACCAAATTGAGCAAAAATTTCAGATTCGGGGTTTCATGTTTTATTTCCAAGAGTATACAAGGTGCCAGGTTAACTATATCCAGCGGTGGTACTACGAGTAGAGGTGGGTGGTAAATAACGGATTTTGTACGAGAGTGATATACCCAATACGTAGTAATTACTAAGTAATCTGTATGTATAGGGTCTATATAAAACTTTGTTAAAATGCCATGATTATGATGCCACAGAGGCGATGTTATTGAAATCAAACAAATTTTATTTAAGTGAATATATATGGGTGTAATTTGTGGCTGTCTATGTATGTGGCCATGGCACCCGCGACATAGGGTTTTCTTAGTTTGGGACTATGAGTTTGCGAGTTATTATTTTAATGCTATGTGCCCGAACTAACAAAATTAAGAATTTTATTTTTGAAACCTAGCAGTGAGTCAACGAAAATATCTGCATGTTTGGTGTAGTCATTATATAAATTAGACGTACAGGATACGGAGGAATTGGAATCTAATACTGTTCTACGACGAGGTGGGTGAAAAACTTTATGTGAAATATTGGAAATCTGGCGGAAACCTTAAAATTTAAATTACCAAGCAGCTGTGAACAGGCAGCCTTGTTGTGTATTATCTTAGAAAGGAAACCCATATTTAATATTTCGAAGGCGAAATTCCAAAAAGCGCAAGTCTCCTGCCGTGTGACTTAAGTTTTTTAGAAAGAACAACAGAGAAAAATAAATGGCATAAAAAGCGCTTATATTTCCTAGTGAACAAATATTTTTATCCCAGCTCTAAATAGGTAAACATAAAGAAGAAGAAGAAGAGATGTGGTAGTACCGGTTGCCTTTAATCGTTTCAATAAATTTTGAGGCCGATTTTTTATAAAAAAGGTACAATTATTCGAACTGTGATATGTATGTCAATTGGTAAGTATATTATATACATAAACATACCACATATATACGAACACATCCGCAGCAAAATTATATGAAAATGTAATCTTTTCATCATAAAATTCCCTTTCAACATTTTAGACCAATCTAATACGTGACCTACATTCTTTTTAATATACTTTGAGTGTTACAATTTGCAATATAATGGAAAGAGGTATTTCTTTTAAGCAGTTCCAAATAGTAGCTGTAAAGCTCCTTGTGTAAGAGTTCGTCCAGGGAAGTACTGCCGCCTTACCTATTTCTGCCGTCATCAATCAATCAATCAACAAATCAATGTTAGCATTACTGTGTTCCGGTTTTTGAAGGGTAAGGGTGCTGGTGCAGGTATATGGGATTTGTCAACTTATGTCTCAGGGGGCACAGTGGTAGTGTCCCTCAGAACTTTGCGGTTTAAAGCTCTGAATGGCACTGTAATTGTTATGGACAGGCGTGAGTTTACCATCAGGCGAATGACTTTCGTCGTTCGTTCGTAGCACACACGCAAACTCAAACATTGACGCGTTCCTGACATGCGCAAAAATACCCGTGTAGAGGGTTTTAAGATTTCTGCGTTTTTCAAGATACTCGTCATTTCCATGATTAATTTTTATTTTAAATCGATATAACTCTAAAAAATGACGAATTACGTATGTTGTAATGCCGGTGGGGGCATGGCAAGAGAAATCGCCGTAGTTATATGTAACAAGTAAGGTTAGATCTAGTGGTTACAACAAACAGTAGCATATGCGGCTATGGACCTATAGCAAAACAATCCCATATGTCACTGTGCAAAATCCCTTTTCCCTACAAGTGAGGTTATTAGGGTTTTAGTAAGTTGTTCCACAGAGGTTGAAGCGGTGATTAACCACTCTAGTTGCCTGATCCAACATATTATCCAATAAAACATCTCAACAAATAAAACCTCAATAAACATAGTGTTATACTATGGTAGTGGACACTTCAATAGCACGATTTGCAATACAAGTAATGCCACCTATTGTTGGCGCGCCGTACTAAATTGTGGTGGTGGCGCTACAAGGGTTGCTATATGTACCGGTATTTCCAGTTATCGTTTTGGATTTATTTTTCAGTAATAAACATAAGAGCCGTGCTTGTCTTTTGGGACTACGGTTCCTTCTCAATTTTGTTCGAATCCCTGAGGCGGCATTACTTAGGCGTGTCAAAAAGTGATGCGTATTATAGATTGAGATATTCCTGCGATCGTAAGGCTTGCGTAAATCAATAAAATCATTCCCTTTATATAATAAAACCTGATGTGATCCAACGTCAAAAGTGCTTTTATTAAATCGTTGGTCCAGCGCACAGTTGCACGAAATGCATAATTTCTTATTTATTGTTTTATCGGTGCCAAATCTATTAATTGTCACCCTGCATCCCATTCATCAGAACTTCAATATGTTGTCTCTTTTTTGTAAAAACGACGAGCTCAAAACAGGACTCTACTCTAATAATGTAGAGGTCTTATTTTTTTAGGGAATTACTTACTACCTTACGTTTTTAAATTAACTGATTTCATTTCCAAAAAAAAATCATGCAGTCATAGAGATACTAAACTCACATTATGCTGAGAACATTGTTCAAAATTTGTGCACAATAATTAATAATATAAATTAAGTAATAATTGCATACTATTGAATAATTTTTAATTACCGAAATTAAGGCCATTTGAAAATGTATAAGGTATTGTATACGTATTCTACTTAGTTCAGTTGATTAAAAAAAATCATTGGTAGAATATGTAAAATACCAATAGGTATTCAATAGAATATGGCGGCTTTTCGAGGTAAGTTTGTATATTTTTTTCTATCATGAATTTTTTTAGGAATTGTGTTTTCACACCGTAAACTAATCAGTAACTGATTCTCAACTGATTAGATTTTCAAAGTAATTGTTTCAACAGTTTCACTGCTATGCGTAATCAACCAAAGCCATATGAGGTTCTATAGACTCTTAATGTTCGAAATTTATATTCACAATTACTACATACTTTTTTAAACAAAATTTACTAATATGGAAATCGCATCTGCAATATAAACTAACAACATAATGAATATAAAGCAAGTTCTTTACCAAACTAACTCAGTTTAAAAATAAAAACGCATGCACCACTAAAAATCGAAAAAAGGCTCTTTGCAATTCAAATGTGCCAAAGGGTAACCAGGCCGCAGTTTAAAACTGAACTAAAAGTTTCCGTCCCACTTGTGCTAGCATATGTGACGGTCAAAGCCAAAAAAGTGACGTAGGTATCTGTACAGAACTGTGCCACGACTAAAATTCTGTGTGAAATTTTAATAGTAGCGTTACGTAGGCCGTGGTAGCCTGATGATTTAACCTACCGCTTCTCAAGCAGAGGCCTTAGGTTCGAATCCGGTCTCGCATCTACGAGTTTCTTGGGATTTATGTGCGAAATTTTATTTGTGAAGTGTGTGAGATTTTATTTATGTGAATTTGCTAAACTAAATCCTCGCCTGAGAGGAGACCTGTACCCAGAAGTGGAATATATAAGTGTCGTTGGTCGGGTTGATGATGATGAGGATGATACATAGGCCGATCGTCTACCAAAACGGAGTGGAGAAACATCGTTGCACTTTTAAATTAAAATAATAATAATAATGTATTTATTCTCTTCCACGTAATATGTAACAATTTGATACACGAGAGAAATAAACGTAGGCCATACAAATATTTCTCCTCGCATGGGAACCTCTGCGTGGCATTCCGGCATGGTAACCGTTCGGCCACAGAGGCAGTTAATTGTGGAAGACTGGTGCTCTAACTAGGTAAAAATCATGTGTTTAGAGGTCTCCTTTTGCGAGAAAACTATTCACAATGAAAAAATAAAAACAATGACGAAATTCTATTGATTACTCAGACAGCTCTCCTCGCTCTTTATTAGGTGACGCCTACCTCTCGAGCTTAAAAACCTAAGATCCGTGATCTACTCAAGTGCAGCGGATAAATTTCTTCATGCTGCTTGGTGTAAATAATTATGAAATGCTAATGCTTATAATGGTATAAAAAAGGAGAGTAGAGGTGATCATTATTACAATCACAGAACAATAAATACAGTAAAAGTAGTTTGTATGTCATGTGTGCCAACAGTTCGCGGAGTTCCGCAAACTTGAGCTTAGTCTACCATTTTCGCTTTGTACGTTATATAAAATGCCTTACCACGTTGCTTTGGAGTGCAAAACCAATGAATGCTTGCAAATGTATGTATATGTATAATGTCGTATCACCATTAACTCTTATTAATTTAATTTTAATAAATTTTCAATTTTCTGTTCATCGTAATATTATTTGTTTTTGTTACAAGAAACGAAACTACCTCAATAGTTGTCTCATTTAAATTCGTACAAAATATTTCATCGGAAAGAATCCGGTTTATTGTATTTCACACTTTCCGTTAACCGATTTCGATAAAACTTGGCAAATAGATACATTTCCAGAAACTTTTCAGGCCGATTTTTTATGAATAAGTTGTAATTATTATTAAAATATTTTTATTCTGAAGTTTCTTCCGGATTTATTAAAAGAGACATGTCTTCGACTTGTGATGTGCTGTGCCAAAAATAAAAAATAATAATAGCTTTATTTTGTTCCATATACGGTTGTAATAAAAAGGATGCATACTGAGGGCGGGCAGAATAGGCTATAAAAGTTATAGCTCTTACGCCTTTGATCATATATATGTATGTGTAGCTTTTTGTTAGAGGATTTTGTGAATATAAAAAGAAGTAAAAAAATATATAAGAAAAAGTGTTGATATGGAAAATTACAAATAAAGCAATATAATGTTACTTTAGTATATGAAAGTGTCCTAGTTTTCTAGTTCCTATCCACAACAAGAAAATAAAATCGGCCGGTTTTATATGGAAGTCGAAAAAAATTACAATTTTGATATCATAGACACACTGCTGCTTCATATCATTTTCACTCTAAAGTAGGACCCCAAAAATTCTCCAAACGTCAACACCAACAACTGTTACAATGGCTGACAGGCTACGCGCCTTTTTAAAATATATTAGCAACTAGACTACATCGGTGCATTGCTATTTATTCAACTTAGGCGTTTCGTTTCAGTTATATGCCATGTCATGACAATTACCTCATGACCTGGTAACATATGAATATAAATGAATTATGTGCAACCTCATAGATTTCGAGGATTGTACACGTCATCCAGAGTTATAATAAGGGTGATCCTCAAATGTAATCAGCTGTTCCATTCTAATCGTTTACATCGACTCGACCTGAACTTATGCATCAGTAGAGTTTCCACAATATCAGAGAGCTCCTTATAGTAAAAGCATTTGTACCGATGAGTAGGTACAATAACCTCAAAAAGAAAAATAATATATCGCATATCAATCTCACCTTGTTAACATGTTTTCGTAACAGTAGAGGCTCCTATGAAAGAGTACATCCAGGGAAGTACTGTCACCTTACAGCAAAGCAGGAATATGAGCATAACTGTGTTCCGGTTTTGAAGGACAGAGGTTCAGGCGAAATCACAGGCACATTGGACTTGTCAACTTATGTCTCAGAATGGCTGGCGCAGTGCC
>NW_020653731.1:10356047-10420512 GCF_003589595.1 Hyposmocoma kahamanoa
ATAAACATTTATATTCAGGGTAAACTTAAAAAACGCAACTTACGGTATGTTTTCAATAAATAAACACCCACATCACCAGCCCAAACAATAACACACACATAACACACACAATATGCATTGTCACATGCCACGTGACGTGTGACCCAGGCATTAAAAACTTTATGGTTTGCTAGAGTAGTTACCGAAATAGCAATTAGTATTAGTTCTTTTACCTGTTATAACTTCGATATCCGAAAAATCGGTATAAAATCATCACCGGCACCTCTAGGTGTGGTATGCTTAAAGAGACGCATGTATCGCGTGAGCGGTTAAAGGAGCAATAAATATGTTTGATGTAGCTCCAGTTATGCCATTCTTCCATGAGGGGTGCGATAGGTTGACTTACCAAGTGGGCTACCACAGCTAGCAGCATCATTTAATTATTACCTGTATTATTATGTATAGGATTGTTAAGCCCCTTTACGTTCCAAATGAACAGTTTTGTTCTACGACTTATTATTTACTTATTACGCTTATTTTTTTGTTCCCATTTTCGATGGAACAGGTGAATATGACACTGGATTTTCACAAAGCCTTTGCCCTAAAATAATAGTCCTTGTGTCGCTGTGGTATCAGCTGAAGTTATTAATGTTTTACGAAATTGCTCTATTTTGTGCAAAATTCCTTGTGCAGATAAATTATTGAGTTTACACAAGGACTATTTTTTTGACTGTGTGAATTATTGTTTATTTTCATTCAAAACCGCATCCAATTCAACAATTGGGTTTTCTTCTATTAAACATTGTTTTAAGTTGCTCAACTTTAGCCTTATTTTCACGTAAATTTAAAAATGAAATTCCGTCTGGCACACTTTGTAATTGGCAGTAAAAGTTATTCAAGATTATAAATCGATTATAATTGAGCTGTAAAGTTGGCATATCATTGTGTTTAAGGGGGTTATTCCAATTGAATCCACTCGTAACTTTATGTAAGGAAATTATATTAAAAACTTACACGGACTTTTTGAAATTCAATAAAAAATTAATAAGCCCACTGGAAGGTGTTCCAGTGGGCTTATTAATTTACAGATACAGATACTGCAAGTAGGCGCGTATACACATGTGTAGTGAGAGATTTCACACTAAAGAAAACAAAATTAAAAATAGTTTTCTTAACATAAAGAAAAGAAACACTAAAAATCACTTTGGTAAATGGTAAAGCTTTTTAAGGACCTAGTAGTTGGTCCTTAAAAAGTACGTTCCACTTTTAGGATCTTCCAAAAGTTCTGTACTGCAATTACAGATAGTCCAGTCGTTTATTGTTTTGCAACAACATACTGAACTCCGCGAAGTCCATTTGCGATAAAAGTTCTGTCTAAACTAAAATGTAAAAGTAACAATTTTAGAGTTCAAAACATTTTTCGACCTGGAAGAACCTTTTATTGAAATTGTCATTTCCGTAAATTGTGTACGATAATACCATAGTTTTTCTACCATGATAATACCATGGACCAAAATTACTCAAGAGGATTGCTCATCTTCATATTACAGATCGTAGCTCTGAAAAAATTGAAAATTCCGTCTTACATCTAGATGGCACTGATCAATAACCTGGAGCTAGTTTATAATATCAATTGATTCCTATTTAATAAGAAATATAACAAGTTACTTTTTTCCTTATAATATTATTTAAATACATGCTGTAGTAGTTTACGTGACTATTACATAACAGCTATATGTTCTTTGACGTGGGTACAAATAGTTCGCTTCGTTTGGCCAATATAAGAGAGATCGCACTTACAGTCAAGCTTGTAAACTCCTGCATCCTGTAAGGGGATGTTACATTTCACGGGTCTCAGGAAATGAGAAATCTTCCTCAGGGGCTTGAAATAGGTCTTGATAGATGCACTCCTGAGGACTCTTCCGATCTTGTCTGTAACACCTCTCACGTAAGGTAAATTGGCAGGTCTTCTCTCGACTGTTGATGGTTTCACACGGGGCCTGCGGCATTGGCGTGGAATCCTCAACTTATTCGCATGTAGGACTTGCTTTATATGCTGAAGTTCCCCCGCCAGATGATTACTGTCGCAGACACCATATGCTCTCTGAAACAAAGATTTGCCCACGGTACCTAACTGGCTAGGATGGTGATGGGAATTATCATTGAAATACCTATCTGTATGGGTTGTCTTTCGAAATATAGTATGGCCTGAGGTGTTATTAGGATTTCTTTCAATTAAAACATCTGAGAAAGCTAAAGTACCACAATTATCTCGTTCCATAGTAAATTGGATTTTAGTACTAAAAGAATTAAGATAATCCAAGAAAGAAGGTATGCTATCTTTAGGTAATACTGTGAAAGTATCATCAACGTCCCGTTTGAAAATCTTCGGCCTAGCTGGGGCCATGGGTAAAACTCGCTCCTCGAAGTCTTCCATGAAAATATCGGCAACAACGGGAACTACCGGGGAGCCCATCGCTATACCGTCGATTTGTAGGTAGAATTCATTATTCCACAATAGATAGCCTGATGTCAGGCAGTGTTTTAATAATTCTGCATATTCAATGGACATATTATGTTCTCCTAGCCTTCTACGTACAATTTCAATGCAGTCTTTTACTGGTAGGTTGGTAAAGAGCGACTGAACATCAAAACTGACCATGGTGTCATCATCAGTTAACCGTAGATCTTTGATTCCACTGATGAAATGCTATGAATCCTTCACATGTGTAGAAGTGTTTCCTCTCAATGGTGACAGTGCCTTTGCCATGTGTTGAGCCAGTTTGTAGGTTGGTATGTCAATCTGGCTAACTATGGAACGGAGTGGGGTGTCAGGCTTATGTATTTTTGGTAACCTATACAGTTTTCGAGGTTTTACGCAGCAGGGTACAAACTCACTTACATCAAGTTTCAGCGTATGGGAGTGCTTAGATTAATATCTAACAACAACTAAGTTAATACTTAATATCTTGGTGGTAGGGTCTTTCTTCACTTTTTTATACGTGCTTTCATCTGATAATAAGTCAGTTATTTTGCTGTTATAATCTGACGTATTCATGACCATAGTCGCGCTACCTTTATCTGCACGGAGGATGACTAATTCAGGATCTTCACGGAAGGTCTTCAGCGCGTTATATTCACCTCGAGTAAGATTCGGTCTGGGCTGTTTATTTGAACGCAATATTGACGAAACGTCTTGGCGTATTGCCTCCAAATCTTAATTTCTCATGTTGTTTTTAACTAGACAATCCTCAACGTTACAAATAGTTACTTCGTATGGAACACGACGAGGTGCCACTGCGAAATTCAAACTCTTTTGCAAAACTGAATAAGCAGACTGATCTAATGTGTTGTTAATATTAGGAGCATGGGACCTGTAAAGGTCCCGAAACGTTGATTTGTTTGAAAAAAACAAGTATACGCGATTCAAACGCGGAAAAATAGTTTCATTTACTATTTGTTTATAAGTATTTATAAATCCGGAAAAATAGTTTCATTTCCTAAGTATTTAAAAGCTAACAATTTTGATTACTTTAATGATTGGTCCCAACACTCCCAATAGTTTTTTTTAATTTTCAATTTATGTAAAAACGATATATTCATGGAAAAAGAGGACATACGAGAAGAGGTACAGTATCGATAATTTTACATTGCACGTAAGCTCGTGGAGTATTAAATGAAGATTTTATGAGATTGGAGATTTTCTTTCCCTTATCTACATGACTCCTATCTCCATACTTGCTTATTATACGTCACCTTCATCCGTTTCAGTTCTTAGTTTTATTACAGGCATGATTTACATTTGCAATTTTTGTTATGATTTTTTTTTAGTTTCCCGCCGGATCCTTTTTAAAGGAGAAATTGGCTGATGCAACAGGCAGTAAAAGCCGGGTACCTACTAAATGTAGCACCATTTAGTAGGCTTTTTATGACATCACATTAAATTATATACATATGTATAACATTTGAAAAATTTATTAAGAAATAAATCATTTGGTTAATTAAGTGGACATGAAACTCAGAGTCACCTTCACAAATTATAGACCATATCTAAATGTGAAAACATTTATGAAGCATTGTCAGTTATTTTTCGTCAAGTTTTCATGAAACAAATGATTCGCTTCTTCGCCTTCCGAAATAAATATCTTCATTTTTTTGACAAGCTCGTCGACGTGACGAGGATGTAGTCATATTCAGCCAGTTCAGAAAGAGGTAATTGTTGAACAAATATATCATATTTCAGGGAGAATAAAGATTTTTGTGATGACTGTGTTCTAATATTTGAACCCTTCCAGTGATCGGATTGACTTGAAATCTAGTAGTTTAATAATAATAATAATAATAATATAAATAATAATAATAATATATTTATTCAAAGAAAGAAAGAAACAGTAACAAGATTATAACAAAGACAGAAAAACTTAAATAACATTGTTTCAAACTTATAGGTCAGATAATTATAGTCGGCGCGTGGGACAGAGCGGTGGTGGCGTGTGATAACTTGGAGCACAAAGAGCTGCCTAACCGTCAGTACATTGCAGTCCTGGTAAAGCTTTTTTGTAGGGTATCTAAAAGGTTTACACAGCATGACCTTCAGTACAGCTCTTTGGGCTCTTTCGAGCTTTATTAAGGAGGTTTTATGAGCTCCACCCCAGACTGGAATGCAGTACGAGATAATCGATTGGCAGAGGGCCTGGAATACTATAAGCAAAGTTTTGCGATCAGCTGAGCGTCGAAGTTTATTCATTACAAACATAATTTTTCTGATACGTGAGCAAATATGTTCTATATGGATACGCCAATCCAGAGCTTCATCAATGTGGACACCAAGATATTTAATTGAGTTTGTAATAGAGAGGTTCGTACATTGACATGAGGCAAGTAGTGGAGAACAAGTGTGGGCGGCAATGGTGAAGCCATCTGGTAGGTCGGAAGCGTTCCTCATTAAAAAGGGGACAAATTTGGTCTTGTCAAGATTTATTGTTAGCAAGTTATTATTTAGCCAACACATTACTATTCGCAGAGCTTGCTCAGCATGGGTTTTGGCAACAGACCAGTTTGATCCAGAGACGATAAGGGCTGTGTCATCCGCGTAGGAAATCAGTTTGCAGTTGGAAATAGGCAGCTCACATAGCTCATTGAGATAGATTTTAAAGAGGGTAGGTGCTAAAACACTACCCTGCGGAACTCCAAATGTTAACGGTAGCTCTTCACTAAGCCAATTCTCAATTTTAGTTTTTTGAGTTCTGTTAGTCAAATAGCTCTCAAACAGTTTTAGTGAGAGACCTCTGATACCAATACCGTCCAGTTTCCGTAGAAGTATGGGAATTGACACGGTGTCGAAGGCTTTAGAGAGATCCAGAAACATTCCAATACATTTTGTTTTATTATCAAGGTTTTCAACTATATGATTGGTTAGGTTTAGAACCGCGTCCTCGGTAGATACTCCTGATGTGAACCCAAATTGGTTTTTAGAGATTAAGCCGAATTTGTCCAAATAATTAATGAGTTGCTTATTTATTACTCTCTCCAAAACCCTCGACATAGCACTTAGGATAGAAATCGGTCTATAGTTATTTATATCGTTGGTAGGACCACTTTTGTGAATCGGATGTACTAATGCGGTTTTAAAGGCCTTTGGGAAAACACCTGTGGTAATTGCTAGATTGCAGATGCGGGTGATGGGGGTACCAGGGCAGCAGCACAAGTTTTCAATAATTTTGAGGATATTCCGTCCCATCCTACCGCACAATCACTACGAAGGTTAATTATAATGCTCTCGATTTCCGATTCATCCACCTGAAGCAGCGCCATGGAGTTACAAGGGGAAGTTTCGATAGATACCGCACTCGGGTGGTGATACGCTAGAATTTTGTCCGCTAAGTGTTTGCCTACGTTCGCAAAGTAGTCGTTGACCTCATTAATTGCAGCCTTAGGACTGTTTTTAGATGTAAGTATATCCGAAGCTGGGGAAGAGGGGGGGATAAGATTAGCAATTCGCTTCAAAGCATCCCACGTGGCTTTGGAACTATTTTTAGCCTTCTCTAGTTCGGCTCTTTCATATTCAGTTTTTATTTGACGTAAAAGACTATTACAGAAATTTCTGTAGCGAGAATAGATTAATTTCAGGGTCTCATCATGCGCGTTGACTTTGTGTCGTTTATGTAATTTGTCTCTGTGACGAATGCATCTTAGTAGACCAGGCGTGATCCATGGCTTTAGGATAATTTTTCTTTTCGGTACGTTTAGCACTTTAGTGTGATTGGAAAGAATGGGCGCGATAGAATTGATGAGAATGTCGGCAGTCAGGTCAGCACTTCCACAAAGCATTACAGAAGAGAAGTCCACGGTTTGAATTTCAGCCACCACAGCCATAAAATCGGTTCGAGAATAGGACGTATTGGGTTTTACTCGGACCCTACCTAGGTTTAAACAAGTAATCACTGGTATATGGTCAGTTACGTTGCATTCTAGTAATAAAACAGCAGCTCTGTTATTGCATTTTAGGAGAGCATGGTCTAGACATGTGTTTATTCTTGTCGGGGTGTTATAAGTTGGTAACAGACCGTGACTTGAGGTCAGGTTGAGGTAGTTGTCCTTCTTTGTGTCAGAGTTGGCAGAAGAGATATCAATATTTATATCGCCGATAAGTAAGATGTTTTGTGAGAGCTTTAGGGTACAAAGTAACGCGTTCAAGTCGGTGAGCAAACTATCCAAAAACATATACGAAGGTGATCGATACATCGCAACAATTTAATGAAAGTACGATGACAGTGTAATAAATAATTAATACTGTGATTGTAGCATCTAGCTGCGTATACACACACGCCTGCGTAGCTTATATCAATTAATATTTGCGTGTAGTAAAACATGCGTATTTGGTAACAAATGTGTGCGTGTAAAAGTCAGCTACGCTAGTTCTCGAAGAAATTGCTTTAAATGCCGTTTCCACATACTCCGTGATTTACCCTAATTATAGCAAGTATAAAGCAATGCCTAGTTCAATTTTCCGCTAGTTATAAAACATAATGTCCATATCAATTAAATGTCACATCCCTATCTGTAGATTGTCAACTTTTTCCTTTTGTTCCAAGAAGTTTAGTTCATAGGATTCTTAGCTTTTATGAGACTAGTAATAATAAAACCTTATTAGATCCAAATAAGTTTCAATTTTTTTTTACCAAAGTGTTTTATTGTTGTCTGTTTTCGTTTGATAATTTTTAACCAATCAAAATTATGTTATATATATATATATATATATATATGTAGTACTAATGTAAGATAACGTTTTCAAATGTGTGCGTGTGGCGACACCGTTTTGATACAAATGTTACTGGATGCCCTTAGACTATGGAAACTAAAGGACATGTTATGTTGACATATATAAATCAGACGTTACATGTATATCATGCATTTCGACGTTGAAAACATAAACATGTTATTATCTTTGTTTAACTATTGCGTGCCTTCTTAAGCCAAAAGAGATAGCATTACATTGGTCTGTGTCAAACACGGGAATCAAAAATACGTAACGTCATCTTAAATGCCAACCGTGTCTATTTCGCAGTACATTAGGTACATGATACGGTTGTCAAAGGGAAGTACATCAAATGTCAAAACAAATGTTTTTCCAAGTATTTTATTGAATTATTCGCATGTATTGTAATAAAATGGACAAAAATATTGCTAGTGAGAACCATTAAGTATTAATAAAAATTCGTAGTTCAGCATTACGGGATGTGGCATTTGAAAAAGCGAAGAACGATCGAATGTAACATTATACAGGCACGTGTTATTTTTCCTGTCTATAAATCAAATTATCTAATTTTTGTCCTAATAACCTGTAGCATTTCGAGGATAAATCGAAAAAATGTGAAAATTAGAGGTCATTTCGTGATTTTTATCTATCCGTGGAAACTTCATTGCTTTATTTGGAATTTGTTTAAAATTTTCTGTACGAAAATATGAATATAAAGATGGAAATGTATAGGATTTATATTTCAAAGTTTTCTCTTTTTTATATACTCTCAAATTACAAATATTATTTTTTTCTGTGCAAATTGGCTTTTCGTAATATTTGAGTATTTGTAAACGCAAAACAATAAATTCAAAATTTCATGTGACATTCTCAGATATTTCCATATAACCTAAAATATTCCCAAATAGAATATTGTTCTACTTTAATTAAGTGTTTGCATTTCGATAATGACTTACCGATAGATTATGGTACGATACTAAAGAAATCCGCCATTTTTTCGTTCAATTTTTTTTTAGGTACGCACGTTCATTCCGTAGTTAGGGCAGTTCCTTTCTTTTATTTTTTTCCATCCTTTAAGTTGATGCCATTTCCATTCTTTTCTTTCTTCTGTGCTACTGACATTTCATTTCGAATAAAATTTCATCTCGACTGATATTGGTATAGAGGTCGAATCAAATTGTTTTGTTTTTTTCAAGATGTTGGAAATTTGAATGTAATGTAAATAATAAAATCGAAATTGATGTTATTATTATATATATAACAGGCAATAATAACATTTTCACAGATAAGAAATTTGTTCTAATAAAACAGTTTAGAGTTATGCTGGTCGTAATTTTCGGTTTTTGAATACATCATATGTGTTGTTGTTGATTTATGATATGTGTGTAGACAAAATTATTTTCTGAACTTTGTCAACTAATCGTGTCAATAGATGGCATTGTGATAAATTAAAGCTTTATAATGTAGGTAGACAGCGTTAATCTTAAACTAAATAAAAGAATAGCATAAAAATCTGTGTATAAAGCGCCATTTAGTTGATTTGTTTGTTATGACTAGAAATTTTAGATTAGCTTTGATAAATTCCAGCTTGCCATATTAGTTACAAAAATAGCTATTTGGTACTCGTCTCGACATCTGATGAACCAATAGGTACTACATACCCGACTACGCGGTCTTGTATCGCGATTAGCAGTCCTCTTGATTTAATTTTTTTTAACTCACACACTCAAGAAATAAATGTAGGCCATACAACTATTTCTCCCGGCCCGGGAATCGAACTTGGGACCTCTCCGTGGCAGTCTGGCATGGTAACCGTTCGGCCACGGAGGCAGTTAATGGTCAATAATAATACTTAATTGTACTCCGTCCAACCATTTAACTTTTGACAGCCCTAATTCTAATTCAATTAGTGATATCCTAATGCGTTTCCGATTCGATTTTTTGCATAACAATAGATTGCATTTATAAAAAAGTTTTGATTGTGAATCTTCTTTTTTGATATTGAAGATATTGTCTGATTGGGGTCGTGATGTTGCGTTTGACAATTTGTTTATTTTGTTTGTGTCCTCACGAATTAATAATTAATGTTAATGAGGAGTCAAGTGATAATTCCCGTTCATATAGAGAAGAATTCGACGATTCATTATAATAAACAATACAAATTTATTATAATTATTTATAATTTATTTCATTTCATTATAATTTATTAAACAAGTACCAAAATTTATCAACTTGAATCATTGACTCTTGAATAATCTTCTTTACGTAATCTGTTGGCTCGATAAATATCGGAGCTAAAGAGCACGTCGCATCACTAAAATTAGAAAGTAAAAAAGTTTTATTTTTTTTGTCTATGTTTGTATGTCAATAATTACGGCACTTCGGAGGTACGCATATGTCTAAATTAAATTAAAAAAGTCATTGACTTACAATTATATGGACGTCGGGTCCGCGCTAAAAAGTGTCCGAACTTATAGGGCGTTAAAATCGTATACAGAGCGTCATTCACGCTTTAGTCTTCGTTTGTTTCTTCTGACAGCGAAGCAAGCAAAATTAGACAGTACTGCGATGACATTACAATTTAAATTCAACGTTTTAGCTTTTTCATATTCCTTTACATGTCACTACGTTTAAATAGGTTGACTTGGGACATTTTTTTCATGGTTTTTGTATTAGACCCGTCGTCCGTTTATTTGTAAGTCAATGAAAAAAGTTAAATAAATGGATGGACGGAGTATACGAGAGTGCTACGGAAATCATACCTAATTAGGCAACATTGCGCCAATAACGTAGACGACTTAGGCCTGGTGCCTAATGGCGGAATGGCTTCTCAAGGGATCCTTCGGTGTTCCTACCATACTGCCAACAATTATGCCGTGCTTATCCTTAGGCATGCCGCATGCCGAGGCATAGGAGAAAGAGAAAATTTAGGGTGAATAACCTTTGGAAGCTTGCCGAAGCATATCGAAGACTGCCGAGGCATTTCAGAGGTGGTTGATATCCCTTTAACTTACGGCAGCTCTGTTATTGTAGCTACGTTCATTATAATTAGAATTTAAATAACAATATTATGTAAATATAAACGTAGCCACGTACAGACGCTGGTTGAAGTTCAGTCGTATCGAAGGAATTTTTCTTTGTGTGTGTTTGATCTTAGTACAATTTCAACTACAATATCATATCGTTAAGGTATCTCAATATTTGCCATCTAAAAACTCCATAACGTACAATCAGTAAGCGCACATCTTCAGGAAAACATTGGCATAATAATGTGCCAGACGACCATACTAACGGTCTAGTCTCAAACTAAGGAATTCCCTGTTCTATAAGTATCTGAGCAACAGAATTTACTCTGGCGCACTTCCCAGAACACCTGCATCAGAACCGAATTCATTTATTTTTAATTTTATTTTAATGGATGTACAAAACAGTTTACATTCCGTGGAGCATTTTCGGGATACAATTTATAGTCTTAATCTAGAATAGAAGAAGTAGACTTAATACATTTACATGCGAAGTGTAAACAAATTAAATTATGCTTAGTTGATCGTCCGGCCGGATTGAAGGATTTTTTTCTAAGTATTCGATCTTTGTGTTAATAATTATAACAAAACTACATAGTGCAGTAATTCCTCAAAGGATAAGTGAATATTTTAGTGGTAAAACATCAATAAAAATATCTAATGTAAACATATCTACACAAGAATTACAAAAAAAAAAGAGGGAAATGTGAGATTACAGACTTAAAACTAATGCAAGTAAAGGTATTTAATATAGTTAATAATAGATATTTAACTTGGCAGTACTAATGAGAAGACAAGTTAAAATATATGAGGAGATTGGTACGAATTCTACAAAGATTGTTGTCGAAAATGTTCCCGCAGTTGTTTCCCAAATGGTTTCTTCATCCTCCTCTTCTAGTGTCTACGTACGAAAGTGTTGGGCCACCGAGGTCGTCAATATACATATATAGTAAAATACGTAATAAATACATGCTTTCTATTCTTAAAATGTATTTAAATTGCAAGCGTGCGGTATAAAGATCGGAGATTAACTTAGCGCATTTGACGACAACGCCAGAATCAACTGCATGAGTAAGTAGGTCGCATTTATGGCCAAAGCCATGAAAATTATGGTTTTATGTAGATTCAGAAGGATCATAACTTTTATAGCTTTGCTGGAGAAAAGAAAAATCTGTCAGTTATTTCCGGATATGGCAGTAAGCGATTTCCTATGGATTTAGCGTTAATGGAAGCGAAATCTAAAAGATGAATAGGTTCAATAACCAAATGACAGGACGAACAAGTCGTGCTCCTGGTGGTAAGCGACACGGCAAGAATTTTAAATCGCAAAGATCTGAGGAACACTGCCACTGTTCCCATCACCCTGAGACATAGGTTGACAAGTCCAATGCGCCTGTAATTTGACCAGCACCCGCACCCTTTGTCACACAGTAATGCTCACAATACTGCTTGGCGGCAGAAATACGTAAAGTGGAAGTACTTCCCTAGACTTTACTAAAATGCTCATCATAAACGATTATTTACATAATATTGTGATATTGCGCACGTTTTGTGTTAGTCTTCAAATGATTGCTATCCCAACGATTAAAATAAATAAATGACAATGGTAGTAACGACCAATGACTTTTTCGTCTTGACACGTCATGATATTTATATCATAAGTTAATATAAAATTCATATTATAGACAAATGACATCTGTCACTCAAACAAGGGGCTTTATTTGTGAAAGTTTATTGACAGGCAAAAGTTTCACGTGAAAATAACAAAAACCGTATTATTTGTGAAGTCATTTTTTCATTCGAACCCGCAATAAGGCTGCTTACACATTGACTGCATGTTTGCAGTCGTGTGTGAAGTCGTATTCAACTTAGTCTCGATTGCTTGAAGTTGATAATGACTTTCGGTTTGTTTGAAAAACCAAATATATGCGATTTTAAATCCGAAAACAATAGTTTCATTTCCAATAAGTAGTTATCGCGAAAATTAAAAACATGAAATTATTCAAATATATTTATAATTATAATTCAACATTAATTTAATCGTAATTTTACAGTGTGTTAGTAACAAAATCCGTTAAATTACAATACTATATATAATCATATAATAATATATATATATATATATATATAATATAATTATATTATATACATCACATAATATACAAAAAAAGGCTTCAAAAAAAAAAGTTTATCCGTTGCTTGTGTTATCGAACAAATTTTAATGACAGTTATAATCTTGCCAATTATAACAATCTCTGTAGGAAGCATCATCTCCTACCACTCGACATTCGTCGTGATATTAGCGACTTAAAGTTTTTATTAAAAATAGCATCGGGCTTCATTGACAGTCCGGAATTTATCACAGAGTTCCCTCTAAGTATCTTAGAAACAATTCACTGTTAGTTATACCTCCGGCTCGAACTAACTACAGGCAAAATGAGTGCATGTGGCGTGAAAGCTATAATTTTAATATTTTGGGTAATACTTTTGATCTCGGCCTTTTTAATATGAGTGTGATTTCGGCAATGACAGCACTTAGTGAGGCTTTCAAGTTCCGTGGTTTTACATTTTTTTATGTTTTATATAATAAGTTAGGTAAATTGTGCAACCAGGTTCCTTATTATATTTTTATCTGTGAGGATCTTTAATTGGCTCTCAGTTATTATTATTTAATTTAGTTTTAAGCTGTTGATCTTCCCTTAGATAAATAAATAACTAAATAATAATAATGTTTTGTCCGCAAACGGGTTAATTCCAGTCAGCCTCGCTAGCAGCTGGAGGCGGTTGGTTTTCTGTGGCGTGTCGTTTCCAACACAAATGCAAAAAGCCGTCCTGCTCGATACGGCACATATTGTTCGCGGGTTCTTGAACCTGAGTCCCTGGCACCGGCTAACTGTCCCATGGGAGAGGCGAGAGTCTAAAATACATAATCTTAGAACAGAGTACTAAAAAATCGACCTCAAAAGCTCGTGGAATATAGATTTCGATTTAGAATCGTGGCAAATAGATTTACTATTTGCCAAGTTTTATTGAAATCGGTTACCGGAACCGGATGCATCTCCTAGTTTGCCACCCTTAGAGGTAGAATATTCTCTTTAAATTTAAATGGGACCACTACTACCGATTTTGATGAAACTTTTTTGTTGGAAAGAGGTTTCTTTCCAACAAACACAAGGTCATACAAAAAAAAACAATCGAATTGAGAACCTTCTCTTTTTGAAGTCAGTTAAAAATAATAATAATAATATGACAGATAACCATTACAATTAACTCTACTCAAACTAGGAAATACCATGTACTATGAGTTTCAGATCAACAGAATTCCGTTGGCCCAGAACACCCAGAACCAATTCAGTAAAGTTAATTGCCTAAATTGATCCTACCCGGGACTTCCTCTTTACTCAACGCGTTGTGCCACCGAGGTTGTTAAATTGTTCATATATTCATACCAAATAACATAACATGACAAATAATCAAAGCTCTGCTAACAACACTTATCAACTTAATCTTAAATACTCTTCCCGACGTTAATACACGCCATTATGTTCTTTTGTTTTTTCAAGCCTTGCCAATAAAGAAGACCCATTCAGATTAGTTTCCCACACATAAAAGTTTCACTTTTATTTATAGCACATAATAAACTATAAACACCCGATTTACCGAGGTCATAAAATATAAATTGCCATAGTAAGTAATCCTTGTTTCAGGTTTTAATGGTGCTTTCAATATTGCTATTGAACATTGGCGTACAAACAAAAGCTTTGGACGATGGAAGAGTAATAAAGTTTTAAATTCATAGTTTTTTAAAGTATATTCAGTCTTTTAAAGTGCCAATGAGTATTTAAAACTTTGTTTCGTAAGCGTAGATGTAGAATCTCTATCACAGTAGAATAAATGCAATAGAAGAGCTTAGTGGGTGTGCTACGTGTGCCAACAGTATGCGGAGTACCGCATGATTTATCTCAGTCCACCATTTTTCGCTTGTACGTTATGGTTTTGTCAATTAATCTCGCGCATAACCTTGTAAAATATGGAACAATGCCTAATTTTGCTACTTTGGAGCGCAAAAGTGGTAGTCGCACCTATAAAATTATCCATGTTGGCGTTTCATATCAACGTTAAATGTTGTTTTATATAATATTAATAAATGTTCAATTTTATGTTTATCGTCCATTGACTTACAATTATATGGACGTCGGGTCCGCGCTAAAAAGTGTCCGAACTCATAGGGCGTAAAAATCGTATACAGAGCGTCATTCACGCTTTAGTCTTCGTTTGTTCGACTGACAGCGAAGCAAGCTAAATTAGACAGTACTGCGATAACATTACAATTTAAATTAAACGTTTTAGCTTTTTCATATTCCTTTACATGTCACTACGTTTAAATAGGTTGACTTGGGATATTTTTTTTGTGGTTTTTGTATTAGACCCGTCGTCTATTTATTTGTAAGTCAATGTTATCGTCATAGATTTTTTTGTTATAAAAAACAAAAGTAAACCTCATATCGCAATTAAAGAATGATCGCTTTTTTTGTGAGGAACGTAATAAACATCTCGAATATTCCATGTTACTCATAGGCGTTCATCGTCCGTCTTCGTTCATCTACTGACCACTAGATGGCAGGCAGCCGTTGATTGAAATTTTAAAATAAAATCAAACGTGGTAACTTCCAATAACAGGTATTGAACATTTAACGTTTGTAATGTAACGTTTAAATTATATTAGCAGTCCAAAATTTGTTACTTCTTTTTAAATTAGAAACTACAACTAATCATTATCAAGATTTCATAGTGTTGACAATTGTGATAGCGTGAGTTTTGGCAGCAGCGGTTCCGATAGTAATCCAGACTTAAGGCACTTCCATAGTTTATTGTTTTATGATCTCTATGGGTCGCTCTCACAGTTCTGACGGTCCCTTTGATCTATTGAGAAGGTCGTTTAGAATGACACTAAAAAGGTGATAAACAGGCAAGAGCTTTTATACCCCCACCCTTTGAAACTATAGCCTGTGTTCTTTCTGTCATAAAAGAAACCTGTAACACTAGTGCTGGTACTTATACAAATATGTTATTACGCCAAAACAGAGGACTATAGTATGTACCTAAGCCGTTTTTTAGAATCAATATTTTTTTGGTTTATCATCAAGATTTATATTTAAGTTTTTTAAAAAGGGATCTCATATTTCGTTTATATTTTTATTAACAATAAAACATAAAAACAGCGAAGAAATAATGACTCAAAAAAGCTTTTTTATGAAATGAGAGCAACACTCCCACTTAAATAGATCACAAAGTTATTACGTTGTCTCAAATGAGAGGGTCTTTATCAGCATATTTTTGTCGGAGCCGCGAAATCGTCGACATTCATAACTGTTGCAAAATAATTTAGGCCCCAGGCTTATTGTGTACTTGGCATTATTTAGCTTCCGAGGCAAACAGCTTACAATTTTCGGAACAAGGAAAAGGAACACAGGAGTGTACTTAGGGATTTTTTTCGCCTCAAATAGCACCATGCAAAACGATGATAATTTCCGGGTTACCAATATCATTTCCTAATAACCAATTATTGGTTCTAATATAAACACATGAAAAAAGTTTTTTTCCTAGCAAAAACTTTGCTTTTGTGATCAGGACAAAAGTTGAATTTGACGTAACATGAAGAAACGTACAAATTTTCGAGTTTCTCTTTATTTAAAGAGAAAAAGGGAATATTAATTTCATATTAATAGTATGTTTCAACCAAAATTCTACCAATTTTTGTGAAAACAAAGAACCTAGAAATATGTACATTTGCGAGATTATATAAATACCTCGTAAAAACAATAAAAGCAAAGTTTCAGAGGTATAGCTACTCTTTTCTACAAACTTTCTGCTCTGAACAATGAATGAATGAATGGATGGATGCATGAACGAACGAACGAATGAATGAATTACTGAATATATTAATTCTCCTGACCGTTTTCGGCCACGGCGACTGCTGAAGCTCCACTGTTGGTGGTACTCATGCGCTGTCACTGGCTCACGACCCAAACTTAAACGTAAAGATCCGTGCAGAAACAGAGCCTTTTTAAACATTTGTTACATAATCCTAGACCATGTTCAGAAGGAGTGAATTCGCCCGTATGCATACGAGCGTCTGCGAGGAATACCATAAATTTTCAAAAAACAATCTTATTTCAATTTAAGCATAATGCAAGCTTATTATAATATTACTCATATATAATGTATTGTTAAAGCGATGGGAAAGCACCTTAGAGGATCCATAGCCTAAGGAAAGTACAGATGATTTCCCAAGATTGTCTATCCTTTGATAAAAATAAGAAATAAATATTCTTTTATTTTTTTCCATCCTGTAAGTAAATAAGTTTCGAATCGTGCTGTCGTAATACAATGTTAGTCTTTAATATTATTTACATTCAGAGAATTTTAAGTGCCAAAAAAGGAAAAGTATATTATAATCTTAGAGGATGGAGAAAATAAGACTTTGATAAAATCTATTAAAATTACGTTGTTTTCATTTATTTTTCCACATTTTCACGAAGAAAAATAAATAAAACAAACTGAGCCTTCATTGTCACATTCGGAATTACAGTCTAGTGTCAGCTGTTAGTGTTGCAATCATCATATATTACGAAATAAATATAGGGTCCTTTTATTTAACGCGAAATTATTTCCTATGTAACTATTAAATAAAAAAAAAGAACAATGAATATTGTAGAAATTTATTTAAATCAATAAATAAAGAATAATAATCTCGAATCGCGCGAATCAAGAGCGTCTAGCGTGCCAGTCGACCCTGGTGTATTACTTATTATTATTATTATTTATTATACGACGCGCTTAAAGTAAGCTTATTATAATGTTAAAACCACGTTTTATTGGCATTTTAAGTAATATTGTTCTTATGTCAAATCTAGCAACCTTAATATATATATACATATATATTATTTTCGAATTTATTGTCTAAATATTGTTTGGTAACGATGGAAACTTAAGTTTAACTTATTCATAAGTGCCTATGTGCCCGAACAGTTACCATACTAGTCGACCACGCAGAGGTCCTAGATTCGATTCCCGGATCGGGATAAATAATATATTTGCATGGCATATATTTATTTCTCTCACAGAATAGTTTTCAAACAAATTAAATTATATTTCGTCTCTATTTTTGGTTATATATACGCTGCTTCTTCTGAACAAGGCCTTAGACAATTTGAAAAATAAATGAAGTACGTGCGTAAAGCTTGGTGAACAATTCTGCAGCCACGAATTACAAATTGGGGTACCGCATTATCCACTACCTTGGGTATTGTTCTAAATTACGCAACGTTTATTTGGTAATCATTCCAGTTGCTAGTGACGCTGCCGATCGCCTGATCAGCTAAGCGATTGTTGACAAATCTTTGTTTCCCAGTGAAGCGTTGTCTAGTCGTTTAAAAAGTTTTTTTTTTATATATAAAATAGAAGTGCGCATTTGACCTCCATCTCACCTGACGGTAAGCGACGATGAGGTCGACGATGGAGCATGCACAACACATAAGAAAGAAAAGAATGCAAATGGCATCAAGCAATATTAGTATCAGAATCGGTGTCGCCACATACACACATTTGAAAAATCTTATTAATATTAAACTTATTAAATTATGAAAGGGTTGTAACCCTAACTAGGTGTAAACAGGTTCACGGCAATGAAATGGAAACTTCCGGTCCACAAAATTTATTAAAGAAGTAAAGTTTAAAGAAAGGCTGTAACAATATAAAGGTAAATGTAAAAAAACAGGTATAACAGTATAAAACACACCCTACACTTTATTATTAAGGCACTTACCCCTAAATGGGCCGATAAACTGAATTACAGAAGTAGATACATGAAGGCTGTAGACTTTTAAATTATTACACATGATTAGCTTATTAACAGCTCCGGCTGTTGTGGCGGTCGAGCTGGGAGTGACCGTGGTATGAAAACAAAATGAGAAAGTGAAGGAAGATGGAACAATTCAAATTTAAAATTTAAATACATGTAAAAAATATAAAAAATGATAGGATACAAGCGGAGAGAGGCGATACAAAGAGGTGAGATGGCGGTGTAAGGAGGTCGCACCGTCACAACTATGTTAATAGGTAGGTACATTAATTATATTATATTTATTTTGCAGCCCAATTAGAGGGTATTACATGCAGGGAGTTAAAGCGTTCGTTTAACGGACTATCAACTCTGTCCACTACTATGGTCAGCCACCATCCGAAAGCCAACAACTTGTCGAGATCAATATATTGAGAACACGATACTTCTCTCCCTCTCTTTGATATTTCTCTACTCTAATGTTCCTTTGTTTTGTACTAAAAGATAATCTCAGTTCAGGGTACTAAAAAAACCGACCTCAAAAGTACGTGGAATTACGTCTATTTGCTAAGTTTTATTGAAATATCCCCTAGTTCGCCACTATACAGGATTTGACACTGGAGATAATAATAATCGGTTCTCACTGCTCAAAGTATATCGAGAGAAAAACGCCTTGAATTGGAGAAATAGCAAAATCAACCATTAAAATAATTGCTCCTAAATTAAAGTTAGGCGCTATTTATAAAAATGAATCACCCACCCTTAAAGGTGGATGATTTTCTTCAAAATAAAATGGGACCACTATGGAAGTACGCCCTTTCCAACAAAAAAAAGAATTAAAAAAATCGGTTCACAAATACCGGAGTTATCGCGTAAAATACATACAAAAAAAAGAGCGGTAAAAAGGAAACTAGTTTATAAGAAAAGAAAGTAGTTTATTTGGTAACCCTATGATAAAATATGTACGACAGAATGTAACAAAAAGTAAAACAACTTTAGGATAAAAAACATTATTTCAGAATTACATTTTAAGTTACCAAAATGGTCTTCACTCAGCTTTTTGTAACAAGACGTGTGAAAACACAGTAACAGAAAGTTAATAAAATTTTTTAAAAAATGCAATAGACTTAACTAGGCGTAAATCAAAATGAAATCCCAATCCAAATAAAAAAGTAAAAATCTATGAAAATTGTGGAGATCAATTAAAAATAAAGAAAGAAAGAGTTATGTATATCGTAAGTAACTACCTATAGTTAAGAAGTCCTTCATCTTAATCTTACTCCTGGTTACCATCAGATCAAGCTTATTATGTTATTATAAGGTCATCCAATTTCCATAGCTTTCCATACTAAATTTCAAGACGATCGAGCAAGTGGAAGTAAAATAAATATTCATTTTGCGACTGAAATCCGTGCACTACCTAGGAGAAAAGGTAATGGTTTCTAAACAACTCAGCTGATGTTCTTAAAAAAATAGCTAAATCCATCCCGATTAAATCAGCCTTCAAATAGAAAATACACTTTGAGATCAGTGCCTCAACCATGAGATTACAGTGACAGTTGCCGCGTAAAATGTTTGTATACAAAATATTGTTTTTCAAATTTTTTTTTAGTTGGCTATACAAAATTGTGAAGCAATACACGCGGTCGCTAGCGACAGCTTTCACAAAAATCTTAGACACCGAGTCCCTCTTTTTTCGCGTTATGTGCGAGAAGCAAAATCATAGTAGAATAAGAACAAGTATGGTAACTACGTACTACCGTCGTAGCGCGGCTAGTATATGTGAGCGCCTGCCTAGCGCCGTGTAAGGACGCACACATTTGCAAAACCTAAGGGCGCGTTCAAATTAGCCGCTGTTAGAAGGACTATAGCCGCGCGGCGGCCGCGCGACTGTCGCGCTGCTGAAGTACGATCAAGTATTCCCATGCCTTTTTTATCCTGTCGATTGCAATAACTGGCGGAACTGCTATCCCATATTGCAGGGTATTGTTTTACATTCTCTATAAATTCTTCAATTCAATTTTCATCCATCCACTTATGCTGTTGCAGTGCTTCTAGAAATTGTATGAAAAGTGATCGTCGCGCAGCTGCAGTATTGCTGCAGCGCGTCTAGGCGATTAACACACTGCACCGCGGCACGCAACGGTGCGCGAGACGCGGAATTATGCGCGCGGTGACAGAGACGCAGATCTGCGTTAACGCGCGGATTAATCTACGCGGGGGCAGCGGTCTAGCGGCCCCGCGCCACTTAAAGTACTCACTTCGTAGTTGATCGCCGTATTGATTGTACATATAGCTGAGATCCTTCTTTGACAAGAATGGTTTATAATACAGAACTCATTCAGGACGCTGCAGTTATACTGTCTATTTGGTTTTTGTTTACTCAACTAAAAAGACACCGAAGATATTGGATACATCCCTTTTTACGAACTAGATCGATAAATGGATCATTTGAACTTCATTACAAAAGCGTTGTCACAGCGTACAGAAGCGTTGTCAGTGTGTTGGACGGCGCGTGTTTTCCATACAAATTGAGGCACTTCAGTACAACGTTAAAAAACACAGCTCGCGGTGCAGTGTGTTAATCGTCTAACAGCGGCTAATTTGAACGCGCCTTAGGAGCTCATTCAAAGTGCAGACGTGGGCGCGGCGGCGAATACAGGTCTTGGCATCTTCTCTTTCACTGTGCTAAAGCGGCCACGGGCGGGTACATCCACAGAAATGTCTATTTGAGTATATATAATATAAATGTCTAGACGCTAGACCAAGCACTGTGAAAGGTATGAGCGGATCGAGCCAATAGATCCAACCGCGCGGAGCGCGCGCCTCGAGGCAGGCACCGGCACGTGAAGTGAGTGAAACCACTGTGAACGTAAGGAGCGTCTACGTAGATTTGATTTTTATACGCACCCGCGCTCGTACACCTAGAGATAAAATGCCACTTCGGACACCTGTGATATTTCGGACCATCATTTCTTGAATTCGCAACTGTGGGTTTTCTCTCGATCTCCGCCCGACATCCGTCCGAAACAATTACTGACAATAAAGCAATACTTGACCAAATGAAAAGACGCGTGATGCGAATGAAGCTTCATACTTGACACTTGTCTTTTAATTTTGTCGAATATTACTTATTTGATTGTAATTGTTTCGGACGGATGTCGGACAGAGATCGAGAGTAGACTCCCTGATACGAATCGGACGAAGTGCGCAGACGCTCTGAGTGTCCATTAACAGGTTATGTATAAAATAGTAAGCTAATATAGAACAGGCGGACCAATATGCTGAAGTAATTTAAAATTAATTTAATTTAAATTGAAATAATGTAAAATTTAGAAGATATAAAGAGGGTACAGTAAAAAAATATACTAATCAATGCAATTCGAAGTATTGTAACTCTCTAAAATTAGAGAGTAGATCTTTTAGTTTATGCTAGCTCCTATTAACCTACAATCCACTTTCAGTTCCACGAAATGTTACGCACAAACAAGATTGGATACAACACGTTAATTCGTTCGGCCGATTTCGAGTGCCACTTTTCATTTTCTGCAAAATATCTGGTTAACATTTCTGAGTATTCCCAATTTTTTTTCCAATTCGCGTTTTCCCACAATATTACACATATTACTGTTTATATAATGTAATATGTACATACACATATGTGTGTGTGTGTGTGTGTGTGTGTATATATATATATATATATATATATATCTCTATAAAGCAATTTCTGTACAGTCGTATGTTGTTGCTATATTTTTATACGTAAGCTACAAGATAATAACCGAACTGTCGGCAAAATGATAGCCTGGTGACAATGATGTTCTATTTTACGGGTCCAAAAAAAAAATTTTTGACACACACAAACATTGTCAAGGGTTTTCAAAATGGCTACCGCAAAGACACAACGATATCCTGCGAAAAAACGTCAGAAAATAGGCATATTCATGACGTCTTCAATCCACAATGAGCCAGCATGGCAAACTCATTGACTAAATTTTGTCCTTATAGGAGACCAGTGTCCTGCAGTAAATGCAGTTATATGGTAACTGACAGCTCGCCCACTCAACACTATGGTGTTCATTTTTAATATTTATTTATAATTTCAAAAGAATACCGTATGTGACTTCGTCTATTTTTCGTGTAAAATGGAATACACAAACAAGATTCTGTACATAATGATAACGACACATTGTATCCCTAAATCGTGAATGTATATTGGACAAAATGTATTTGACAGTTAAAATACGGATATTGGTTTTATTATCCATTATAATCGAATTCTGTACCAACAGAAAACGTTTATACTGGATAATAAAACCATAATAAAACATAGCGATCCTTGAAAGTAATAGAAGCTATACAGAAACTGCCTGCGTGGCCGAACGGTTTCCATGCCGGACTGCCACGCAGAGGTCCCAGGTTCGATTCCCGGGCCGGGAGAAATATTTGTATGACCTACATTTATTTCTCTCGTGAGTTTGGGTGTAATTTGTGGTTGTCTATGTGTGTGTCCATGGCACTCGCGACACAGGGTTTCCCTAGTGCGGGGCTATGTTGAGTGTGTGCGTTATTATTATTATTCTTATTATTAGAAAGAGAGCACAGCGACAAAAGTGACATAGATGAATGAATGACGAGGAAGTGGACTAAACACGGCTAACGCCAGTTTAAGTAGGACATTGGCTACAAGTGTACAGTACTGCCCTCCTTGTCATAACTAATGCATTTGCACTTCGGTTTCTTTCGAGATATTGGCACCAATTACGCTGATTTTGCTTAAGATTCTATGCTACTTCAAATAATTTTGGTAGATTCCGCATAAAAGTGAAATTAAGGATGTACACTGATTATTATACGATAGAAAAACATTATTCGTAAAAATTTTCATGATAGAAAAAAAAAGCACAAATTTACCTCGAAATTTTACAAGAAAACCGCTATATTCAATAAATACATTCACAGTACTTCAAATACACCAATGATATTTTTATATCAACTGAACTAAATATAACAAGTGTACTATACGGTATACATTTTTCAAAAAAATAAATTTATCTGTACAAAATTTCTAAAAATAAATTAATAGACTGGGAAAACCAACAAAAGGGCAGCTACCTCGCCCAATGTATTAGTATAGCTATACAAAAGGGAAACACTGCCAGCATCTTGGGCACCTTACCACGGTGACCCAATTTTATTCATATAATTTAGTCTTAATTTTAGTTTCTAGTATTTAAGCTTTTATTATACGTTACTTGATTATATTTTAATATTATTATTATACTTAGAAGCAACCGTTCTCTCACTAAGCTACCATCGCTCATTATCTTACAAAATAATAATAATAACGCACACACTCAACATGGCCCAGCACTAGGGAAAACCTGTGCCACAGGTGCCATGGACACACATATAGACAACCACAAATTACACCCAAACTCACGAGAGAAATAAATGTAGGCCATACAAATATTTCTCCCGGCCCGAGAATCGAACCTAGGACCTCTGCGTGGCAGTCCGGCATGGTAACCATTCGGCCACGGAAACAGTAAACAATAGTTAAGTTAAAAAGAAAATTAGAAAATTCCGTGTATCTAATTACGTGCTTCGAAACGGTGTGAGATAATCTAGCTCCAATGACGTCATGGGGCCGGTAAAAGCCACCGTTCCTTGCTCACGTCTTGCGTGACGTCAATCAATCTACTTTAAACAACACTCGATTTGCGTGTTGCGTGCGCTTTCAAAGGACTTTTATGGCATGAAATTAAAAACGACGTTTGTTTTCGATTTTTCATTGATTTGTATCTTCAGATTGATTTAAATTTATGGAGGAAACTGATTATGAATTGATCAGGCAGGTCTTTGTTTAACCCTAATGAATTAGCTGACATCCGTTTAAGAGTAGATGCTACCTCAAATCGAATTCAAGTGTTTCCCGTACTGACAGGGTTCATTTTGCTCGGGTCGAGCGGCCGGGTCACTGGCTTTATTTATACAGTCATTAGTATACGTGTTCTATTTACTTCAGTTGCTATAAAAAATATCATTGGTATATGTAAAGTGCCTAATGAATACTTTCTTTTCTCATCATGAAGGTTTTCTTGTAAAATTTCGAGGTAAGTTTGTGTTTTTTTTTGTATCGTGAAAATTTTTAGGTATCGTATTTTCACACCGTATAGTAATCCTCCTCCCTCGTCAAATCCTCAATTTTACTATATATATTTTTCAAAGTGATTGATTTAACACTTTCACTGCTATGCGGAATCAACCAAAGCCATTAGAGGTTTTATAGACGCTTAAAGGCAAATTTAATACACGCATAGTATAATAAGACTAGTATGGTAACTCCATACAAACGTAGCGGCGGTTTGCATTATATTGTGCGCACTCACCGCGTGTTGTATACAGACACACATGTTCATAATCTCGCGATGCGTTCGCGTTGCACAGCGCTAGTCGTCACTCGCGTCTTTCATTGTTGTGCAAATGTGTACGTCCGTACACGGTGCGCGGCGCTACGTGTTTATGGAGTTACCATGTTTTATTATACATAGGGCGCACTATAAGTTTCCGGAACTGGCCACTTACATAAAAAATATTTAAAAAGTAATTGCAACATTTGAAATAGGAACTCTTTGGCTGTAGAATACAGTTTCTTTCATCTAACAGTCACTTGTTTTTTACATTGTGGCGTCATTTTAGAAATTAATTGTCTAGATCACTGGATGTTGTGGAGGTTGTCTACATGGATTTAACTCGTGAAAATTTTCGTAGTATGATTTTCTACGACTTCTCGGCTTCAAACTGCTTTTGGCGATGAAGCACCATGCAAGACTACTATTTATTGCTGGTTTACAGAATTCAAACGCGGTCGTGTGAATCTCAGTGACGAATTTCGTGATGTTCGCCCGTCCACTGCTGTGAACAACAGAAACATCGATGCTGTGCGCCGTATGATCAAAACAGACACCACATTTTACCATAAGATTCGGACATTTTTAGGCATAGGCATGAGTCAAAAATACAATCAATACTACACAAACATTTGGGTGTGAAAAAGCTGTGTCTCGGTGGATCCCACACAATTTGACTGAGGCTCAAAAAACGGATCGCGTCACTTGGTGCAATGCCATGCTTACCAGATTCAACGAAGGGGCGTCAAATTTGGTGTGGGACATAGTAACAGATGATTAAATATGGATTTATAGTTACAATCCCAAAACAAAGCAGCAATCGAGCTTATGGGTCTTTCGAGATGAGCCGAAACCAATCAAAGCGACGCGCGTGCAAAGTGCCTCTAGGCGGATGATTGCTTTTTTTAATAAAACTGGACACGTGGCTACTGTTGCTTTAGAGTTAGAGAATAGTTGTATCATGAATAGTGATTGGTACATGACCATTGGTTTCCCGGAAGTTATTGATAAACTCCGTAAAAATAACTGTAAACGCCGTGTCATCTTGCACCATGATAATGCCAGTTCTCACACGGCCAGACATACAAATGAATTTTTGAAGGTGAACAACGTTGACCTTATGAGCAATCCCGTGTACAGTCCTGACCTGGCGCCTTGTGACTCTTATTTATTTCCAAAAATTAAGAGCCAGTTAGAAGAAGATTTTTATCACCTGAAGAGGCTGTCGAAGAGTATGAAAAATATGTTTCAAGTGATTGTCACGGAGGAGTGGCATAATCTTTTTCAAAACTGGTTCATTCGTATGAAAAAGTGCATTAACGCCAACGGAAAATATTTTGAGAAACAATAAATTCATTTCTGACCATTTATAATATTTTTCTTATTCCTTAATCCGGAAACTTGTAGTACGCCTCACGTATTAGGTTACATGTAACCTAACCCCTCCTTGAAATCACGAGAAATGAAAACAACTTTACCATAGCACATTTCCATAATACTCGATCCAAATATACCTAATGAAATGGCTGTTTTTGTTAGATTGTATAATAGTGTTATCAATTCTCTTTACTATCTCTCTCTATTACAAAGACTACAGTCGTAGGATGAAAAGAAGAAATTGCAAACTGAATTGAAAATTCCAATTTTGCAGGGGTGCTGCTGAAATTACAGGCACATGGGACTTGTCAACTTATGTCTCAGGGTGGCGGGCGCAGTGATAGTGCCCTTGGCGAATTAAAGCTCTGATTGGCACTGGAATGACTATGGGCAGGTGTGTCGCTTACCACCAAGGGAACGACTTGTTCGTCCGATCACTTGGTATCATAAAAAAAGAATTTAACAAAGTAAAAAGTTACTAAATAAGTGTAAAAACTAGAAATGGATATGCCGTCTGGGTGTCATAATGCCGTCACGTTTCGGAGCGTCGGCGCCTCCTTCCGCTCCGCTGTTGAGATGTTGATTGTGAGCGAGGCTCATTAGCGGTTATCATGTGGCGAGCACGCACATGACATCTCTCTGTAGTCGCTCCCTCATGTCTGAGAATATTCATAATTTATTTTGCATTGGTTATCTTACATCTCTAAATAGATAATTTTGCACTTTAAATGAGTAGCACCCCGTTAGGGCACTGCAATGTTAAAGAAAGCACACTTGGCCTTTAGTCAATTCATCACATTTCTGGCATAAGTAAAAAATAAATAAATAAATAAATAAATAAAAATAAATACTACTTGCAAATTTTTAAGTTTATTGAATGTCACTATATGTGACTACCATGATATTCAATTACTTTTGTAAAATTACTCCACTAGTTCGTTACAGGGTATTAATACAAAGATCGAACACTAACACTAAACACTAGAAAGAGTTAAGAAATAGATTCGTCATAGAAGGCGCAACGGAAAAAAAGGCGTTAAAAACTACAGACATATATCTAGATAGACGCCTCAAGTGCACGTACTTCGCGTGCCCAAAGTAAGTGAAATTCACTTAGTTGCCGCTGCTACACTTCAGAACGCCCCCGACCGCTATCGTAGATAAACACCAGTCGAAAACGCTGCAAAAGCACTTTAATTGTGGGTAAATGGGTAAACAGGGACATTTCCTTCCACGGCAAGTGATTTTGTAATCAGAATATGCATAATTTATTTTATAAACAATTATTTTGGTTTTGTACGATTTTCGAGAAAACAAATAAGCAACCGAGTGTATACCTCATTTGTAATACATTGCGGCTTTTACTGGGTACGATATATTTGTGATCCATTGTTAATACACCATGAACACCGAACGAATGCACTTTTGTATAATGCATTAAGTTTCGTGGTACGGCCGCGTGTACATACATTTCTTTGGCCAAATTTAAGATTTAGTGATGTATACGTTGGCAACACTGTTCTCGATTCTGATCGATTTTGAAAGCAAAGGGACGAAAATTATTATGACCTTAGCAATATTATAAAAATATTTTATAACTCCTTGGTTAAAACGTTTAGTAACGTTTCGTTTTTTTTTCAGTTTTGTAGTATCTATTATCAGTAGTATCTGTAATTTCGATAATTTTTGCAGCATGTTGCCTCGAATGTCCGAATATAGTGAGCAAATAATTACATACATCGTCGGATATGTAGTACGAGTAATACAAAAAAATATATAATGCAAAGAATAACAGTCAGCTGTAAAGACAGCGCACTGTTAATTAATAACCAACTCCAGGTTTTTGTAAAGATAAAAACCTGGAGTTGGTCATACGTATGAGTTCGTTGCTTTCGAGAACGAAGGTGGTCTAGTTTATCCCACCTAAGTTGTCATCCAAATATGCAGAGTAGCAAAGTTAGAAATCCGAGAAAGAATAAACAAATCACAAAAATTTCACACGAGGCTGTCATTAAATAAACCTCTTTTGATTAATAAGATTTTACCATTTATTTTGTCAGCAGTAACATTTTCGTTTGTCTTGCCATTCATCAATTTAATCAATTACCAACAGAAAACGATCTAGTAAAATTAATTAAGGCAGTTGCAAATTTATACATTGACGTGGGTTTTCATTATTTAAGTTAATCGATAAGACCTTCTATTACAAAAACATGTTATGTAATAAGCACATTTTATTGGAAGGACAATAATTTTAATATTTGAAGTCGAATAAAAATTAGTCTTAATTTTTTTTTGTAATCAACATTTTTAAAAATCAAGTAAAACAAAGGACTTAACTATCTTATTATAGTATTTTTGTACTATATTAACATTGCTACTACTTGTAATCAACAAAATATTTGATCAAAAATTATTTAATTTAGAATCGATTAATTGAATGGAATACGCGTCTTTACGCGTATTTCGTTCAATCAATCGATTTAGAGCGAGCGGAAAGAGGTTTCCATCACTATAGAGAACCTGCTAAATGGTTTTCAACTGAAGTCCTACTGTTATTAAATTCACATTTATCTTAAAACTTAAAAATTGCCGCGCCGGCCGCTACCCCCCGTCACTAGCCATTGGACGCTTGTCAATTTCCGATCTGCATAAAATTTTCCTTTTTAATCATATTAATTCTATGCGCACGTATCCTCATAAAATCTAGGCTCGCGTTCAAATAATTCCTCCTCGCCTTAAACTAGTCTTCTAATAAATAAAACCACTTCGAGAATAGTGCGTCATACATAATAGGACACAGACAAACGTTTCAGAATTAACACCACAAAATATTAAATACCCCCTGTTTTTTACTCAAAAACTGTACGTATTCTGTCCCGTTTTCACGTGCCTAAAATGAATGGTTGCAAGACGAAAAATATTGAATTTTGAGAGAAAAATTCACAATATACAGGTGCGCGCGAGAAACACAAAAGCGCAACTCACAATGGCGCAGAGTCGAAGCGTCGCGTGGCGTCCTGTTTTTCAACCACAACGCGACGCGCGTCATCGCGCGACGACGCTCGCATTAGCGCGCCCAAATTACAGTGTGGTTGGCGTCTGACGCGTTATTGCGCGCAAGGATGCACGGCGTCGCGCAAACCGCTCGACTTTAACCAAGCGTCGACGGGAGAAGACCCGCGATTCCATATTTGCAAAACACAAATTTGTACTTAATAATGGGAAAATAGAGATGAATATGCTATAGTTGAAAAACATGACGCGTCGCGACGCTTCGATTCTGCGCCAGTCTGAGTTGAGCCAAAGGTTGTCAGAAGAAGACGTATCCCGGTCGGTGTTCATGAGTAGGTATAATTGAAAGATGACTGCGAAGATGCTTTTAATTAATAGGATTATAATGCTTGTTTTGTAATTGGCAGTTTGGTTTATACATTTTGCCATTGTTTGGTGCGGAAGTATGTAAATCATAAATAATTGTAGGCATTATTATTGGGTTTTATAGTTTATGTTTGAATATACTACATTTTTAAATTTCATTTCAAATTAAAAAAAACAGTCAAAAACAGTGTCTTCACAACGTCAATATTACCTATTTTACGGCTTACCTATTTTAAATAAATCTAAAAAAACTCTAAATCTTGCATAAAATTTATTAAAGTTATCCCATTATTTCCCGAAATGAAACTTATAGCTGGCAGCCCATTGGGGCAAAGGTGTAAGTAATTGTATGCAAATGAAAAGAAAGGAAACCAAAAATGAAGCTACTTCCTTCAGCCCCTAACACAGATACGAAAATCTTCTGATTGTTTGTAAACAAGTCTAACCCGAATCTTTACTGCAAACATATTGATCCAACGTCTTAATAGATGAATGTTTCCTCCCGGGCGTTTCTACGATGACGTAGACAAATTGTGATACACGAATGGTTACTTGTGTTATGAACATTGAATTTGACCTTGCACAGCATTTGAGTACAATACTCCCTGTGATATATATACATATATATAATCTATCTATATAGAAGTACCGTATCTATAGAAGTACCGTATAATAATCATGTTTTCTCAATTAAACAACTTTTAGTTACGACTGTATCAGGTTTTATGTATTGTATATTACCTATTACCTAGTATTTCGTTAAAAAAAACATAAAACGTAGTGGCACGTAAGATGACGCCTTTTAATATCGTAGTTTCCAATGTATGCAGCGAAGCGCAACGAAGCTGAATCAAACTTGAGTAATTAATAGATTCAGGCGTTACTTTGCGGAAGTCCATGTTAATAAAAATTGAAGTAAATTAATTTGCTACTTCGCGGACCCAGTGAAGGTTAAATCGTCCGCAAGTAGCACATTAATTTACTTCCATTTTTATTAAACTTGAGTAAGATACTTACACAACCCACGTTGTGGGAAGCGCTAAATTGCAAATATGGGAATAAATTTACTAAATATTGGACGGAACTGGCAAATGACGCAATGCGAGCAGATTAAGTAAGCAAATAGATTTAGAAAGAAATGTATATTTATGAACAACAGACATTCCTTTCTAGTTATAGTGCAAAGAAGTGCATTAAGATTTATTAAGAAAAATTGTGATTAATAAAAAGAAGTACATAATATCTACAAATGGTGAAGGGTAAAATTATAAGGTTCATTGCATCTGCAGGTCACCAAAGTATGCCAAATGTATTGTATACGTTGATACTATCGGACAAAGAAAGGACAAAAAATACAAAATAAATATATAAAAAAAATCTATGTTAAGTTATACAAGATCTTCCCCGGTGTTCGGGGGAAAGTCAGCGAAAACTTACAAAGAAAAGGCGACGCCTTTACCGCACTGAAAATGTGTTTTATGCTGATCCCTCGCACACAATGCTTCGCATAATTGTTACAGATCTTCACTTTAGGTAAGTTCCTTTAATCATCAATAATATTGTCTTATTGGTTGTTGCAAGCACAGAACGAAATTACACGCTTGACAACGATGTTCTGAAAAACCGGACTTGCAACTAAGTGAATTTATAAGCTGATGGATGGAGCCGGCTTAAAATTGTACAGCATGATTTATTTATATATTTATTTATTCATGGAAAACCAACAGGTTCAGACATTTAATAAAAACAGGAAAAGATACACAGCCAATTACAGGTTTTTATCTATAGTTTCATACAAGTCAAACACGACCATTAAACAAACAAACAATAAACAGTATTTCTTAACAACATGCACATACATGAATATAACAACCCATTACATTCGCTAACAGTCACAAATTATTCAATAAAATTAAATAGAATGTCCGTGAGTTTATGCTTTAGCGCATCAACATTGCAATTGAATATATCAACATCCAAGTTATGATTGCTCAGCTCACTATCCTTGCCCTTGCTCTACATAGAAAACTATTTTTGTCTGTAATTTGTCCTCGCTAAGGGAACTGAAATAGGGTGATAGTGTCTCTTAGAACTCGTAGGTACATTAAACGAAATATCACCCAGTAGGTCAAGGCAGTCAACATTACCGTTTATAATGTTGAGAATATACGCCATATCAAAGATTTTTATGCGAATATTTAGAGGTAATAGCTTTAGGTCCTTCTGGAGACGTGATATATAATATTGAAAAAAATATAAAACTTAAATTCATATTTGAAAACCTCGTAATCAAAACAGTGTATTCCAAAAATTCTATAAAGTACCACGTATGAGCTAACAACTCGTCAAGACCAATTTAATGAACCAATGGATGATGGTTCTACTATAAGTATTAGAGGAGTATCGGGAAGCTTGCGGATCGTCTTCGTTGCAGTATCAGAGTATACCAAATTTCAAGATGACTGAGATTCCTGTCCCATCCAAGAAAAGAGCTTGTGATTTTTAAATAGTTGAACAGATATTAATTATGAATTTTAATTATTTTTCTTGAAATTATTCCACTAGTTTGTTACAATTTATTAACACAAGATCAGACACTTAGAAAAAATTCCTTCGGTCCGGCTGGATTCAAACCGAGACGTTTTCTACCAAATCGCGCCAGACGGTTAAAAAGTCGTTGAAAACCAAATACAAAGATCCAATAACAAGCACATAGCAAAAATTTAAAGGTCCGCTGGTTAGTTTCGTGGCTTAGTTGGCATAGCGTATGCCACGTTTTGCTAGAAGACGTCGGTTAGAAACCAGTCGGATTGAAGGAATTTTTTCTGAGATATTTATGAAATTAAAAAATCTGCTTGACTGCCTAGTTTAATTGTCATGAAAATTAAAATTATAGAAACAACCGAAGTACGACGAACTTGTATTATGTGGTATGTTGAATATGTGGTCACATTGGTGTTCGATACACGTAAGTACACACGTTTCTTGCTCCATTACAATATATGAGTCAAATGCCTCGTACAAACGCTTAAAAGCAACTGAATGAAATACGTAAATCTGGCTCCCCAACCGAATTTCAGTCGAACGCAAAATACGCTACTCAAAAACACGACTCACAACTCACAAAGTTACACTCATCTGGCCACACCTTAAATATTGCTTTCAGATCAGTGCATCCGTTTGGGAACTGCAATGCCACTGACTGACACACAGATACACATACAAAGACTTCAAGATCTCCCCTGTTTTTGCATCGGGGCTTAAAAATAATTAAATTGTAAGTAATAAAACAGCTCTATAGTAGCGAATATCCTGCCAATACAGAGAGTGTAGTGTGTAGTAGTGATATTAAATTATATAATCCACGAGCGCAGTAACGACGTGCGTGGGATGGTATGTATTGGCTGGACGGCCTGCCAACTAGACGGATTCGATGGGAGGGGGATTGGTAAGTTTATTTCTCTATTATAAGATAATTTTCATGTATTACATGTGGTAAAAACAATCCAAAATCAATAAATGTACAGACTATATTTAAACTTGGAGCATAAGTGACATGATGTTATCCAGCTCAATCTAAATATGTTGCAACATCCGTTGCCCATAGTATATTAACACGTTCCCTGTGCATGCATCATATGTGGTACATTTCGAGGTCCGAACGATACGTGAGTGCATCCCATATGAAGCATGGCCCTTTATAAATTTAATTGTTATTAAAATATGCACGTGAAAGCTAGATTATCTTTATTTACTAGCACGTATGGACTGCAAAAAGTTGTGACAATTAGCCTTAGACGATTAGTCTAACGTTGCCCCTTAGAGGATTCGGGTCGACTTGACCTGTAACCCTGTATATATATATATATTATACCACTTATACGTTTCTGACTTTGGCACACTACCTCTTCTCCTTATATTAGCTTTCCTATACCTCAAAGGTTGTCTGGAAGAGATCGCTCTTAGCGATAAGACCGCCTTTGCCCACATTAGTTTTAAGTTGTCTATGTACTGTTTTTGTTATTGTATGTGAGCAATAAAGTGTATATCTATCTATCTATCTAAGCGATTAGCATGTGGTACCGGATGACTTTTTAACCAATGTTGCCAGATTATCACTGTCAAAATAAAATACAAAAAATATTATTTTTTTACTACAAGTTACAAAAGTATATTATTGGCTTGCATATATCGCACATGATAATAAAAACGAAAGGACACAAAACCCAAACACACACAAAAACCCAACAACCAAAAATTAAGCAAATTAAGCAGTTAAAATATTATATATGTTGTACCAAGTAAAGAACTTCTACGTGCGTATTTCACATGTGGGGCAATTGGGAAAAATGAAAAAATGGAAAGGGGGTGGATGGATTCCATCAGAGATGTGAGAGGTAGCTAGGTGATGCGAGGATGTGTAGCGGCGTTGTGAAACGTGTAGTGTGGTGAGGTGAGTGGAGGCGACTACGGCTCGCTCGCACGCGTACCTCGCACACATTTTTCGCTCACATCTCTTGCTTTTTTAGGTATACATGCTGCGTTGTCGACCTCATTGTCACTTTTGATTAGGTGAGATTGAGGTCAAATGCGCACTTTAAAAAAAAATCAAAACATCCAGAAAAATTACATTTCCAATTAGAAATTAAAGTCGTAGGTATATGCTGCAACAAGGATTTGATCCAATACCTTCTCCAGTGTCCGTCCTCCCTTTGATGACCAATAAGTAATAATTAATCCATTTCATGTCATTAAAGAAATCTCTAACTTCAAAAAGATCAGAAATTTTGCAAAGCATCGACAAAGAGGTAACGAGATTTCACTGTCGCAATCTTAAACTTTCCTCTCTTATCTGCAACTTCGAGTTAAAGAAAAACTGCCCGGTTGGACATCAGCGAACGTTCTGATATGGCTCTTCACTGGATTTTAAACTTGAGGTTGTAGAATAACTGAAAACCTGGTTTCTATAAGACTTTCATAAACCCACTAGGGTTCCAGCCCAGGGCTCGTTAAATCTTGTTTTTTAGTTGAATGAAACGCAATAATAAAAATGATGAAATAACTCGGATTGTTTCTATTTATTTAAAGATAACATTTATACTGCCTTCCTTGTCACAACATGAGATATTGGCACCTAAAGATTTGGTTTCTTTGAAAAATTTAAATTACGATGATTTTAGTTTTCGCGATGTGTAACAATCGCGAAAACCTAAGAACTCGATACGATGATTTAACTTAAAAATGAAATTAAAACTAAATAAGATATATAAAAAAAATTGCAGTAAAAAAACTGTTACAGATCTCGTTTCGTTATATATTTATTATATGTATTATATATTTCTATATTGTACAGAAACTGGACTGAGAACAAAATTGCGGCGCGGCAACTGCCACATGGGACGCGACAGGCAATTCACCTGAAATAGAGAAAGAAGGGGTAATCGATAGTGGGAATGAATTTTTCCTGCAAATGATTTTTTTTAAGAGATAGGCTACCACGGCTATATACGTTGCTAAGACATTAAATATTGAGATATCTATCGAGAAGCTACTGTTCTCATGTGAGTAGTCGACGGCATTGCTTTGCAATATTATTTTTACTATTAGTATTACATTATTATACTAGTATGGTAAGTAGTAGCTCCTTATGAAAGAGTTCATCCAGAGAAGTACTGCCACCTTACCTATTTCTGCCGCCTAACAGTAATGTGAGATTACTGCGCGTTCCGATTTTGAAGGGTAAGGCTGCAGGCACATTGGACTTGTGATCTTGTCTGACGGTCAACGGGCGTAATGGCAGTCCCCTTCAGAGCTTTGCGATTTATAGCTCTGAGTGGCATTACAACTACTGTAGGTAGGCGTACTGCTTAAAACCAGGCATACGACTTGTTCGTTCCGTCACTTGGTGTCATAAAACAGTAGGATACTGCAAACGATTTGTACTTATGGGTTTGCAACATTTTTAACGGCAGCAAGATTTGGTGTCGTTCAATACATTTGTGATAAAGCAGTATATTTTAATGCGTTTTGCACAGTATATATAATTTTCACAAGTCAATGTCTTTGTCTCCACATTTCAGTTTCAAAGGAATCTTTCTCAATTTCCGCTTCACACGAAATGGCGGGTGGATTTCATGCCCATAATATCCGCCAAATTCCTAAACGAATAATTCATGTATGTTAAGCAAAAACAAAAGTCGCAGTTTTTTTATTAAACCATATTTTTTCTTTAATTATATTATTCAATTAAAAAATGTAATTATATGTATAATGTAATACGATATGATTTGAATTATATGTATAATGTAATAAAGAAAGATGACTTAAAGAACAAATGCGCAACAAGCAAAAGTGTAAGTGTGATTTTTAATCTTAAAATTCGTAATCTGTATGTACCGCCTCCGCCTCCGCCTCCGCCTCCGCCTCCGCCTCCGCCTCCGCCTCCGCCTCCGCCTCCGCCTCCGCCCCCGCCTCCGCCTCCGACTCCGCCTCCGCCTCCGCCTCCGCCTCCGCCTCCGCCTCCGCCTCCGCCTCCGCCTCCGCCTCCGCCTCCGCCTCCGCCTCCGCCTCCGCCTCCGCCTCCGCCTCCGCCTCCGCCTCCGCCTCCGCTTAGAGCTTAGAGAAATTTTAGAGCGCCTCTGGTGGTCACAAGAGAAAACAAAACAATATTAAGCACTCCTCATGGAAGAATGGCATAAGTGAAGTTACGTCAAAAACGTTTACTTACTAGTTTAGATAGACATTACATACTACAAGAATTGGAGAGGATGTGGGTTACATTTTTTCTATACCTAATGGAGCAATAAGCATGTTTCACGTAACTCCACTTATGCCATTCTTCTATGAGCGGTGCGGTTTTGTATACTTGTACAAACATTTCACGCGGTCGCACACTGGGATCCGTCCATACAAGTTAATGCTCAAAACTCAAATTTCAAAATTATGGGTATTTAAAAAAGCGTCGTAAATTAGCGTCATCCTGATAAAGTATCACATCACGTGTAAAAATATTCAACATACCGTGTTTCGTCACTAACATAATGCATTTAAATCGATTTTAATATCAAACGCAAGAAATAAATCTCTAAATATTGCACATGAATTCACGTGCCTTACAGAATAATTATTATTTAGACTGTAGTTGGCAGTTACTTAGTATTTTTACGCGTGATGTGATTTATACTTTATTACAAATAAGTTAATATATATATATATTAACTTATAGAAATAAATAATATACATTTATAGAAATAAATAATATAAAATACCCACATTTTGAAAATTGAGTTTTGAGCGTTACCTTGTATGGCTGGGCCCCTGTGTGGGTCGCCAGCTATATCTGTTACTGTAATCTCATGGTAGAGGCACAGGAAAGGAATTCCCTGCCCGAGACCGTGTTTTCGAGCACATACAACCCGAGTATCTATAGGTAAGATGCGAGTGAATAGGCATCTGCTGGACGAGCTCGTTTCATTGTGTATCTTATCTTTGCTCCAGGGCTGGGTAGCGGTCAAGAGCACGTCAATCTACTTTTAAAAAAAGTTTATTTTTCACGACTATTTGATTTTAACGTGTCAGTCAAAACACAGAACTTGATAAACAGTCTTAACAATCTTTTCTTCAAAAATTTTCTAATCAACACTTTACCCAACAATAATTGATGCAGAGTTTGACTTAAAAGCTTTTTAATAAGTTGAATAGCAGAATATCTTATGAACCGCCTATAAAGCTCTTTTCTTATACAAAATTTTTAAAAAATTGTGACATGAAAGATTACGCGTCGACATCGTTTCAAGTGACCCAGTAAACCTCCGGAATCTTCCATAAAAGCTTATTAAGGGGATAGACTCATCGATCACATCCAATAAGAATGAAGACTCGGGCTCGTATAACGCGGTTCATAAATCAGTACGTCTATATGTTATATTATAGTTCTTCTTCTGACCACTAGAGGCGCTGTGTAATGACGACGGGACCTTAGTTTCATTATTTGTTCATAGTTTTATTGGTTCTCCATACAAACTTTGCTCGGGAGGCGTTGCTAAGCAACTTACTACAAAACTTTAAAATATCAGACAAAAACTAAGTTTATGTTTTGTTAAAAGTCATGGAACAAAAGTCGTTGTTTATGATGTTATTATAATCCTGCGCTGGTGTTAATACTTTATAAACAAACCTGTTGCTAGGAGCATCTCTGCCAGTGCTGCCAACCGATCGTCATAGTTGCCAACTGTCAGCGACGAATGCTGTATAAGGCGTTGCAAAATCAAATTAATTTCTGATCTAGACTTTTAACACTGTTACGGACACCGAGGCATGCGTCAGAGCACTCTGCGCCCCACGCCCCGCTCGACATCGCGTCGCCGTCTCCCGCACCCTGTACACCATGTCGTACGGAGTTACCACCACCCGCGCTACGCGCACCGCGCCGACCATCTACTCGCCGACACCCATATTAGTTGGGAGACTACAATTAGTCTATGAGTAGGAACATTTCAAGCGGTAAACGTAGTCAGAAGTTAGTAGTAAGTAGTTGAACAAATGTTTCATTTCAGATCCTGATCCCGAAAAGAGAAAGAACCTGAACAAATACAGAACCCGATCCCGAACACCATCGATCTGGAACATTAACCTCTTTGGTCCTACGAGAACCGGATCATCGATAAACACTAATATATTTCAGCTGTTGATAGCTATTGCAAACAGTATCGTACCAAATGGAAGTTCAACTATTTCTACACCATGACAACACTGTATACTTATTGCCTATATGTAAGTCCATTGCAAGACAAACTTAAAATATCTATCGAATTCTTAGGTTTTCGCGATTGCTACATATAGGAAATGAAACAATTTTTTTCGGATCTAAATTTCGTGTATTTGTTTTTTCAAACGAACTTTTTTTTTCAATACACTACCATCGCCGTGATTTGTTCAATTACTGATAACAACAGTGCAGAGCAAATAGCAGATCAAATATGACACTTATCAGTTACACGAGTAGTGAAAAGATAGAGACCCGTTACAGACTCAAGTCCAATGTATCAAAATTTATGTGCTTTTCACTGTACTATTTTTCACGAAATACTGCATTTGTTTTAAATGCGCCGGTATAAAAATATTACTTTTTAACACTTATCTCTGTCAGCCACACTGCGGACCCAAAACGGCACCTACGCTTCTGTATGAGAAAAAGTTCGTTAAGCTCGCATGGCTTCGCAAGAATTTGCGAATTTCTCCGCATCGCGCATTCTTGTGATGTTAATCTTCTTTGTTTTTTCTCCTATGCTTTCTTATGAATAACAGCAGTGCAACACTTTTTTTACGATCCATGTTGCAAGCTAGTTCAAACATACGTTCAGTACGTTTGACCATCGTCGAAGGAATGATTACCCAAACGAAATCGCATCGCAGCAATTTGCGTCGCATTTTTCTGCGTTGCAAATTCGCATCGCGCCGATTCGCAGTATTATCTTTCGACCCGTAAGCGACCCGACGGCGACATTGCGATAGCGTGGCCAATTACTAAGCAGTCGCTGCTGTTGTGCAGTAGAAAAATAGTTATTCATTTAAGAAATGTATTTCTTAAATGAATAACTAGTTTTCTATCGACGTCATAACTGATACGTCATACGAACTGAGACGTCATAACTCATTTACCTGTTAATTGTTAATAAAAAACATGATATTTTATTTTTATTATACAGACATTCCAATTTGAGGACGTCCTAAAGAAAGGTTGAGTTAAGAGAACCCTTAACCTCCTTAGATACAGCAAAGTATCTATGCAGTTAGAAAGCAGATCAGTTGCCATCGACTGTTGGCAACATTAGTATTTTATATTCTTAATTTAATGCCACACACGTCTTCTCTATGTCAATAACCTTGATGGTGTATAATTTGACTTTGAACCATACGACGAAGAAGTTAAACAGCAAGTCAAAGTGAATTATAATGTATTCTGTCGACTGCCAGTGAAACTGGCGTGTAGCACAAACTACATTACATATAAGTTAAAGTTTATTACAAACATCTAAACAATTTTCTACTAGGCAAATATATTTAAAAATGAAAAGGCAAAAATAATTTCAAATTTTCGTATTAAGTTAAGTAGATATCTTTTAATTGTTTCTTACAATATTCCACCCATGGTTTTTAGTATTTAATCACACTAAACCAATTACATTAGAGAGTCTCGCAATTCAGAATAATCTTCAATTTGTGACCGTGTTATATTCGATAGAAAACCGAGAATTTCCACAAATTCAATTCTGAATTGAGAACTACGAGCTAGCTTTCCACCAGGCAAGGTAGACTGCCCTAGTGTGTATAAAAGAAACCCATATATAAGGGTCGAATGTAATATAACGTAGATAGCGTCGTATCGGGTCGCATGGTGATGGATCCATTGCGATGAAGCTACATGAAGCTACACACGACATTGATAGACTAGGTATGGATTAAGGATTATTATTTATTAATTATATTAAAATCCACTATGATGTATTTTAAAATGTAATTTTGTACCTTTTTTATGATACCAAAAAACGGGACGAAGAAGTCGTAGGTAAGCGACACGCCTGCCCATAATAGTTGCCGTGTCACTCAGAGCTTTATAACACAAAGATCTGAGGGTCTCTGCTACTGCGCCCGTCACTCAGAGACATAAGTTGACAAGTCCCATGTGCCTGTAATTTCTACCTTTTTTTAAATTGCCTCTGTGGCCAAACGGTTATCATGCCGGACTGCCACGCAGAGAGGTGTGATTCCCGGACCAAGAGAAATATTTGCATGGCCTACATTTATTTCTCTTACATACATAGTGTCCATGGCAACCGCGACACAGGGTTTCCCTAGTGCGGGGGCTATGTTGAGTTTCTGCGTTATTATTATTATTTCGCAGAGAGAGAGAGAGAGAGAGAGAAAGAGAGACGATAACACTATTACACAATTTAACAAAAACAGCCCTCCTTCCTGTATTTGGGTATAGTATTATAGACATTTACTTTGGTAAAGCAGTTTTTATTTCTCGTGATTTCAAGGAGGGGTTAAATTACATGGACGAACAATGTCACAAGAAGCTCTACTGTTACAAATACCACTGCTACTGCTCCACCTGTGACATAACTAGACAAAATGAATACAATACGATTCAAAGCTAGTATAGTTACAAATTGTTGTGTTATTTGGGTTTTTCCTAATTTACCTTTTTTGTCTCTTCTATCTACATAATCTCTGTCACTCATCAATTATTGCTGGAGTAAGGGATAAGCTTTTTCTTTCTTCTCAAATATAACTTTTGATTAATTGGATGCTCGACTTTTGTTTAATCTGTTCGCTTCCGTTAAATTAGAAATTTGGATCAGTTACAAATTAAAAAAACAAGTGTAATTCGAATTTTAAAAACACACTCAAGTTTGCTTAGAAAAAGAACCACTCACAGAACGTTCAAGAGAGTTAAATTCTTTCCCACATTTTTGTGCGTGCATTGTCGCATCGACACAGGATGTGGCCCAATTTCCGAGTGAAGTGACCTCGTGAAAGAAATGAACCTTTCTTTTCGAATTTTGTCTTGCACAACTTCTGAGTCGATACTTATGTATACACATATAGATTTTTCTTTGTATTCACAGGATGATTCTTGAAATCGTTAGTTTTGATTTAAGTCAAGACATTTCTGTCATTTTCTATTATTATTAACCGTCGAGTGCATTGACGAGTGTTGATGAAGCGAAAGATTGTGTTAGGATCGTAGCATAATCTTAATAATCGTCTTAAGTATTGTATTTAAGTGTATATAGTGATTGAATTTAATGAATAAACGTTTTTCTTTCGTTCCTTTTGTTTAGCAACTGGATGGCTTTCGGCAGATGAACTGACTGGAAAAGAGTCGGAGTGGGGCGATGTACGACCAGTATCCCTAAAGTCAAGAGCAACTATCTATATAGATAGGTTAGCGCAGTGCTGTAGCAGGGAAGTACTTCCCAGATTGTCGCTTGTCACTGGTGCCGGTCGGCCGGCTCAAGCCGGCTGACGGGGAGGTAAGACGTCACCCCGTAAAGTGAAATGGGGTGCGACGCCTAGTCGAACCAGTCACCGTTGGAGTTAAGAAAGGATGCAAAAGCGTCCTCGTGACTCCGTCATCATGGTGAGGAGAAGCAACAGCGTCAGGTTTTATTGGTTAGAGTCTCTATGTCTTAAACTTCCTAAACTCAAAGGGAAAGAACTGCGCATTCTAACTGCCGCTCTAACGGGTGATGGTCCATACACTTAATAAACTTAGTCTGTAACAAACTTAGGAAGGTACTGAGATTCTTGGAGGAGTTTGGGCGGTAACGAGTAGGACCCTGCACCCACCACACGTAAAATCTTTTTTTTTCGCCTGGCTGGATGTCGAGTCGCGGACACCAACCCGCCACTCCATACCTTATGTGGAAGGTTATGGTTTCTGCCCATCCCAATGGGAAAAGGACGTGAAGACGTGTACGTATAATATTTATGTCAAGTTTTAATTAAAATAAATAAGTTTTTTTTTCTAAACACCAATAGTGTTTTTGTAGCAATAGATATCCTTGTGAAAGAGTTCGTCCAGGAAAGAACTGCCACCACACCTATTTCTACAGCCAAGCTGTAATGTAAGCACTACTGCTTCCCGACTTTGAAGGGTAGAAGTGCTGATAAAACTACAGGTACATGGAACGAGTCTACAATATATTTCAGAGGGAAGGGGAAGCAGTGTCCCTCAGATTTCCGCGATTTTTGAGTGGCATTTTAGCCGTCTTGGATCACTTACCACCAGGCTCACGACTTGTTAATTCTGTCACTTGATATTATCAATAAATGTAACTTTTTATAAAAAGAAACCGACCTCAAATGTTCGTGGAATTACATCTATTTGCTACGTTTTGTTGAAATCTGTTGCGTTTGCGTTTTATTGAACAGTGTGTGTTAGTGCGCGAAACATTTACCTTCGTGCACGTCAGCCTTCGTGGTACGTCAGCCTGTCGATTACAGCCTGACTTTACTGTAATAATCTCTCCAATACTGACTGAATACTCAGTTTGGAGGGATTATTTCTGTTTCAAATCATAGTTTAGCTAACAACTTGTTGGGTTTACGAATTGGAATTCGGCGTATTGTGATTGTCAGTAGCATGGAGTCGAATTTATATCTTGAGTAACCCAGCATTCTACTGACTATAGATATGAAATAGAGAAGCTTAAAAAAGATATAATAGTTTCAATTTAACACACATAATCATCCTATAGCAACAATAACAAACAGGCGATGTGTCGATATTTGGATTCCACACTCGCGCTGGATTCGACACACAAATCCAATTTGCGTCGCCTGAGACAGCTGGTATCCGCAAATGAACTTGGATTGGAATGAAATATATATTGTAAAGACACGATAATGGCCTTGGTCAAACTATCTATAGACCTCTTCAATTGGATCTCGGCGTTTACATCCCGATGACTTCGGGGCCGGTCTCTAAAGGTACGATGATAATGTAGAAATGGCATACGCGTCACTGTATTTTCTTGCGCTTATGGCTATGACGTTGCGTTAAGTCTACTTTTCGACATGACAACCGAGATTGATCTTAAGTAAGATAGCATCGTAGTACATGTTGGTATTTTCTTGCGCTATGGCTGGCTTTATTCTAGTCTTTCTTCTTTCTCTAATCTTTTGTATACTAATTCGTATTCAGTTTTTAGAATTTGATAACGATATCATCTATTGAACTTAAATAATCATTATGGATTCGTGCCATAATATGTAACCAAAGTTTATTATTAAGAGATCATATTCTCTTTTAAGATTTTCCAACTGATTTAACAGCCTGAAAGCTATTCCGGTGGTTCTACTGACGTTGGACTTTTCAATGGACGGATTGCACATAGATTTTTGCAAATGCAGTCGGAATTCTAGTCGTTTTGGACTGAGATTTCGAACTGAAAAGAGAAAGAAAGTAGGCGATAAAAAACACTCTAGCGTGTTATTAAATGACTGATATAAAACTCAAGACCCGAAGGTTCTTTTTATTTATAACTGTAGGTACTATTAAAAAATATTAGTTTATTTTTATTGCTCGATCTGAAAAGTTTTTTTCTGTTATTCTTGACAGTAGTCTTCATAAAGGAACGAATTCATTAAAGGGGCAATATATACGCTTCTATAACATTGCGGTTGATGTTCAAAATTTGTCATTTACTAGGTTTAAAACTATCATGAAACAAAAACTTTATATAAAAAGTTATTAATATACAGTTTCTGTGCATTTGGATGACAAAGCATGATGGTAGTTACGGTTAGCTCTTTCCGGTTCTCGATATCTATAATAATACTTATTTATTTAACTATTAAAAGTCATATCGATGTACAAAGAAAGTGTGCGATTGTTCACAGCTACAATCTTTTCTGTTGATGGTATAAGACTGCTGTATTACTTATTGATATGTTTAATTTAATTTTTAATTTCGTTTTAGTTAATAAGGTAAATTTAGTAAAAACAATGTAAATCTATGTAGCATTATTTTGGAATGCACTTTCGTACATTCAAAATAAGGTATTTAAATTTATAACTTTTGTAACTGTAGTTCAGAAGAGGATGATTTGCTAATGCAACCCATGCTATTATAAATATAATAGATGAGAAAAAGACGAATACGAAGAGAGCCAGTGTGCTTCAGTTAATATCGAGTCCTCACATATTTTGCTTGAAAAATTTTAAAACTACATATTTTGTGGATAATATATATATATTATGTGGATAGTATGTAACAAAACAGTTATTTGTGTCACAATTGATAGATATTACCATAGATTTAGTATATATGGATATAAGTGTTTGTGAAACAATATACAACCACAGGACTGAGAAAACTGTAAACCCGTTTCACAATAATTCATTCAATAGAATGTAGATAATAAAGTTTATTTTGAGTTAGAAAGGTAAATAATATAGTGTCTAATGGTGTAAATATCATACAAAATTGTTTGTGAAAATGTTGTGACATATTTGTGTAAAATGAAGTTCAAAAGTTCAAAAGGGGGTAACTTTAGTACAGGAATTCTAGTACAGGGTCAAGAGCACGTCAATCTTGACACTTAAGATGTAAATCCGACTCTATGCCGCTAACAATAAGAACGGTCCAAAGAACAAAGTGTCAAGCTTGACGTGCTCTTGACTGTACAAAGACTAACTGAACCAGTGCTGGAAGTAGCTTAATAATACATAGTTACATAAACTTTTATTTTATATTAGTGGATTGATTACACTAATATAAATAATATATCGCCAACGAACAAAATTTTTAGTGGTGTCGTGTTTGGACTTTGAATCTTACTACCTACATCAACAATAACCTAAACCAGTGGACAAGTCTGTAGCGGTTGAAGAGTTCAACTATTCCGCTGGCCGACGTCATCTGCGCTATGGCCAAGCGGTTGACACGAAACGATTCAATGCACAGTTCCGGGTTCGAATCTGACGACAGCAAGAGGAGTTATTTGTAATTTCTTTTTGTTCTTATTATTGCTGTTGTTTTATTATTATCTTTCATAATTTCATTTAATGATGCATCACATGAATATTACTTCGCGAAAGAAACAAAGACCCTTGTCGAAATCCTACTGTGATACTGGAAAAGATGCATCGTCTAATTTATTAATGTTACAGGCATCAACAAACAGCCTACCTTCAATATCAGTAAACAAAATTTTCATTTGGGATCCGCAGATCAAGTAACAGAAAACATGATACTAGAAAATAACGAATTGAAACCAACTGCTGAAAAACTTAATAAAACTATAGACATGTATAAGGAAATTGGACTTACTGTATCTGTTCGCAACGTAACCCGCTGTGAAGTGAAGTGTCTAGTGTATGTGCAGTGTTTAAAGTGAAATGAGCAATTTTTTTCTTTTTTAAAGGACACTTTGCAGTTGGCCGCCGATGGCCTTGACTGCGCCCAAGTGGGCACGGACCTCGGCTCAGGGCGCTACTGAAGACTTTCGCCAGAAGGGCGTGCTATAATAGAGAATCTACCAGTGTACAGTGTACAACTGAGCAAATTTGTAAATTTACCGAAACTTGAGACAGGCAAAATGAAACAGCTTACGAAAATGACAAAGGAGCAATTATAAAGAACAAAAAAACTTACGATTAATATTTTTAGATTGAAACAAACAAATTAAAAACTAATTAATGAGTTTGAAGAATATCATTTAACAGAAAAGGAACAACAAGAAAGTGATAAAACATTTAAAGAATTGGATTATACCAGTCTAGGAAAGTCCCGTAAAAAGGACTTGTAAATTTAATTATTGGTTCATAATGAGATGTGAGTATAATAAAGATAACATGAACAAGTTTGGTCAACATCTGGCACAGTAAAATTATAATGAAGTTTTACATCCAATGACGATGATAAAGCATATATGTAGAGGCCGGGTAGTTTTCAATAATAAATTTAATGTAAACCTAGAAATTGCGTATAATTTATTCAACCATTTTTTAAGAGAATGACATGCCAAGTTTATAAAAAGATTTGCGCTACAAAGCAGTTTAACTTAAGCCTAAATATGCCCCCGGGCGTTGAAAGGTTAACTTTCAACCAAAACATCATCAATCGGCAGTGAGCAGATTTTTGCAAACGATCTTCTGATGATGCCTTTATCTGTCTTAACGTCGGCAACTCTGCTGATACCATCGGAGCCAGGGTACAATGTTACAACCAATTTCCACTTCAATGTAGGAGGTTGTCTTCCTTGAGGAGAACAAGAGTATCAACCTTCAAAGTTTCACGATCAGTTCGCGTTTGGTTTTGAGTTGCATATGTACTCTTTACTCCATCGAGCACAAAAATGTTGGCGAAGTTGCACAATCCGTTGATAACGAGTTAAGTAGGTATAGTTTTTCTCATAATTACGTTCTGGAGACGATGTGAGCGGATGCCCAATCAGAAAATGTCCAGGTATTAACGGCATCATATCTTCTGGATTAAATGACAATGGCGTGAGTGGTCTGGAGTTTAAGATGGCGTCAATTTGGATTAGTGTAGTATTTAGCTCTTCATAATTAAGATTACAATTTCATAAAACTCTTATTAAATGAAATTTGGATGATTTTGCACCCGCCTCCCAGATACCTCCGAAGTCAGGAGAATAAGTCGGAATAAAATGGAAATGTATACCTTCCTCAGTCACGCTCTCAGCCAATAAATTGCATTGCGTTTTCAAAAACTTTGATAAGTCGTAAGCACCGACAAATGAGGTTTCGCTAACGGAAAATATATCAGAAGGTTTGCTTCTACGAGATATAAACCTACGTAAAGCTAGTAAATAATTGTTACTCGTCAGTTCGGTTACCAGTTCTAAATTAATAGCTTTAGTTGTAAAGCATATAAACAAAGCAATGTACATTTTTACTAGCCCGCAACCTCGGCCCTTACGACTAGCTGACATTATTGGTCCATCGTAATCTACACATACGTTCTCGAATGAGTGATCCGGTGGAAAGCATTGGTGCGGTAGATTGCCCATTAATGGGCGTAACTGTCTTACCTTTCATGCGAGATCAACGAATATATTGACGGTAACAAGCCCTTATCAAATTCCTTCCTCTGATCGACCAGTAAGATTCCCTAATTGACGCCATAAGTAAGTGTGGTCGGCATGCATCGTCCTTTTGTGTTCGTAGAAAAACAATAACTTTGTAAACTTATGAGTGGAATATAATATAATGGGATGCTTTTTATGATATGGGAATTGGGAATTATCCAAACGACCTCCTACGCGCTTTTTTTTATTTTAGTTTATTTTCATCTAAAAAAATTGCAAATTTAAGCATAGGACTTTTCTTGGGTATTGCTTATTTTCATTTAATAGCTTATACTCAACTGGAAACGGTACCAATTGAGATGTTTTAATTATATATGTTAAGGACTTCATAAGCTCATCTTCATTAAGGAAAGTTGTTCTTGGCACCTGTTTTTTACATAAATTAATAAAACGAAATATGTAAGCCACAGCGCGCTTGCACCTAGATAGGTTCAAAAAACGGTCAAAATTAATAAGTGTGCTTGAATTATCATTTCCAACAACTGAATTTAAAGTTATATTCGATCGACATTCCGGCAAAACTGTCACAGAAGTAGGGTTTGTAGGCCACTGTGATTCATCCCCCTGCAAAAAACTCCGTCCTGACCACCACATATCAAGTGAGTGCATGACCTTAACATTAACTCCGCGAGATTTTAAGTCTGCAGGATTCTGATGAGTGGGTACATGCCTCCACCTCCCATTCCCGGTTTTATCCAATATCTCGTCTACACGGTTCCGTACAAAAGGCTGCAATTTGGAAGGAAGCATTTTTAGCCACCCTAAAACGATAGTGAAATCCGTCCAAAATGTGACCGAGCGAATGTTTGCATGCAAGGAATTTGTAGCCTTTTCGTAAAGACGCACACCAACTAACGCGCCACATAATTCGAGTCTGGGAATCGTGATAGGCTTTAAGGGTGCAACACGACTTTTACTCATTAGAAGTCGCACCAAAAATTCTCCATCCTCTACGACACTCCGAACATACAAGCATGTACCATACGCTCACTCAGAGGCGTCAGTAAAAATGTCAAAATCGATGAACTTGTATGCATCACATAAAACGCTTCGCGGTGCACGTAACTTACTTAAAATTGGCAAATCATCTACCATCGCAATCCAAACCTTACTAATATCTGGGGACAACTCATCGTCTCACGACAACTTAAGTAAACACATCTTTACAGCAACATTTTCATGTTGATAACACAGGGAGATAGAAGACCAAATGGATCAAACAGTTGCGCAATTACTGACAACATATCACGCTTTTGTACTACCTATAGAAAGCGAATGATAAATAGGGAAACACAGTTCGTCTTGCAAACTCACCCAACCTAAACCCAACGTGTTATTTGGCTCATTATTTCCGATATTTAAATTGACTGACGACTGAACAGACTCTGTCACCAAAGAAACTTCATTTGACTTCCATTTACGTAAAGGCATGCAATAAGTAGCAAGCTCTCTATCTGCTTTAAACTTCTGATAGCAAGACTTAACTGATATGCTTTCAGAGGTTTTCATGGATCGTCTCGCCAAATTATTTGTTGCGAATACCTATCGTCGGGATGAACGGCCACTTGCACTGTACATTTTTTCGACATCGGCAGCTATGACGTACCTATGTTGCCCAAACCTGAGAAGGATGGATAAAAGGTCGTCTTGAATTATAGGCCCCACCATTTGCAAACTGTTTAATGACACACCTGTAGTAGTAGGACTACTCGCATTGAACACAGCTCGTAGTTTCGTAGTTGTGCTACTTTCTCGCAACACTCCATGATGCGGTATATAATAAGCCTTACCTGTTAGTTCAGTCTCTGTCATGTGATCTAAAAGTTCATATTCGGCCATAAAATCTTTATACATTTTGCCTAACAAAGGTGGTTTAACAAGCCCTTTTTCCAAGGACAGAAAACACCTTTTCGCTTTAACAAATGATTTTCCTAACAAATGTGGAGACTGCTTCAACGGAATTCTAATACAAAATCGGCCATCATCCAATTGAGTTATATTTTGTACAAAATGTTCCTCACATAATTTCTCTTCTTGAGAATGAAAATATGACTGAGGGCAAACTTCTTCGATCTGCCAAAACCTCGTGAGATGTGTTTTAAATGTCATCGTTTGATTTGTCGCTGTCGAGTGAACCAACCGTTATGAAATTCCATTTGATAAATCGTGAAGAAGACACGATAATTATTCTCTTTGAAACTAGCTTAGTTTCAAAGAGAATAGGTTTCCCCACTCCTAACGTTATTCGATTCGATCCCAACAGGTCCCAAAATAGGTCGGCGTCAATTAATAAGTCTATAGCATGTGGCTTATAGAAATTAGGAGCAGCCAAACAAACATTTGAAGGCAGATCAAGGTTAGTCAAATCTATCTGGTGACAAGGTGTATTGTCTGTAATGGTAGGTAAAACGAAACACTGAAAACTCGTCGAATAATCACTATTCAACGATTTCTTTGACACGCGATACACATTATTTATGTGAGATGTAATACAATTGATCTCCGTAATAGATTGATCTGTATATTGAACAGGTAAGTTTAATTTTTGAAACATATCTTCAGTAATAAATCTGAAAGTACTACCGCTATCTAAAACAGCACGAGCAATATGCTCGCCGCCATGAAAATCATGTAATATTACTAACGCGGTGGATAACAACACATCGCTTTGTTTATCTTTACTCGGCACCAATACACTCGCAGCCAACGAAGGACCCGTATTGTTTATTTTGTCATTAATACAAGGCATGGTCGCCGTTTGACCGTCGGTTACAGCTGATGAAACTCCACTATCCAAAAATGGTTTTGATTTAAAGTCTGCCACATGAACAAGAGTATTGTGTCTACGTTTGTACGTTTTATACCCAGGTTTTTTGCAACGATTCGCATAGTGACTCGTGCTAAAGCAATTATAGCAGACTTTATAATCGGATAATAATCGTAATCGTTCTTCATTCATTACTTAGCGCACGAAACTGTGAACAGTTTAATAAATTATGATCACCATTGCAATTAGGGCAAGATTTAGGAGCCAATGAAGCGCTACGAATGTTAGGGTTGTTTTGAGTGAGTTCAAATTATTGTTTCCCTTACTAAGCTAATGAGTCAGATTGACTCCTTTTGACAACTGTAAAGTCTCAATGAAATCAGCACGATTGCGTAAAAAGGTCATAAACGTTTCAAAAGATATACGTTCATTTTTGCCTAAATGTGTTTTACGCTCTTCCCACTCTCGGTATGTCTTTATGTCTAATTTTTGAGTAATAATATAAATTATAGGAATGTCCCAACTACCTACTGGTTTGCCTAAAGTTTCCAAAGCACGGAAATTTTTATTTATATGATCAATTGTACGTTTCAAACTGACTAACGATTCCTTTGAAATTTGTTCAATATTAAACGATGCGGAAATGTGATTTTGTATCAACAGTCGTTTATTGTCATACCTGTCACACAGTATCTTCCATGCTACATCATAGTTTTTATTCGAAAAATCGATAGACTGAATTACAATCGCTGCGGAACCCTCCAAACATGCAGGTAATGGAACTTGTTAATGTCATCTATGTCACTATTACAATGTAACAGGCTGGTAAAAGTGTCATGAAAAGCTAACCAATTTTCATAAGCACCTGAGAACTTTGGTAACTGAATAGTAGGCAAACGAACGAGGTTATTGCCGCTTTTTGCGCTCGAAAAGCCTTTGTCACTCGCGTTGTCCTCTTGACACTAACTATATTTTTGATAACTTCTCGAGCCCTTGTCAACAGATTACTCAAAATTTCAATGATTATTTTATAGTTCAGGTATAACCGGTGACTCGTTGCTCACACGACATAGTAAAACTTTGTAAACACAACACAAATAATTTTTTAAGACCTGTTAACCCGGAAGAGGTCAGTAAAATTATAAGAGAAATTAAGAGCACAAACAATACAGGATATGGTGATAGGATAGAATAGGAAAAGTACAAAGATAGTTGAATTTGTTTCTGAATTAATTTAACCTACTTCGAGTCACATTAACTTATGCATAAAACAAGGGCTGTTTCAATCTAAACTAAAAACAACCATTATTACTAATTCATAAAAAAAGACGCACTTAATAATATGAAAACCTATTGACCTGTAGCGTTAACAAAAAAATATTTCTAAGAGAATCTAGGACTACTACTTGTAAATAAATTATATATTTTGTAACAATAAAAAGGATTTCCCAAAAATAAATCCATTGATCTCGCTATATATGAGTTTTTTAATATTATTTACAGTAGAATGGACAAACCTATAATAGCACTGTACATGGACATGTGAAAAGCTTTTGACTATGTGGATTATGATATATTAATGCAAAAATTAGGAATTTGTAGTTTATATGTAGATACTCAAAACTTATTAAAATCATGTCTGAGTGACAGAACACAAATAACATAAATTATTCGCATTTCTTTAACAACAAAAATGTAAACTATTTACGAATCTTCTCTTATAATTGTAAAATATGGGTTTCCACAAGGTAGCGCTGTAGTCCATTCTGCCGCCGTTAGTTAAAAGGGCGCTTATGACAAAAAGTCAAATCCGAGAAAATAATGTTGAAAGAAAAAAAAATTTAAAATGTCTGCTGTCGCCAAACGAACAGACAAAGGCACTTGCTGCAAACGCAATATAATAGGTTTGCAATATATGCATATTAAAAAAATTAAATATTTAATTATTTACGCTCAATTATTAAATTTACCTTTTTCTTTTTCATCTTAGTAAAAAACGTTCGTAAAATACTCAATACTAGGTAAGATGGGCGCAAGTACCCACTTATGCATTTTCAACTTAGCACTGTATTTATCATTAGTAAGACGAAAGGGCACATGTGGTTACATGCGTCTTTTTAATTTCGTAGCATGATATGTTACAGATTTATAATACTTAGATGAAAGGTAATGTTTCTACTTCATTTTAAATGTGTGGGCACAGAGTAACCTGTTATCTTATTTTTCAATAGTTTTCTGCACGTAGACTTTCACTGAAGGTATGGCTAAAACAAAATATTAACTAAAAATGAGAAAAATTATCAGTTTTTATTAAAAATTGTACGTTTTTTTTATAAATAGTTGAAAACGTCGTTGTCAGACGTGGTCCTGCTGCTGCAGTAGCTATGTAGAGTTCCTTTCGCTCGTTCTTTTTATAGCACGTTGCCTAGAATCATGTTGCTTTCTCTGCTACGTACCTATGTACATTATTACACTGAATGTTAACGAAATTTCCTGCTCCTGATATCTTATCATTGATATCTGATGTAGTACAAAATTCAGGGTTGATTTCGATTCTTAAGTGTTCGTGAATTGACTAATTATAGTTAAAATTTATGTCAGGAATGGGCGATTTTTCGAACATCTCCGTATTGTCGCTCAAAAAGCTTTTGTCTACATCCACATCAAAGCAGTTTCCAACTTCTCCCTTCTCTGAATTTATCAAGCTTTCTCGAGTATTGTCTTGATTGTTTAGTGCCTTAGAAAGTAATATAAAACCACGAAAACGTTTCATATTTCTTGTCTGCAACCAACTGTACCAAAGAAAACCCTTTAGGCAATAAGGACCTTATTTACTACTTTATATAATCACATCGATACATTTAATTATAGTGCAGTACATATTAAATATTTATTTTAATAATTTAATATTTTCTACTAATACTGTGGTAATATTTACGAGTACCTACATACATAGAAAATATTTCTCAAACTAGAACAAAATGCTTATTGTATGAAATGTGATGTCAAATTGTTGTGTTGTTTATTTTTAAGACATGAATTAAACACTATTTAGAAACAGACATTTTAAGAATGTAAATACATAAATTGTATAAAACACAAAACTCTTACGTAAATTGCGCATGAGCTACTCGCGCTCAGGGCGCAACTGGCCGAATATCAATGCGCCCCTCCCTCCCACACCCCGGTTTCTCCTAAAGTGCTAAGAAGGAAGGGCGCTTGTGATTACTTGCTTCCTTGCAACGTAGTATTACCATGAAAATTATCTAACCCAATGCAAAAATAAACGCTAATATCACATGCGCCCTAGCAACTAGCAGAAATACTTGATTGAAAAGGCGCATGTGGTCACTAGCGCCCTTTCTATTTAGTCATAATGGCAGGTGCGTCCAAGTCACCATAGTAATATCAAGCGTGTGCTAAATCAAAAGGCCACAAATGGTTACTTACGTCCCTTCAACTACGAATTTAGAATTAGAATGTGACTTGCGTCTTTTCGTTTACTTAACCGATTGAAATTTGTTAAAACGAAGTGGCGTACTATACGCAATTACGCCTTTTCAATTACTTTTAACAAAGTTGTTTAGTAAATGCGTCCAATTATCTTAGTTCGATCATAAAAGTGTGGGTACTTACGCCATTTTATCTTGCGGTTACTCCTAACCTAATCCACATAGGAAAAAAGTAAAAATAGTGGCAGATATGCCTTTTTTCCCGATCACGGCAGTATACGTAACTCATTTAACACACAACACAATAACAATAACAATGTCACATGCGCCCTTTTAGCTAAGGACTGCAGCATTACTGTTTATTATATAATGTTGATAATTATACGCCTAAGCCTAAATCGATTCCAAGTCACACAATTTTATTTACGGATAACTGTATTATTTTATTTGTAAAAGAATCCCTAATAAATGTAACGGCATGGCTTAAATCTAATAATTTAGTACTAAATATTGACAAAACGACAATTATAAATTTCAAGCAAAGTGGCAATAACTCTCAGACAAACAAAGTAATTTATAACTCTCATGTTATCGGGGAACCAAATTCCATTGGACTTCAGATTAATAGGAAAATGAAATGGGAGGAACAACTTCAACTCTTCAACTCTTTTTAAATTGTCTATGGTGGTAAACAAAAACGGTTTATACTTGTGGTTTACCACAGCTACGTAGCTGCAACACTCAGATATGGTATCTTGTTTTGAGTAAATAGTAGCAGCATAATACAAATTTTTCGGGCTCAAAGAAGTGCAATAGGGCAATCTGTGGTTTTAAACAGACCGACAGTTGCAGAAACTATTTTCTAGACCTAAAAATGTTTACCTTGCCTTCTTTGTATCTATGAAATAGCTTTATTTACACGACGACACCCAGAAATGTTTATGTAGTTACAAGAGCACGACGTTCTAACCAACTACGCCAAACAAATTGTAAAACGTCATTATCTAAGAAGTCGTCTATAATACATCGTCATGGCACCAAATATATACAATAAATTGCCATTAAATGAAACGAAGATTATTAAAATAATTATTAGAAAAATCATTTCATATATTGAAAGAATATTGTTAATTAATTTCACATTAATTTATTTATTATTGAGACGAATTTGACTGTATGATATTAATTTATATTGATTATTATTTTAATTAAATTACTTTTATTTTGTAGTCTCAACTGTTATAGATTTTAAGAATTGGTTTTTCTGTCCCGTGACGGTCTATAATTAGTGATTCATGCCTATTGTTAACGATTTATTGTTGTTATTATTATTATTTAAAAGTATTGGACAAGTATAATTACTTTAGTATGCCTTGATGATACATCATGGTGATCATAAAATAATATAAATACGTTAATTAATATCTTTATTGTACCCATGATGACGAATAAAATTATTTGATTTGATTTAGACATAACTAGTTGATGGCTTTACCATCTCAGTCAGTGACCATGGGACATGTAAAGAGCCCGAAATATTGGTTTGTGTGAATAAGTAATTAGTATGCTGTTTTGGAAATCTAAGGCTCATAGCCATACCAAGGGGGAACGCTGCCAGCATCTTGGGCAACTTGCCGCGGGAACCCAACTTTATGCATATAATTTAATCCTAGTTTCTGTAACCTGTGTGACGATGCGACCTCCTTCTTTGTCATCCCACCTTTTTATCACCTTTTTCTCGGGTTCCTGGCCTCTTACTTTTGAAATTTTGATTCGTTCTTTTTCTTCCCCATTCTTACTTTACTTCGTTCCATCGTCACTCCCATCAAAATTCTTGGAGAGAAAAGACGTGTCCTATGATCATGATGCTTATAAGCGGCAATATTATATACGAATACAGGCCCTTTTGTGATAAGTGTCTGCTTTATATTTATCCATAAGCATATCTGTATGTAATTTAAGTTAGGAAGTGTTTTATAGTATTGTACTTGTGTTTTTATACCATTGTTTTTTGTTATAGCCTTCCGTTTCCTTCTGCAGAATTTTGCTTTGTGGGAATCCCACCGACAATAATGGAACCTTTGTCCTGCAGAAGCGTGCTGTTAGGAAACAACGTACAAATTGGACCCCAGAGAGTTTCTAAGAGATAAGAAATTAACATTCTTACACTAGCATCTCAGGACAGTTATAAAAATGTAATTTATTGACCAACTTCAAAAAGAGGTAGTTCGACTATATTTTTTAGTTTCCGACATTTGTGGACCGGTTTCACTACTGAAGTACTCCCCTTCCAACAAAAACAAGAATCATCATGATCATATTCAAATTTAAGAAAACATTCTACCTCTAAGGGTGGCAATCAGGGGATGAATCCGGATTATTGGATTTTACCCTCTTTCCATTAACCGATGTTAATAAAACTTGAAAAATATGTAGTTCCAGAAATTTTTGAGGTTGGTTCTTTTTTATAATTATTTTAAGAAACATACGTAGTGATAAACATTACATTAATACATTAAAACTTCAATCACTTAAATTCTTAAAATTGTTTTACTGATTTGCGTCTTGGAAATACGGCAGAAAATACCACGTTTTTCTCTCTCTAATATTACCTACTCTGTATACTGATGCCCCCCTACAGTATACTATACACGTAGCAACAATAATGCACTTCCTGTGTACAGTCGTCTCGACGCAATTACTGGCGACTAAACGGCTTGTCAACGTTTAATGGGTTGAGGGAAGATGCAAGAAACGTTTTAACTGTTATTTACTTTAAGACTGCACAGCGATAAATACTCTATGGGCTTAAAAGTCTATGGTATTTGTTTACTGATAACAATGTTACAGATCGCAGCAGGATACAAAAACCACAAAACAGGGGAGAGCCAGTACAATCATAGATAGTTCTGGTCACATTGAAAAAAAAAAAATTGGAAAATATCGCAATGGAATTAATCATACTTCTTAATTGAATCAATCACCACATGATCCGTTCTGGTTTTTAAGGTTAAGGGTGCTGGTGGAATTACAAGCACATGGGACTTATTAAACTTATATATAAGAGTGACGGGCGCAGTGGCAGTGTCTACCAGATCCTTGCGATTTAAAACTCTGACTGACACTAACTCCCATGAACAGACGTGTCGCTTACCACCAAGCGGTCGACTTTTTCGTCCTGACACTTGGTATGAAAAAAAAAGAAAATAAATAAATTCACATGTTTTGAGTTAATCAGGCCCATGTTATGAATAATTCATTCAAGAAGTAAATGAATCAATTAAGATCCATTTGATTGATTCCATTAAGATCCATTTGATAAGAATCAGTTTCTTTATTGTGCAATATTTACAAGGCACAGACCAGCAAAGCATTTGCAATATTTACACCTACTTTCTTAGGCCGAGGTGAACGTGAAACGAGGGTTTTTTTTATATATACATGACAGGCAAATGACTCCACTCCACCTGATGTTAAGTGGAAAGTGGTATCCAAACGCGAAGGAACCTAGTGCAGCGATGAAACCCTCACTGCACTAGCCACCTCCACACTGCCTGCCTACAATATGCCTCTTCACGCCTCGTTTGAAGGACCCCATATCATAAGAGGGAGGGAAGACATGTGCCGGAAGGGAGTTCCATTTGTCAACCGTGCGGCAGAGAAAGGAGCCACCGAACCTTTTAGTACGCGATGGAAAGCGGCAGGTAGTGAAACGGTGACTATGAAGGCCAGCACGCGTGCTTCTGAGCATGAACGGGGAAGAGGGGATGAGGTTGAACAGCTCTTCAGAGCACTCACCATGGTACATGCGGTAAGAACCCTTGATGCAATAAGATCACATCTGCAAAATTACAACTTTTCAGGACAGTTTTAATAAAGATTCTGTGAAAAAAATATTCAATAACTTTTTTGTGTATAAGTATGTAAAATTTTCGCATTATTTTATTTTTCAAGAAGTTCAAATGATTTTTATTATTTTTACGTGATGAAGTACTTTTGACATATGATAACATGTGACATTACTTTAATTGGCTATATTAAGATGAACAAAACGGCGTTCTTCGCTGGTCAAAACGATCACGTAGAATTATTGATTAATATAACCAGAGGAAAATAGTTTATATCAAACGGTCGTAAAATACATCACATCTGGCGTACTACGGTCATAAAAAGAAACTTTATCATAACCACCAACGTATATTAAATGACACTTGGAACAGATTTCTTCTTATTTGTATTCCATACTCGATTGGCCCACTTCACACGTGCATCAATATTTGACAATCTCGCGCCGTATTTCAGCATTGATCGAATGCAAAGTTCGATTTAAATTCTACGATGGTATTTACTAAAGTTTCCTGTGCTGTTACAAGCTTGATAGTTCTGAGTTAAATATAGAATCCCTACATTTTTATGTGCTTGTTATGATGACACTGCACATGGGTATTTGCATTTGCGTATTTAACATATTTGGCAAACAATCACCATGTCTAGTGTAGATAGCATGTGTGACAAAGTTTTTTTTAACCGACTTCAAAAAAGGAGGAGGTTCTCAATTCGACTGTATGTTCTTTTTTTTGTATGTATGTTACGCGATAACTCCGGTATTTGTGAACCGATTTTCATGATTCTTTTTTTGTTTGGGAAGGGGGTACTTCCATAGTGGTTCCATTTCATTCTAACGAAAATCATCCACCTCGAAGGGTGGCTGTTCACGCATGAAGATTCATTTTTGTAAATAGCGCCTGACTTTAATTTAGGAGCAATTACTTTAATGGTTGATTTTGCTATTTATCCAATTCAAGGCGTTTTTCCCTCGATATGCTTTGAGTAGTGAGAACCGATTTTTATTATCTCCAGTGTCAAGTCCTGTATAGTGGTGAACATATTTCAATAAAACTTAGCAAATAGACGTAATTACACGTACTTTCGAGGTCGGTTTTTTTACAACTCTGTACTGAGATTATTATAATATCAAGTGACGGTACGAACCTCAAACGTTCGTGGAATTACATCTATTTGCCAAATTTCATTAAAATCGGTTACTGGAAAGTACGCAAAACCGTATTCATCTAATATTTCGCCACTATATGGGACTTAACACAGAAGACAATAAAAATCGGTGCTCACTGAAAGAAAAACGCCTTATTTAGCCAAATGAACCATTAAAATAATTGCTCCTTATAAAATTAAATTAAAAATTAACTGCCACTGTGGCCGAACGGTCACCACGCAGAAGTCTCAGGTTCGCTTCCGCCGTTCTATTGACGCCATCAGTGCCGGGAAACACAGCTACAACTCGACCCAATTTCCATTTTAACAATCGAAGATTGTCCTCCTTTATCTTCAATGCGCCTTTACAAGTACGCCATTTAGTCCTCAGTTGAAGCTCTGAGACATATTCTTTGCTCCATCTGCACCAAAAATGTTGTCGAACTTATTCATTTGTTGGAAACGATTGAAGTGATTGTTTGGCACATCTTGGTAATCCTGCCTTGGCAAGGAATTGAGCGGTCTAGCGATGATGAAATGTCGTGGAGTCAATGGCATTAGGTCTTCTGGATTGCGCGTGTGAGGGCTAAGTTGTGTGAATTGAGGATTAGTTCAATTTGGACAAGTGCTGTATAAAGCTCTTCAAAAGTTAAGTTACAATTACTCAACACTCTTTGTAAATGATGTGCGGTATGCACCTATGACTGGATTCAATAAAACTGCCGGTTATTTATAGTATGAAGACCTGGAAGCTGGTTTGTCTGGTAAGATTGGCTGCTGGCTCTTCTTCGGGTTTTTCTATGTGTTTCGAGCTTAGTCTATTTTTGGACTGTGTGTCTATTGGCGTCAGTGCACCTTTTATAGGTGAGCGAGCCTTCCTTTCCTGCCAAAAGTTACCTCACCCCCTTCGTACTATTTATTCATGTTTCACGTATTCATTTATTATAAATGCTTTTCTATTATAAATTACTTGTTGCTAGTTTGTAGATAATGTCTTAAAACATACACAAGTGGTCCGTTACGGCCTTAGTTGTGCGCCCGTAGGTGATTTGTGCAGGGCGATGTATTTATACTACCCTACCCCCCGTTTCAGGTGTATAAGTAGTCACCCAAGTTGCGCGTGCGCTCATTTGCGTGCAAGTCGGGTCAAGCAGGCATATTCTCTATTTTACTCATTATTTCAACTGAATACCTGTTTAATCCTTATTGGAATGAAACGAGATACGTATACAACTTTACTTCTACCAGTTATGACTCATCATTCAGTCTTACGACGCCCAATGCTGGGCATAGGCCTCCCGCAACGATCTCCACGACGATCGGTCCTGCGCTGCCCGCATTCATCGGCTTCCCGCGACCTCCACCAGATCGTCGGTCCACCTGGTGGGGGGCCTACCCACTGAGCGTCGTCCGATGCGCGGTCACCATTGAAGAACCTTTCTGCCCCAACGGCCATCGGTTCTCCTAGCTATGTGCCCCGCCCACTGCCACTTCAGCTGAGCAATTCTTCGAGCTATGTCGGTTACGTTAGTTCTCCTACGGATTTCCTCATTTCTGATTCTATCACGTAGGGAAATACCGAGGATCGCTCTCTCCATTGCCCGCTGAGTGACCTTTGAGCCTTCTTATGAGGCCCATAGTGAGGGACCGCGCTCGTGGCAAAATTATTAAGGTACCTACAGATTTGCGCGATTTTTAAAGATCGTTTCTGTCACCTATTAGCGATCGATAATAACAAGGTTAATATCTTACAAATATGTAGGCACTTTTTGAGATAGCATTGTCCATCCGTATTATAGGCAAAACATCCGCGCGCTTTTTACAAGTAGCTAACTTTAAGTGTAATAAATAAAAAATGTTTTAAAATGTTACATTTTCTATGCTCATTTCAAAAATATTATTTTTAGAATCGGCGAGAAAGTTTTAAGATTGTAATTCACAAAAAAGACCCCGAAATGGGGAATTGTAAATGCGACATATATATTCACTATTTATTGTATATTATACACACGCTATTCACCGACATAGTCCATTCGGGTTTTCACTTGTTTCGGTCTTTACAAAATTCTTTCAATGGAGACAACAATAGTAACAAAGAAACCTTCAAACGAACCTAAGAGCTGTATTTTGAAAATAAAGACATGAATCCTAAAATTTCCCGAAAGATAACAAAAGAACGAAGATCAATATGGCCAACACATAAATTGATGAAAGCTTGACATTATTTTTTTTTCATTCATTTATTCCATAGTATAATTGAACAAGTATGGAAACTCCACACAAACGTAGCAGAGTAGCTTGTCGTTATGTGCTTTGTACGGACACACACATTTGCATAATGTCGCGATGCATTCGCGTCGCATAACGCCGTCTCACCTCTCGTTTCTCAAATTGCATGGGGCGGGCTTGTACAGATACAAGCCGCGCTGCTACAGCTACGTTTGTATAGAGTTACCAAACTTGTCTTATTATACTGTGTTTGTATTTTGATACGGTATAAACTTTTTGACCAACCCAAAACTATATGCGAAATGACTAGGGTACTCCTTCAAGCCAATCTTTATCCTATAAAAATTGTACTCTCATGTGACAGTTTTTTGAGTAGTCGCAAAGAATACAATCCGCACAAACAATGTTCCTTTTAAAATCATATTGCAAGTCTTTTTGTGCTCGATAGTCTGCAAAATCCACAAAGGATTTTTTAAATTCCGTTTGTTCAAAGTGCTTGGATACACTCGTAAGTATTTATATTATGTTTCTTTCTACCAGATATTAAGTTGAAGAGAAAAAAGAGTTACTTTAAGTATTTACTGAAGTATTTAACGAAAGCTACGCTTGCACTGCCCTTGGAAATAAAAGAAAGCGGTCAATCTGCCGTAACCATGAGACGTGTAAAGGACTTCAAACGTTGATTTGTGTAAAAAACAAATACACTCGATTTAGATCCAAAAAATAGTTTGTTTTCAATGTGTACAAAAACCTAAGAATTCATTATGTATATACGGAGAACAGCACAACAGACTACACATTTTTGTTCGAAAATCGCCTCCAGTGCAAGGGAACAAGATACGTCAATGTGTAGCTTGATATGCTGTTGACTGCACTTTATAAATATGTTTTTTAATAAATATTGTTTATGACTTTTGTTGCTCCGAGAGCTCAGTGCAGGTAAAAGAGAGACGACTGCAGTTGTGACACGGTTCGATGACACGATGCAGATTGCTTTAATTTTCCACCTTGTGGCATTTCTGAATAGGATTTAAAGAATCGAAAAAAATATATTCTGAATTTTGTCCAATGGGGCGCATGAAAGGAGTCTCCCGTCATAACCTACCATTATTTTCCTGTTCCCTAGGTTACATTCGGCGAGTACCTTACGCCCGTTAGTCTCCAAATCCTTTCACCAAGATGGCAGCATTATCGAGAATCGATACGATAACACGAAGAATTTTTCGATTTTAAAATCAGTCTAATTATTACAAAGAAACCCTTCCATTTCGACTTCTACTTTTTACATTTTCTACTCTTCCAAGTCTTTGTTAACAAAACAATGAAACACCATGAAATATTCATTAAATATAAAACCAATATACTAAAAGAATAACCACATGGTGATAGAAAAAATACTTCGTAAACCGTAAACTCCGCCTGATGCGTAGTTGAGGGTCCCTTCGATATCTCATATTGTGGATTTATGGCCTCTGCACACGACATTAGAGTCAGGGCATTTGTCTTACGGTATCTGTGCTTCGTTTTGGAATGCGTAGCACAAACCCTTTTTAGAAATTAGTTATAATAGAAACATTGTTGCAGAACACAAAAACAGGTACCAAGTTGTGTCTAGATAAAGCTATACCTTCGGTACTATTTTAAAAGTAGATTTTCACACGTACAAGCTAGTCATTAAGGCAAGCAAAACATGATATGTTAATCAAGCTCCTTATTAACGCACTTTATAAAATCAAAAGTTATTTATGATGTGGGTATGTTTGTCATCAAGCAGCACATTTAAAAGCGTTTTGCACAGTATACATGTATTATATTTTTTATAATTTAGAAGTTAAAGTTACCACAACAACCGTTTTCCTACGAGGCTACCATACGTACGTATTACTTGTACGTTCTTATCGTAATAAATTGTCATTAAAATTAAATACTTTGGTATACATAGCCCACTTCTTATATCAAAAGATTTTACAACGATTTTGTTTAAAAATTGCGTGTCTTTGTATAATTAAAATAATTACCACTTAATAAAAATACGAATAAAAAGATACAGCTACCTGCATTAAGTAACAACGCACAAGCTCCATATCTTTCTACGTCAGTTTTGATTATAGTGACCCTCGCTACCTACCCTGAGAGCACACGAGAAGGCACTATAACCTGTGCGGACACAGGAACCTTATAAGTTCAGGTGCTGACCCCAGATCAGCCAGTGTACAGGGTTGTCACAGACCTCTGTCACTTGATTTCATCCGGTTCTTTGAGAGGCTAGTTCCTCAGGTGAGCCTCCCCGGGTGCAAGTGTACAGTACCCTCCCTATTTTCCAGGTAGGTACCGGAGCTGTAGGCACGCTCACTTCCCGTTGCGCATTGCACAACTAGCGGTTGCCACCGCTAATTATAACAACAACGCACAATAAACTGTGCTTTAGTAGCAGTAGAGCTAGCTCCTTGTAAAAGAGTTCACCCTTTTTTTTACGGGGGAGAAATCTTTATAGATACCCCTGAGCCCAGGGAGATTCAGGGGTTAGGTGGGGACTCTCCCTCCAGACTGGAGGGCCTACCCCACTAAAACCCCCCCGGGTTTACCTCCCGCCGGTTGAGTCGGCGCCGTGGGGTCGGTGCACATTCACCACGACGCCGCCCGGTCGCTCCCTCGCCAACGAAGGGGCAGGTCAGTTGTCCTCCTACCCGCCCCTCAGACGAGTGAGGCCGTGCAATGCAGGTTCCGGAGTGAAGGAGTTCACCCTGGGAAGATCTGCCACCTTAGCTGTTTCTGCCGCCAATTAGTTTTGAATGGTAAATGTGCTGGTGAAATTATAGGCACATGGGACTTGTCTACTTATGTCTCGGGGTGGCGTGGGTGGAGCAGTATTCCTCAGATCTTTGTGATTTAAACTTCTGAGCAGCATTGCAACTGTTTTGGATAGTCGCATTGCTTACCACCAGGAGCACGTTATTTGTCATCATTTAGCATCTTTAAAAAATGTGTTAGTAACAAGCGCTTCACATATACATTTGCTTCATGCCCTTTTCCTATCAGGGTACTCTAAAACAACAATCTTTCGCTTCCTACGATCCTGACGCGCATTTGCCACCTCATCAACACGCATCAGCTCATGCTTTCGAGACTCGTCGGTAAACTAAACTCTTGACCTGGCCTTCCATTAGAACGTCTTCAATTTGGGCATGGTAAGTTCACTCTCGCCTTATACATCTATTTCAAAAGTACACACGGATAAAATAAGAACTTCCAAAAGAGCGTATATGGGACAACCTGCAGGTCCATCGTCTATCTGAAATATCGCTGAAAGGAAGGAATCGCAAACACCTGAAGGAGCTGAATGTGCCCGAATGGTCGGAATTGGTAGAAGACCGAAAGTAATGGCGTACTTTGGTGTTTGAGGCTAAGATTAACTTCGGGTCAAACTAGCTAGCGAAGTAAGTAAGTAAAACAAGAACCACAAACCTTAGTAAGAAGGAACGTAGACAAAACTCGCGAAAGAAGAGAAATTAAAGCTATAGTCGACCTTTTAATTAAAAGAAGTAACCGTCTGCTAACAACACTCTTACAATCACACAACCAGTTTGGTCTTTTGTTTCCGAGAGTCAGTGACTCTCGTCATTCATTGTGTTAACGCTAAAACTAATTATCTGCTTGCTGGCACAAATATAATAAAATTAGCTTTTGTTGAAACGTCTTATTTCTTTACAGAGCAAACTTGAAAATTTCATTCCATTTGAGTGGCGAGTATTGCAATATTTGCAGCGCGCTCCCTTTGCTACACTCGCCGGCTGCAAACAAATTTGCCCAACTTTTCATGTTGGCAAGTGTAGTTGGAAACTATTACGTCGACACTGAGAAAAGTTATTACAGTTTTTCGAATAAAGTTTAAATAAAAAAGTGTTAAATACTTGTTATTGTTTAAGAATTATGATGGTATAACGTGCCAGACCATGATATCAATTACCTGGTTTCAAACGAAAGAATGTGATGTCGTTGGTTCAGCAGTGGGCATTGTAGGTGCATGGTAGGGCACAAATTACTCTAAAACTAGCACATTAATATTGTTTTTAATTTGTGAAGTGTAATTTCTTTCGATCTAAACTGTTTATGATGTTAGTAA
>NW_020653731.1:10430512-10461623 GCF_003589595.1 Hyposmocoma kahamanoa
TAAGTACATGTTTAGTAAGGATTATATTAAACTTGATTTTAACTCTAACTTTCACACAACTGACATATAAAGTTTGTTGACATTTGAAGAAAAACTGCGGAAGCAATTTTGGGTGACAAAGTACGGAGTCGATTTCTTATTCATGGATTCAGGGTCCAAGTGCAACTTTGAGTAACTTCAGACCTTACAGTAGGCTGACCATAAGATGCAAAAATGCTCGAAGAAAATATAATAATGATGCAATGACACTGTGTAGTTGTAAGATTCTAAATGTGAAAAATATGGTTATACACTCCCGGATACATAATTCAAGCCACCTTGCATTTTTATCCTCAAAGGGCTAGAATATAAAAATAGAGTTATCGTCAAATAAAAAGTTTTCTCCGGTTTTTCAATTTAAAATTTTCAATAAGGACTTCAGGGAATGACGTTCAGTATACCAGTTTCAAAGTTGCATAATAGCATTTTTGAGCAATCAAGCGTTGTTTAAGCTAAGCATTTAATATTGAAAATGCAAGGTGGCTCAAGTTATGTGTCCGGGAGTATATTTTTGTTTATTTTGGACGATGGACCGTGCACTTTGTAGACATGGAAATATTTTTATCTTTCCGTGTCAAAAAAAATCCGGAATCAAGAAAAAGGAAACCAAAACACCGCTACACTAATAACAAATAGATGAATCTGAACTTATGCAAGAACATAATACAGATAAATGCTACAGAAGCAGGACGTACAAGACACTACATCGACAAGGACATCGATTTTAAATTGAAGAAGAAACGGAAAACCTACACGAGACGTTATGTTACGTAAGGTTGATGAAATTCTTTTTAAACTGTACCATGTGCACCCTAATCATCGCTCATATTTTATGCGGTCAAAAAATTTATTGAACAAATAGAGGTTTCTACTGCGTAAATCAAGAGTAAAATAGAACCGTGTTGTTATATGTAGATTGCTATTTATCGATACAGGGTACAATGAAGAGATACTATCTAGGAATGAAATTACGTATCTAACGGAAATCCTATAATTTGTTATAATTATTAATATAAAAATCGAACACTTAGAACAAAATCCTTTAGTTAGCCGGATTTGAACCAACGTGTTCTAGCAAACCGTGGCAGACGCTATGCCAACTAAGCACGGAACGAACTAGCGGACATCACGAGTTTTTCTATATGCTTGTTCGTCGAATCTTTGTATTTAGTTTTCAACGACTTTTTAGCCGTAGCGCCATCTATGAGAAATCTGTGAAAGTATTTCGTCACACAGTTAGGTAAGTTTACGGCTAGAGATGTCGCTATTAACTATAATTAACCTATTATCCTGGTTACCTGTCACAAGCTAGAAACATGGTTTAGAGTATTTTGTTACTGACCTGTTATCGACTCGTCTTTGATTGAAAAGCAGAATACTAAAAAAATGTAATTACGGTGGAATAGTAGCTTGATGATTTGTAACTTTTAGCAGAATATCAAATATATACAATCGTGCCATTGTTACACTGTCAACTCTCAACTGAGATGATTTAAAGTTAACAGACTTGGATCACTGAATAATTTTAAGCAGAGATCAACCAAACTATATATTTTATAACGTTTCTTCAGCAAAGTGCCAATATCTTTATGACAAAATTAGCCAAATAAAAATATTTTTAAAAACAATGCTTTACTCTAAATTATAATATGTACAACATGCAAGAAAAGGGCAGATTCCATTGCTCCATTATACGTAATACGAATGCCAATTAAATACAGACACGGCTACAGTGGAAATGTCTTACACAGAAAGTGCATTACAGATCTTACACTTTTCACTTTATCTATAAGATAGGGTTTGTCCTAGTAAAGGCTGCTGATATTTAAAATTGTTATGTGATATTGAAGAATACACTCCTTCATCTCCACGTGCTGGAAGGATATATATAAAACGGGTAGTCATGACGGCGGCGACTAACTATACTATTTAAACTATCATAAATATATAATAAATTATTTCATAAGGGTACAACCCTTAACACGATACGGTATAGATCAGGTCGTTTGTTAACATAAGTCGTAATAAAGTAAATTCGCAAGGTTAACCTACTAACTTCGGAGGTAATTCAAAACTTGTATTATACATGTTAGCAGTCCTTGAAGTAACCATGAACTTATTGAAATGTAAATATGATCATAGATATCTCAATAAAGCTGAAATTACAATTTAAGAAAAATTGATACATAACTGTACTCCATAACGTCAACAAAGTTACAATCTGTAATTTAATAACCACAAATGACAACTAATAATTACAAAGGGCAATAAAAAAACTAAAACAAAGAAACAAAAAAATTGTATATAAAAATAACAACACAACAAAACTAAAATTATAAAATATATTACAAACAGAAACAAAATTGTCATCTATTCAGAAATTGGTAGAAAACACAGTGAAAATAGAATATCCCCTTTATCCTATAAATTCGTACTACAATCTAAAACTAATCCAAAACCACTCAGACACTTTGATTAGACAGCAGAAAAACTTAATTTTTTTTATCATGAAAGCCTTTGGGCTAGCCCGTCCAATTTATTTGGAATGGCAATAACATAAGGTTGTTACGAGGACCAAATTTTTGGTCAGTGTTAGAAAGATATTCCGAAAATTTGAAATAAAGAAAATAAAATAAAATCGTCATTATTTGAAATAAAAACCACATTAACCAGGAAAAATTATAATAAAAAATAATAATAATAAAGCGACATAACAAAAAATTTAAGTTAAAAATTTACAAACCCCGATAATTTTTTATCGGGGGTTTGTAACTTTTTAACTTAAGTGAGTAAGTGACTTTTTGGAGCGTACTGAAAACGCGCTGCGCAATGCGCTCCAAAAAGTCAATAAAATGAGCTAACAATCGATACTAATTTAACATAATAGCAATAAAGCTCCTTGTGAAAGAGTTCGTCTAGGAAAGTACTGTCACCTTACCTATTTCTGCCACTAAGCAGAAATGTGAGTATGGGTGTGAAATTACAGGCACATGGGACTTGTCAACTTATATCTCAAGGTGACGAGCATAGTGACAGTGCCCCTCAGATATTTGCGATTTAAAGCTCTGAGTGGCACTGAAACTGCTATGGATAGTCGTGACGCTTACCACAAGGCTACTGCTCAGTGTCTTATTTTTGTTGACGACCTTAAGCTATTCATAGGCTGGAAGATATCGCGGATACAGCTGCTTTGCAAGCTGACATTGATGCGGTATCAGAGTGGAGTTTATCTAATCGTATGCCATTGAACAGATCCAAATGCAAAGTCATTACTTGCATCCGTAAGTGTTGCCCAAGACTAACAAATTATAAATCATTTGACGCTTGTACAGATAGAGTTTTTGATATTTGTGACTTAGGAGTAACATTAGATAGTAAGTTAGACTTTCATAATCATGTGACAGAAACCAGTAAACAGGCGAGTAAGACATTAGGCTTTATTTTAGAGAGAGATTTTATTCTTATAATTAACCCTATCGATCGATGCAATAAAAGTGCAGGGTGCATTTTTTTTTAGATTAAAGCGGGTTCGATTCCCGCGTGTCGCTAGAAATTTATGAATGCAGCTTTATTTCTTTTTAAAAATAAAGGAATGTTTCCTTTAAGTAAAAAATTCTATCTCCAGTATTTAACGTACTTTCCTTCCAAGTGGCATTACAAATTTCCACCCTGTATATGTAGGGACAGTTGCACATTTTTAGATTTAGAATAGTTTAGTAATATCATAATTAAATATATTTATAATTATCTGTTTATGACATGTAAGCGTGTTGGCTATTTAGCTGTAAGTTTACAATGTAAATGAATGAATAAATAAATAAATAAGGCGCACGACTTGTATGTACCGTTACTTGGCATCTTTAAAAAATAATTACGAACCCGAACACGACAGTTGTACTGTAAGGCCGATCACACATGGCGCTGCAGCGGCGGCGTCTTTGACTGCCGCTGGGCCACAAGATTTGCGGCGTCATACCGCACCACCACCGGCGTGTACAACAGCCCATGCGGCGTGATCAACTGAAATCGTACATTAATAGACAATAGCTCCCTTTACACAGTCACTCTATCGCGCGTGATCAGGAGAGTACAAAATTGCACGTGGGAAAGCCTGGACGCGCAATCGTGAGCTATATTACCTGTTTGAATTTTTTTAAGGTAACGTTATTTCGCGCGATTGCTTCAGTTTGTTTTTGTTAGAACGGAAAGAGCGTCCATGTAAAAGCTAATAGTGCAGGATAGACCGCGTGAAACTGGCGCATATTGAAGTGCATAATTGAGCGCGGTCTTTCCCTTTTCGTTACATCGTCTTTACTCGCGGGCTCAATCGCGCACGATTGCGCTATCACGTGCTATAGAGTGTCTGTGTAAAACCCGTTAATTGCGATAGCGCTTGTCGAAGCTGCGATACGTGTATGAAAGTGTATAAACAAATGCAAAGGCGACTACAACTGCGGTGGCGCCGCTGTTTTTACGCCACCGTGTGTAATCAGCCTAGCGAGTTGAGGAGTTGGGTAGTCTGCAGATTGCACTGGTTGCAGCACCAAGATTACTAAATTATTGTAATGTCATCGGTTTTCCATAGCATACCAAATTCCAAGTCAATCGATATGTGGCAGGGAAACAAATATTCGGCTTTCAACTGAGCTCAACTTACGCTAACTGGAAAAAGCCTAGTGATCTTTAACATCTGAGATCTCGGGTTCGATTCAAGAGACGGGAGAAATATTTGTATTCAGAGTTCATTTTTTTCAAGCCAAATTAAAGCAATTTCAAAAATGTATATCATATAGTATACGTGTTCTATTTACTTCAGTTGACACAAAAAAAAATATTGGCATAAGTAAAGCGCTTATAAAATATAGCGGGTTTCTTGTAAAATTTCGTGGTAAGTTCGTTTTTTTTATCGTGAAAATTTTTAAGAATCGTGTTTTCACACAATGTCTATTCTCAATTTTACCATACATTTTTTCCAGAGTGATTGATACGACACTTTTGTTGTCATGCGGAAACCAGCAAAGAAACAATTATCGCTTCTTATCATAGTTTACATTCTTTTTATGCCATTTTTGAGTTTCAAATTCCATGATCGTGGGTTCACTGACGAACAGTTCTGCTCACCCAAGCTAGTATTAGGTGTACGTGACTGCCTCCGTGGCTGAACGGTTACCATGCTGGACTGACACGCAAAGGTCCCGGGTTCGATTCCCGGGCCGAGAGAAATTTTAATATGGACTACATTTATTTCTCTTGTGAGCTTGGGTGTAATTTGTTGTTGTCCATGTGTGTGTCCATGGCACCCGCGACACAGGGTTTCCCTAGTGCGGGTCTATGTTGAGTGTGTGCGTTAAAAAAAATTGTACGTTGTGTATTAAAAACGTATAATGCGCTGTAATCTTTTGAAAGGCGATATTGACGAGATTTTCTCGTAAAAAGCGAATTTATTATCATAAAATAAATTCGTTTTTCGATTGCATAAATTGCATTTTATTATTCAAAACAAATGCATATTCATTGGAATTTTGAACAAAACGAAATGACGTTTACGTTGACGTTACATTTATACCAAATTGATCGCCGTAATAAAAATGTAATGTAAAGATATTTACAGATCTTCATTTGAATATTTAAGAAGATAGTCTAATAAAGGTTAGTCGTAAAATGTCTGAAAAAAGGTCATGTAGTGATATCACTGCTTTTTGGAGGTTGACGTTCGAAGTTCTATGAAATTAGCAGTAGAGCTCTCTGTAAAAGAGTTTGTCAAGGGAAATACTGACACCTTACCTATTTCTGCCGCCAAGCAATATTGTGAGCATTAACAATAGGAATTAAAACTAAAATACAATATTATAACCTTTAAACTAAAATGCAATACAACAAAAATTAACACCAATTTAATTGCTTATAAATGGACGAGCTATACACATAATTGTTACGATAAAAATAAATAATAATGACAATCATAAATGCGTGTCGCGGCGGCGCAGGCAGAAAATCTACCTGTAGTACTGGTTGCAAGCACGATAACGCGTTCCGGTTTTGAAGGATAAGGGTGCTCGTAAAATTACAGGCACACGGGACTTGTCACCTTATGTCTCAAGGTGACGGGAGCAGTGGCAGTGCCCCTCAGATCTTTGCGATTAGCTCTGAGTGGCACTGCAACTATTATAGACAGGCGTGTCGCTTACAACACGCATAAAAAAACGCTAACTGTTATTCGCGTAAAATATTTTTAAATACTACTAAAACAACTACTAAAATATTCCAGTTTGCAAATGTAAGAAATACGATTTTCTATATAAAAGATTTTTTTAAATACTTCGACATCCAAACTTCGATATACAAAAACTGAAGGGGTCTTCAGAGATTGTTCTGACAAACCCAAAAACACGTATTTATTTATTTAGTAGGGCATTTCTCCTAGAGGGGCTAAGTTCTCCGACTTGACTCGAATTTTTTTCTTAATTTCAGGAAGAACATTGAGCGGGAAGGAAAAAGAACTCAGACTTACAAAGGATTCTGTTTATTGGGCAACTAGATTGTTAACAATTAATGATAAATTTAACCCACCGAATTCAGCTACCCTCAAAATCAGTATAATTTAAAATAAGGCATAAATATTATGAAAAAGGCTATAAAAACATTCAATAATCCACATTAACATTCAATATGACTTACTATCAGAAACAAGCTTTAAAAACTACAATTTATTTATAAATCGTCCAGAACAACGAAAATAAATTTCACCTTACCTTATGACTATTAACTAGAATCAGTTTTCAATTTGACGGTTCAGCATTTTTTCAATCACACAAAGTATTTCCGTATATCTTTTAAAAAAAAATTTAGACCGTAATCTGTAGCTACAAAAGCAATCAAGATTTTTAAACTTGCGCGATTAATATCTTACATAACTATTTATACATGACGAGGTAATTTATGCAACTTCAAAATCTTTCCTTTCGCTTTTTCTTAGCATTCCTTTTTCTATCTTTTTCTTTAAACTTTTCAAATATAATTGGATCGCTTTTTATCTTTGCTTTCCTAGGACGTTCTTTGATCTTCTTTATTTTCAAATTTTCTTTTCTGTTTTGATCATTTTTAGCGGGAAGCAAGTATAAAATAAAATTGTGAAAATCAATAATAATAAGTAAACATTCATATGAAAAAACGTGTAAAATTTTTGCTTTTCAAAGAAAATATGATTTGGATGACAGATTTTTCTGATTTCTGTGGAAGCTTTTCTGAATTCGGTGGCATAAAATCCACCGAATCCAAGGCCACGGGATGCAGAATATATATATTTTATATCTGCACCAAATCCACCGAATTACGTATTTACACGTTAAAAGTCTTAAAATTGGCAACAAATCATCCACCTGTTCGCTCCAACCGCAGGGGTGTGATGGACGAATAATACGAATGAATTGCGAAGCTTCTAAAATGCTTCACTTGTAATGTGTAGCGTGATTAGTAACGACTACCGAATTCTCGCGTAAGCCTAGGAATCGCAGCAATCATAGTAAGTAAGTAAGTAAATTCTTTATTTCCTCCACAAATTCGTGACAATTTGAATGAAATAATAGTAGTGTATATAGGAAAATTTGTAGAGGCTGGAGCCTAAACTAGGATACCCTGTGTTTTAGGTCACCAGGCCTCCACTTCCCGAATTTCTGATCAATAAATCAATAAGTCTATAGAAACAAATTAAATAATAAAAAGAGAAAAGAAAAGATAACAAAATAAAAATATGTGAGAGTGCGTGTAATGTGTGAGTGCGTAACATGTGTGAGTGAGTGCGTGTGATGTGTGAGTGAGTGAGTTTAGGGTAATGAACGTGGCACCTTCCATTTTGTCATCATGCCTAACTGTGCCAGTTGCTCGCATGCTAACAAATGAATAAAAGAATATATAAAGTCTGTAAATTAGTTTTAAGATTCGATTATTGTCTATTACTAGAACTAAGTAATCACTCAGTCAGTTTGAATAAAGTTTTTTTTAAACTAATGTTCTGGCCAGTCACTTATTTTTATTAATATTATACTTAAATCCTTCAATAATAATTCTACGTTAATTTTTATTTTAAAAATACCGTTAATTGATAACGACACGTATATACACATATATATACAATTAAAATTACAAGGTAATCCCAATCCACGTTTAACACCACTCCACAATACCCATACGTACTGGTGAATATTTTGAAATACAGGTCCTTTGAAAACCCCTGCGAGCACACAGATGGTCAGAGATTCCAGTGTACGGAGGATTCTATGGAGCAATACCCTATTGAAACCAGTATCGAACAACTAATGCAGCTCAACAAAAATTATACATCATGCCAACAAAAGCCAGTCCAAATAGAAGAAACCAGAATCCTGAGAGTTGGAGGAAGGAAGATGATTAGTCTACTCACGCCACGACGTCGTAATAACAGAAAGTTGCAGCAACGAAGTTCACAAACAAGTACTAAGCACTACATCATAACGCCGAGTCCAGACTGTGAAACACAACTAGGAAATAGAGTTATCAAAGTCCCAACAAATACAAATCTTTTCAGAATATCCATACCAATAGTGCAGCTGCCAGAAATTAAACAAACCAACCAAAACGGCAAGCAGGTGGATCTCCGAGGAATCGACTTCAGTGAAGTGAATAACATTCTCCATAAAAATAGTGATAGTGACGACGAGCCGGCAGACCTTGACTATACAGTGAGCAATAAAATGAGTATGGAACCTTAGTACTTTACGTTTTTCTAATTATGGTAGTATAAGGTTTTGTCCGTTTCAAATTATATAATAAGATTTCACCCTTACGAAATTCTCTGAAGGCTTCATCGTCACCCTCAGATAATTCCTCACTTGGGGAGGGAGGAGTTAAGGTTAATGAACGTGGCTCCTTCCGATATATATTATTCACTGTATTGCACTTGTTGTATAGATACGAACAAAGAAAATAGAAAAATGTTTTGGCAAATGATGTTTTACATATTTTACTTGCACAGACAAGATCATGTCTTCTCTTAATTTGTGAAACAGTGGGATAGTACGTCAAAAGAGACTATCTTTTAAGTATAGTATTAACATTATTCATAGAGTTCAGACGTCGGGAATAAGTAGGGCCGAAAAGCTGAGACCTTGAAAATCGTTCGCTGAGCGACCTCTAGCTTTTTTAGATTTGTTTTATGGGCGCCTCCCCAAATGGTAATACAGTAAGTTAGAATGGACTGACACCATACTGACCATAGATATATATATGATACTGACACAAAGCGTAATAAGTAGTTTTTAGAATTTTTCGATCTGCAATTTGTCTAAGGGTTTAAAAATAAATACTAACTTGCTAGTACGAACTGAAAGCAGTTTAATATGTGTTTTAAAGTTAAGGTTTTGGTCGAGATTTATGCCGAGGTACTTAATACTTGAAACATTTTCAGGCTTAGGACATGGGCAGATCAAAATAGGGTCTAGTTTACATGTATGGGCAGTTAAGTTAAGATTATGTTTATAAGATAATGTATTACGAATAGAAAAAAGTATATATTGAGTTTTGTCAGAGTTAATTGTTAATAAATTGTACCCATGGGATCGCAAAACTGAGTTTAAGTTCATGGTGATAAAACTATTGTCTAGTTTATTGTGAAATTCATATTATAAGTACTGTCATCTAATTTATTATAGGTACGTGAAGTAATATCTAATATTGATATACGGTTTCAATAAAAAAAAAATGACATTTTGTGTTGGATTCTACATTCAGGATACGCCACCGTTGTCAGATTTTAGGCATTTAGGATTTTTTCCATTAGGTCCGAAAGATTTATTGGGAAGATTTTGTGCTCTCCGGTTAGCTTTCGACCTGTATTCTACATTCTTTTTTTGTAAATTTATGTTTTGATAAATAAGTGGAGTTTAGTGGACACAGAAAATTGGGGCACTGGAGAAATGCCCAGTATATAAACTAACTAAATCAAGTTTGGAGGACATCGCACTACGCATACCTTTAATACGCCATTTCATCCCTATTTACAAGCATAATTTGTAAGTTTTCAAAAACGTTATGTTAAGTACGTATAAATGTTATATAAATATGGCAACTTTACCTATTTCTGCCACCAAGTAGTAATGCGAGCTTTATTGCGTTCCGCATTTGAAGTGTAACAGTGCCAGTGAAATGACAGGCACTTGTCAAATTACAGGGCGACGAACGCAGTGACAGTGCGCCATTTAAAGCTATGAGTGACATTGTAACTATGCTATGGAAGGTAACTTATCACAAACTCGAATTTATTTTTTCCGAAATAACGTTTGTATGAATTTTCATTACACCGAACACCGAATTCTAACGAAACCGTTGATCTTTCTGGATAAATATGTTGGATGTTTATCGTTAAAGATACGATTAGGTTGGGTAGGGTTAAGTTAGGTTTAAAAGAAAAAAAACATTTTCCTCTCAAAATTACTTTCGACGTTATGAAAATTCGAGCAAACGTTCTGGAAATTGTCATTTCGGACTACCGATAGTTAGCCGCTATGGACAGGCGTATCACTTACCTACCACCAGGTGCATAACTCGTTCGTCCAGTCACTTAGTATCATAGAAAAATAAAAATAAATAAGAGGCGGTTACCACTTTCCACTTCTTGGATCGTCTGACTAAATAAAAAAAATCACATATAGTGTTTGATAATGAATGTACCAAAGAATCTTATTCCAAAACATGACCTATTTCCGCTCTTTATCTTCGAAATTTATAAATCGAAATAATATGAAATTTTCTATTCGCTGAAGTCGAACAAGATTATTCCATCTTCAAAGCAATATAAAGCAACACTTCATAAATGAATTAGTTCTTACAAGTTCCTACGGGCAAAGACTCGCAAGATTTGCCTTAGTTTGTTTATATTTAATATGCTGTTCCACCCTTTGCAAGTTATTCACTGACACGTTAAGAATTTATGTATTGATGATGATGGTGATATTCGCCGTCTTCTAGAGTTTCCATGTTCATTAAATCATATTTGTATTCAAACTGTACCTCTATAGTGAAAAAGATTAAACGTGGCTTAATTTTAACCTTTTCTATTCAACCTTTCCAAATATTATTGTTCAATCTACATTTTTTACCGTAATCGCATTTGGTACCCCAAACTTTTCGCTGCCGTTCTGGACCATCGCCGCCGGATTTACGAAAAAAGTTGCGCTTAAAAAAAGATTTGGGACCTCTCCATAAGTTATGAGAGGTTAGGAAGAGCCCCGGCGATAAGGCAAACGTGAGCCCCGTTTCGTAGAAATATATAGCCTCTGAAATTGGCCAACGATTGTTCTTTGCTTGTAAGCTATTTTTTGTTGAGCGGTCAATCGGATTTGTAGCCTTTTATATTGGTTTATTGATTTGGCTGTGTAATTTCACTTTGCAAACAAAAACGTAAGTAACGGAATTCGGGAGCGTGGTAAAGGAACCATTCAAAGAAGGAGTTAATTGCGTCGTGACGGAATGAATGTAACTTTAATATGAATTTAACTGCTTCAGTGGCCGAGGCGTTCGATTCGCAGGCCGGATGTAATTTGTGATTGTCTATGTGCGTATCCAAGGCACCCGCGACACAGGGTTTCCCTAGTGCGGGCTGTGAGTGTGTGGTACACAACTCACACGCTAAATTTAACTTCGAAAGTGGTCCAGAAGGTGCTGTACACACACGGGAAACCAGTTCTTAGTAATTGCATTCGAATGCGCACTTGAGAATGTTTGTGGAATGGCTGCAGGTGTAGAATATTTGATAGTATACTTTGTAAAGTAAAATTTTGAAATGGTATTATACACTTTCCAAAACACAGAACAATAAATACAGTAGAAGTGGTTAGTTAGCATAGCGCGCATGCCAACTGTAGGCGTAGTTCCGCCCACATGAGCTCACTTCGCCATTTTCGATTTGTCCGTTATGGGTGTGTCAATATTCAATAGTGGTGGTATGACACATCAACTGTAAGTCTTATTTTAATAATTTTTCCATTTTCTGTTCATAGAATTGATTTTTTGACCTGTAACAAACAAATGTAAACATTATCCCAATGCAATATGGACGAGTTTTATCTTTTGAACAAATGATTAGCGAAAGAAATGCTTCATGAGTGTTTTGTTAATTTTAAGTCATCGAAATAAAGTTCATTCTGCAATGTGTGCGTTAGAGAAAACATCTGTTGTCGAGAAGACATTAACTTCTATTCGTTCAGAGGTATTAACCATCGTTTATAGTAGTCCAGCTACTGGGCGCAAAATTGCAGCACGTTGAATAAAATTTCAATGTAAAATCAAAACGTCATAACTTGCAATAAAGGTTTTGAACTTTCAGCGATATAAGGACTGAGTAAAGTTTAAATGATATTAGTAGTTCAGGCCCTGTAGTCTCGTTCTCCATCCGACGTTAGTCCGAAGTAATTACTGTCATATAAGTAATGCTTGACCAAATGAAAAGAAGCACGATGCGAATGAAGTTTCATTCACATTGTTCTTTTAATTTGTTTGACTATTACTTATTTGACAGAAATTGGTTCGGATGGATATTGGACGGAGAACGAGAGTGCTCCCCTGAATTAGTTACTTTTTAAAATTTTTGATTGAATTGAAATTCAATTATTTTTATGTGAAATTGCTCCACTATTATGTTATAATTATTAATACAAAGATCTAACACTCAGAAAAAATGCCTTCGATCCGAATGATAACAAACTAGTGGATTAATTTCACATAAAAATAATTGAGTATTAATTCAATAACAATTAAAATACAATGAATAGCGACATCTCTAGTCGGGGCTGGTAGCTGTAAAGGTATCAAATTGAGTGACGAAATATCATAGATTTCTCATAGATGGTGCTACGGCTAAAAAGTCATTGAACAAGCACATATAAAAAATCGTGACGTCCGCTGGTTCGTTCCGTGGCTTAGTTGGTATAGCGTCTGGCACGGTAAGCTAGAAGACGTCAGTTCGAATCCGGCCGGATCGAAGTATTTTTTCTGAGTGTTCGATCTTTGTATTAATAATTATACTTTCTTCTATTTAAATTAGAAACTACGAACATTCATTATCAAGATTTCATAGTATTGATAATTATGGTAGCGTGAGTTTTAGCGACAGCGGTTCTGATAATAATCGAGGCTTAAGACACTTCCATTGTTTTTTCTTCCGTGTTCCAAACTTTCGGGCCGACACATTACAGCAAAAAGTAAGCAGTATGTCGTATGACTTAAGAATTATGAGCGCTTATGACTTTTTCAGTGTTATATCTGGCCAATGCTTCTACATGCATGTGATATGTGGACAATAAAAAACATCTCAGGAGACGTTTAGAGGCATTCAAAATGTGTACATAAAAGGGCTGCTGTACCTGTCGCAACTACATTACTCCACGAAGTTTGAGGAGATAGTGAAGTTCATCAGGATAAAAGCCCTGAGAGTCGAGCTGTTGGAGTCCTGTGAATTTTAATTAGTTTGTGGTGAGAGTGCCGATCGAATCTGTCGACCGTCGTGAAAGAGTTTTGGTCAGATTGCGACTCAGAATGTGTAACTTTGATTCTGTAATCTTCGGACTGATGTACAGGTTATTTAAAAAAACATATACCTCTCAAAGAATTAAAGTTTGGAAACAATCCATTAAGCAATTCGTTAATATACAACGCATAATCTGATACCTTGTTTAAAATATATTCGACGCAAAGACTCGCTTCGGGCGATCAGTGGATGAAATTGGGGCAGGATTATCCGGTTACTAATTTCCCCCTGAACCTCAATATTCGTTGCGTTTTTTACAATAGTTTTAACTATGTGTTGCCTCGAATTCAAAAAGAAAAAACGTCCGACAGAATCTCTGTGGGCAACAAAACTTTTTAATATTAATAAATAAGTGCACGATTGACCTCGTATCTTAATTAATGGAAAGTGACATGAAGCACCTAAATATTACCTGTGCACTCTCGCCTTGGAAAGGCCTAAGTTGTATCGTCCGGCAATGTTCTAAGATTTTGTAAATTTCAGAGGACGATAACTTATGTATATTTTTTTTGTAATACAAAGTGCCTGGTGGTAAGGTACACGCCTGTCCATAACAGTTGTAATACCACTCTGAGTTTACATCGCATCTGAGGGGCACAGCCACTGCGCCTGTCACCATGAGACATTTGACAAGTCCCATGTGCCTGTAATTTGACCAGAAATTTTTAACACTATACTATCTTTATTAAAATAAAATTTTTATACATTATATTTTTATAAAAGTATAATATTCGGATAGAAAATTTCATGAACAAAACTGTAATATGTGATTTGTATCGTAAAATTTAAACCCAATCAGAAATCTATGCGTTTCTCTGATTTTTGCAATTAATTGACAGTTATATAACTTATCTATAGCGCTGACAATAGATATTTAGCTCATTCTGAGTGCAGCTGCGTAATAAAACAAATAATGTAATATTTAAGTTTTGGCCTCTATTCTTGAAAAGCTTGATAATTACCTTTAAAAAGTGCGTAAAATTTTAATGTAAAATCATAGTATGTCTTTCATATAGATAATACTGATGGAATTAAATTCGTGGAACAATCTAGGTTCGTGCTTGTTCAAATACTATGTCAGTGTAATGTCTTCCTAGTGGAAGGACAATTAAGCTTAAACAAGATTTTCTCTAAAGTAAACTTGTTGCAAACCGTCTTGGGTTGCATACATTTTGCTAATTTACTATTCGGAATTTTCGCCATATCGTGTGCAATTTAGAGAGTAAACTAAAACTGGAGTTGATGGTGAATTTTTTAATATATTTTGTACAATTTACATCGAAGTCGATAGGTGTGCATTGATTTGTTAATAATATGTTTTTTATTTACCTGCCTCGGTGGGCGAATGGTTACCATGCCAGACTGCCACGCAGAGATCCCAGGTTCGATTAAACTTCCAGGTTAGATTCTCGGGCCGGAAGAAATTTTTGTATGGCCTACATTTATTTCTCTCGTGAGTTTGGGTGTAGGTAATTTGTAGTTGAAAAGTTGTCTACGTGTGTGTATATGGCACCGACGACTCAGGGTTTCCCTAGTACGGGGCAATGTTAAGTGTGTGCATTATTGTTATTATTATTATTTAGGTATTTGTATACAAATGTATATATTTTTTAAATTTTTTTAGTAGCTACAGCTAGAGCACCTTGTGAAAGAGTTCGCCCAGGAAAGTACTACTTACCTCACTTATTTCGTGAGCATATTTTACGAATAAGAATTTCAATAGTTCCGTTTTGGAAGGCTAAGGGTGCTTGTGAAATTACTGGCACATGGGACTTATCAACTTATATCTCAGGGTAACGGGCACGGTGGCAGTGCCTAAGATCTTTGCAATTAACTACCACCACAGTCAGTACGAACAAGTCGTACGCCTGGTAGTAGTTAATTGGTAGTGTAACTTAGTATTACAAAAAAAAACTTGTGGCCATAACCATCCCATATGATAAGTGTTGCGTGAAAACTGAAACCAAGAAATATCGGAAGTATCTCGATCTAGCATACAAAATGACTGACATGAGAGTCGTGGCCTCCGCTGAAACAAACTCTATAGTTTTGTCCGCAAACGGGTAGTTCTAGTTAGTCTGATTAACAATTTGAGGCGGTTAGATTTCAGTGGCGTGTCGCTTCCAGCACAAAGCGATCCTGCTCGATACGGTATGTATTTTCCGCCCTTGACCATGAGCGACTGTAAAATTTTACCGACTCTCCTATTTAAAAATCCAAAACTAATCTTTTGAACTTATGGAGAGACAAGAGTCTGGAGTACAATTATAATAGCATAGTTCTTTATTTTGGATCGTAAAATATCCATAGTGTACGAATGGTTTTCCTAGTACGTCTTTTTTATGATTACTAAGTGACACACTAATTATTAATTACTTAGCGACACGCCTGTGGCGCCACGCTACTTGGCGGTAGAATTAGGTAAGGTGGCAGTACTTCCCTGGACAAACTGTTGCACAGGGGGCTTTACTATGTCCTATCTTACGCCGATTCGCAAATACTTTCTCGACGTTGGTAAACATATCCCATGCAAAGTTCATAATGGTATCCACTTATAGCGTGGCATTACAAAACATAATTTTAATTATTATGTGGCGATTATACGAGGGTCATCCAGAGAATGAGTTCCGTTTTAGTCTGTAAGTCGCTAGTTTTCTTTTTTCCAAATTTGGTAATATTGTACGAATGAGAGGAACCGTCTGAAAAGAATGAAAGGTGAAGGACCGCAGTAGCTCTAAAAACACAGTCACTGCAAGCAACGACTTGCTCTCGACAGAGACTTCCACCACCTCGGCTGTCTCGAGTGGATTTAATTTCTTTACTTTTGCATCTAGGAGAACAATTGGCAACTCCCGGTAATGTGAGACTCTGGAAGGGAGTGTTGACCCCTGGTGTATACTGTCTCTACGACAACTCACGGCCTCACGTCCATCGTACACGTAATGCATTGAGGTCGCCGGAGATTGTCTGGAATAATAATACATTTGTCAAGAACATTTCCTGTAAGTTTCAACTTTTCGCAATAAAAACTCGATTTAAAAAACGAAAGCTATTTTCTGGATGACCCTCATGTGATTATTTATGATTTAATAATAATGTCATGTAGGTTTTCATTTATGTTTTAAATTTTTACTATTTGGAAGTGTCCTTATAATAAAAATTGACATGCATCTTCCATGTCTCACTCTAATTTTAATTTTTATCTGTCACTAATTTAGCATTCGAATAGAAAAATGCACTTTAAGACCAATACAGCCATTTGGGAGTTACGACGATACCATAGACAGACATAGGCTTCCAACTTATAGCTAGCTCCCTTCAGTTCCTGAAATACTACTGTAGCGGACTGTATGAATGGGGTTCGGGTGCAAAGTGAGCAAGACAAAAGGAAATGTAGTTAGCGTTTATTAAAGTCATTACAGTAATGGTACAAACGGAACACAGAGAAAACAATGACAGTAGCATAGAAAAAGGCGCCAAAAACAAGTACGTTTAAATTTAGAATTACAATTTGAAACTGAACTGACGTAATAAAATATGTATAAAGAGATTTCATTCGCTACAAGTACAACTTACTATTTACATTTGCGATACAATACCAGACAGTGACTGTTTAAGTTGCCACGTAACACACGTTATTTAAATAGTTCCAAAACTCTGGTAACAGCATAATCCCAGTTGCGCCATTAAGCAGTAGGTGGCGCATGAAGAAGCTCGCGCCGACTGCCGCATTTATGAACCGAAACTAACACGGTTTGTGAAAAGCAAAATAACAATACAGGATAGCATTATATTCCGTTGAATTTAGTTAAGGTGTATACTGTGTACTGTATAGGAAAACGACAGACATGTCGCTTATCATCAGGCATGTGACTTATTTTTCCCGAAATTCTAGGAGACACTGAAACCGAGGTAAAAAATCTGCTTTTCCATGTATTGGAGGATGTGTATCATATGAAATTAGATAAGTGTGTTTGAAAGAGAGTGAAAAAGTTCCCATGTTTTTCTTTTTTAAAGCCTAGATTCAATTTGGCAGAGTTACGTATATGTTGTATTAATAATAATAACGCACACACTCAACATAGACCAGCACTAGGACAACCCTGTGTCATGTGTGCCATGGACACACACATAGACAACCACAAATTACACCCAAACTCACGAGAGAAATAAATATAGGCCATACAAATATTTCTCCCGGCCCGGGAATCGAACCTGGAACCTCTGCGCGGTAGTCCGGCATGGTAACCGTTCGGCCACGGAAGCAGTATTATCCTGTCTTCCCCAAGATCCAAGCGAAATTGTTGTACTTTTGCGTTGGCCGTTGATAGTAGTAAAGGAGATTGCCTTTAGGGGCCTGATATTTTGTAATTTTGAAAAGATAAAAATAAAGGTGGAGCATTAGATTTTTTTCCAAATTGTATAGAAAAACTGTAAAAAGCTAATTCTGTAAAACCACATAGGCTTACCGATCTACCGCTAAATAAATTAAAATTTAAAAAACCTTTGATACGAAACAGTAAGTCAGTAAGCCAACTACCACTCCAGCGAGACCAGTGCAATAAGCCCAATTACGATTGTTCTGCTGTGAGTAGTTGAGGAGTTGGTAATCTGCAAACCTATCCTAGCCACAGCATTAAATCAAAGTTACATATTATTGTAATATTATCGGATTTCCAGAGTATGCCAAGTTTTAAGTCGATCGAATAAGTTCAAGTAAAATAAATATACCAGAAATAGAGACGAAATGTCTTTAATTTGTTTGAAAACTATTCTGCCATATCATTACGGTGGCAACTGCGCTCCGATTGGCCGACAGGTGTTGTCAATTGTTTCACTACAAATCGACCAGTTTAACTTGGGCTTTGCTATAAAGGACGAAAATTGAAAAATTACATATTTAATAGTTAATACCGATGAAATGTGATTCCGTTTGTTTTGTAATTAGTTCTTTTGCTGTTTTTCCCACACCACCGAATGGAACTGCTCCCCATAGTTTGAAATATAATCTTTATTATAATAAATACTGAATATTTTTGGACGAAGACATTCATTTATTGTTGTAAAATTACTCCACTAGTTTGTTATAATTTATTTACAGTGATCGAACATTTAGAAAAAATCCTTCGATCTAGAGATAATAATATGCCACGGAACGAACCAGCGGACGTTACGAATCTTTGTTTTTGGTTTTAACGACTTTTTTGCCGCAGCTTTTTTTTGGAGGTAATGATCTTTAATCCTTTCATGGACAATATTTAAATAGCACCGCACACAAAAGTCTTACTACTGCAGTGCTCTTGTCGTAGTGCCTACACCTATTGAGTCAATGTAGAATGTTCGATATAACGTCGGACACTCGTACTATCTCGATATCTCGCAATGCGTTCGATAAAAAAACGGGTGAAAAGGGCGTGGGAGAACAGAGCGATACAGGATCGCGAGACGCGGTTTGCCAGTGACGCGCGAGATCAAGGTGGGAGCAGTAAATTTTTGCTTCTGGCAGGAATACTCTGCGTCACTCAAGATCAAAGTGAGTATTCCTGCTATTTTTAGAGTTTAATTGTTCATGGCAATTGTTATTATATGTAGTATTCTATAAGTATTCGAAGTTTGTAAAAGTTATTGTAAATTTTTAAAGAACTTTTGCTATAAAGTACGAAGTTTTAGGAATTTTGCGTTCCCTAGAACCGGACACGAATAAGTCCCTTAACGCCGGACAGTAAACACTGTGTTTTTCTCGTAAGTATTTATTTATATTTATGAAGCATGCAAACCTAAATAATGCCTATTCACTCTCTCCTTGATATGGTCCAAATTACAGCGTTCCGCGTTCGAGGTACACGTCCGACTACTTGTGTAGTATGCTAAGAGGACAAGGACTATGATTGGATACAGTACTCTAGCTGCGTGGATGGGGTCATGAAGTACGTGCAGACATCCCTGAATGTTCAGAAAACTACGTGTGCGATCGGTGCATGATGTTTTAAAGATGTCGGGCTCTGGGGGCTTGAAATTAAGACTGTCCGGTAATAAGTGACTTGATTTATATTTTTAAGTATGTTTATGTAGAGATTGTACTTTTGTTCATTTATTTCGATTCTAACCTTTGTTGACATTATCAATTGATAAATAAATCTACATTCCTAGAACCAGTTTTTTCTTTAATGTCTTATAACCTTAGGTGTCCGCTACTAGAGGACTTCCCCCTAATGTTAATCATTGAACTTTGTCAGTACGTTGTTTACTTCTCTATGGAAAAGCAGTCGAGCGGGAATTACACGAATAGCGCTTGGAAATCATACTGTAAGGCTTTTAGTTGTTTTTTTGAGAAGCATATAACAAAACAGGGTACCCCGTATTATCATATTGTAATATTTGATTTTACAGTACGCACGGTTAGAGACATTCCACACTAGCGTCTTTTGAGCATCAGCGTCTTGGTAACGCACACATAGTGGACACAGCCTCGATACGACGTCCGTGTGGCGGCAACATGACGACAGCGCGGCGCATCATATACCCGACGTTCGGCCCTATTCTGCAGTCGCCCAGTGCTGGCGTTGCGTCAACGCTGTGCGTGCTTTAGCAAGACGCTGACTCTCGAAAGACGCTATTGAGTGTGTGTGTGGGAAGGGGGAAAGGTCTCTTATTGTCCATGAATGATTAAATAACTGACTATATCGCACTATTAATACTACAGTGTATTAACTCAAATAGTGTATTTTGTCTGAATCGACGAAAAACAAATTAGTTAGAATTAGAAATAGTTTCATATTTTTTAATACCTAAGGACTATGTTGGCCAGAACTAGCTCACATAAAGCATGTCTCATTTTGAGTTGAGTATATATCTTTTAGTTGTTTTTTACAATATTTTAGCGACGATTTTATTGACGTGTAGAGAATCAAATTTTACGTTCAACATGGTATAATCTTGAATTTCACGTATTTTGAGTTATAACACCGTTGTAATAGCAGTGCGAACTATCCCGATTAAATTAGTCTTCAAAACAAACGGATTTAAGATTAGTACAAATAGACACACAAAGACTTCAAAGTTATAACTGCTCTCTTTTTCTCGAGGGTATATAATTGTACTAATATCAAAGCACTGTCAAAACATTATGATTGTGTTAATTAGATTCACTATCAAGCTCTCGAGCATTACATGTAACTACAAAATATCGACAAACCCATGATATTTCAACAGATGACAATTTCGTGTCATGTCCTCGTGATGTGACATGTTTAACTTGAGTGTTGCTATAATCCGGCATCGTGGCAGCACAAGCGTTAGAGTGTGTTTTGATTTGTAAGCGGTTAGCGATCTTAGAGCCTGCACACACAACGTATTTTATACGCGCTGACGCGTTGTAGTGACGTGATTCATGCGCGCAACCAAGAAGCTTACCATAATACTTCACTGGAGTTTACACTTAGAATTTTATGTTATTGCTTTATTTCAAAAACTAACTGAAATTAACAAACGAAACTGAAATTTAAACTATCTCTTATCAGAATGCGCGATACACACGCGGGGCTACAGCGCGTCAGCGCGTATCAAATACGCCGTAGCATAGGCTCTAAGTTATTTAAAAAAAGTAACCGACTTCAAACTTTGTTTATATGTCGATACAAACTGAAACTAAAAAGTTAAAAATCGGTTCCAGAAACGTGTGCAAAACCGGATTCATCCCCTAGTTTGCCACCCTTAGAGGTGGAACATTTTCTTTAAATCAAAATGGGACCAATACTGGGGTATCCTCTTTCCAACAAAAAAGAATCATCAAAATCGGTTCAAAAATGCCGGAGATATCGCGACACAGTCGAATTGAGAACCTCCTCCTTTTTATGAAGTCGGTCAAAAATGTCATGAAAAGGAAAGGCGTGATGCTGACCATCATGTTTAAAATAACAAGAACTTGCGTCATGTTGGCGAAAACTATGTCTATTGTAATAAAGCTGCAATTGGCGCAACCTATCTCCAAAGTGGATTTGCTACCCCATAATAGGTACGTGCGTGAAGTAAAGAAACATTTGTAGTCAAGTGGATTCACAAAAGAAAATGCAAAGTACATCTATCTCTCTTCATTTATTATCAAGCTAATCCCTTAAACAAAATTAATTATTTCCATAAATTGGTTGTACGCCATTTTGAGTTCAGGTTATCTGTTAATAAAAGCTGAAATGCGACATCAGACACGTAAAAACAGGGTACGTTTTACGTATAACATTAGGACTCAGGCGGTTAAGCTAATTAAATTTTAAGACAAACGATAAGATGAAGTAGGTCGTATGGCCACAGCAACGGCTGTACGTTTCCAGTATAAACTGGCACATGGCGCCATTAATGGCCACGGCAATATTAGGTTCAACAAGATGTGTTTATTCTGGTAGTTAATTGCTTCTCGTTTCTGTCTCTTGTTGTGTAGATTGTTAATAACTTAATTTTTTCTTGTAGAATCGAAATATAAATGCTTCTAATGATTGTTGTTTGTTTATAAATTTTAACTCCAGACTCAAAAAGATGGGAGTTTAAAGTTTAAAGCCTTTTCTACTGCCCTCAAGGGACTCATTTTTTTTAAATAGTTTTTTCATGGAATATTACTTCCAAAGTATTTATTTTTTACCAGTGACATCGAAATCTTAAACCTAGTTAGGCACAAACATCTAATCTGCTTCGTAACCAGTCAAAAGTTTTGTAAGTCACTTTGACCAATACAAAACATAGCAAGTATTTGAGACTTGGACATCTTTAATTGTACGACCCAATATATAATTGGAGACATTTTATCCGTATCATTGATACATCTATTAGTACAATAAAATATTGTGAATTTATTTTTTGCACTTTTAGTTGGTTTGATTTGAAAGTTATAAATATTATAATAAAATCACATAAAAATAAACATTAAAATTGTATAAAAGAAATTAAAATAACATAAAAATTGCACCCCCAGCTTTGTCTACTTTTTAATTTAATTTAAAACTTTGGGTGGGTTGCCGTACCAACACACCAACAAAACATATTATTAAGAAATTTCCAATTTTTTATTCTTCTATGACCTATTTAGGAAACTGTTTCTGGTGCGAATGTTCAAGAATGTGCCCTGGAGCGACTTCTGTTGTTCTGGTACTCATAGTACAGGGTATTTTCTACTTTGAAGACCAGGTAATTAGTGTGTGTACGGTTTTTGCACCGTACAATATTTTTGATAACTTAGCAACCTAGTTATTGCACACGTCTATGACCAAAATTGCAATTTACAACTCGCTTTCCTAGCGATCGGTCACAAATAAGCATTCAGTGTATATTGTACACTTTATACCTTGTTACGGAAATTCTGGTTAAGAGTCTATACTACCTCAGCTTGAATTTTTCTCGTACTAATACGGTTTTATTTACGTAATACGTGTTCTATTTAGTTAAGTTCAAATTAAAAAAATCATTGTATACCAATGCAAAGTTCCTATTGAATAGAGCGGTTTTCTCGTAAAATTTCGAGGTAAGTTTGTGGTTTTTTTTGTGGCGTGAAAATTTTCGAGAATTGTTTTTTTCACACCGTATCGTAATCAGTGCATATCGTCAATTTTGCAATATATTTTTTCCAAAGTTCAACATTTCACTATTCCGCGGAATCAACCAAAGCTATTTGAGGTAGTATAGACTCTTAACATATTTTATGTACTTATTTCATCCTATTCCACTTAACTATTACTCAACCAGAAGTTCAAAGAACAAAACGCTTGGTCCTTCGAGGGTCGAGAGATTTTCAGTATTTTGTGCTAGTGACTTTAATGAATCGGCACGATCGCACTTTGGTAGCAGTAGCTCTAAAGTACTGCCACCTTACCTATTTCTGCCGCCAAGCAGTAATATGAGCATTATTGCATTCCGGTGTGAAAGGGTAAGGGGGACTTGTCCCTTATGACTCAAAGTGACAGGCGCAGTGGCAGTGTCCCTAAGGGTGCGTTCCCATTATATCATGATGACTATGATGATATTTAAATGAAGTTGTTCACATAAAATACAACACAATTTACTGTCGTTTACGACTTTTTTGACGTTACGACGACAGACTGTAGAGACAATAAGAAGAGCTAGAACGACAGTCAGATGATAAGTAAAATGTCGCGATAGAAATGTGACGACATATGATCGCAGCTTTAATCCATTCTGTCATGCAAACGGCAAGGCGGCTGCCGTGAATCGATAAAGTGTCGTCACGATCTAGAGGGCACAGCTAGAGACGACAGTCGTTCAACGATAATATAAACGTCCACGTCCACGGAACAGGCTAGGCAACAGTCGTCCAAGAATAAATAAATCGTTACGACATAATGGGAACGCGCCCTAAGATCTTTGCGATTTAAGATAGGCGTGTCGCTTACCATCATGCGCACGATTAGTTCGTCCCGTCACTTAATTTCAAAAAAAATTTTAAAATATATATTTGAAATGTTTGATAATGTATTATGCTATTATCTAGAGTTTTTTTTTTCGATTCTTAATTTAAAGTCTTTAGTAAGATAAACAAATTAACGGCCCCGCAGATTCCTATTAATGAAAGGCTTATGATATAAAAGGACTTGGCGGCCCGATTTGTTCAAATCCATTTGAAGATCTTTTCTGAGAATTAATGAAATGACGAGAATAAAGGCCTTCCTGTGTTTCCAATTGAACCTGTTTCAATTTCAGATCCGCAAAAGGATTTGGTTTTAGGTCTTACTAATTGCACCGTTTTTTGTCCGACCACGGCGAACTCTTAAAAGAAGGTAATCGTTTTAACTAAACTATTATTGTTTAACGATTTTAATTATACTAATTACTTTATGTAGGATGCGAGCAGTGCAATTCTGGTGGTCGTTACAGTCTCTGGAGGACACTTATGTTTTTCTGCCGGAGGGATAATAATTCATATACGGATGACTAGCTGTCATGTAATGTGACCATTACTGCGTTTCGGTGAAGTGTAAGTTTTGAGGGTCTCAACTGCAATGGACAAGCGTGTCGCTAACCACCAGGCGCACTACTTGTTCGTCCCATCACTATGTTCAGTCATTATTAAAAGAAATCAAGCTTATTCTTTGATAAAAATAACTGCTACCAGAGGTTTTTCGAGATAAACTAAAAGTTCTTTAGCGAGGAGTTTCGCCTGTGGCCCCCAAGGAGCCAATTTTCCCCAAGTTTGAGCCTTCTGCGGATCTTGTGGCGGAGTCCGAGCCACTTACGAATTCTATTCAGTTTTATGCCTGAAACAAAATGTATGTTCACAATGTCACAGATGTTACAAAGGATAATACAGGTTAGAAGATAGGCGTTGATACCAACCTTAAAACTAACCATGTAATATTAAAGATAGAAACGCAACCTACTCCCTAAACAGTATTTTGAAAACATCAAAGTATCTTCCAGGCTATAAGCCTGGCTAATCATAGCCAGGCTTATAGCCTGGAAGTACGTCATGATAGCAAATTACGAAAACAGCGCGCAAATGAACTGTAAATACGATTATTTTGCTCTGGAAAGTGAGAAAATTTATACGAAACGCTCGCTTTTGTTCCAGTGACGGGTGAGAACTGAGATTGAGAGTAATGTAGCGGGTGCGATTTTGTTTGCAGACATTATATTCAATCTGTATTATATTCAAATAAAGTTCATTCTTTGTATTGATTTGTTTTTAACCGACTTAAAAATGAGGAGGAGTTCTCAATTCGACTGTATGTTCTTTTTTTTGTATGTACGTTACGCGATAACTCCGGTATTTATGAACCGATTTTCATGGTTCTTTTTTTGATGGAAAGGGGGTACTTCCATAGTGGTCCCATTTCATTTTGAAGAAAATCATCCACCTCTAAGGGTGGCTGTTCACGCATGAAGATTCATTTTTATAAATAGCGTCCAAACTTTAATTTAGGAGCAATTATTTTAATGGTTGGTTTTGCTGTTTCTTCAATTCAAGGCGCTTTTCTCTCAATATACTTTGAGAACCGATTTTTATTATCCCCAGTGTCAAGTCCTGTATAGTGGCGAACTAGGGGATATTTCAATAAAACTTAGCAAATAGACGTAATTCCACGTGCTTTTGAGGTCGGTTTTTTTAGTACTCTATACCTACTGAGATTATTATATAAAAATTTGTACTTCTGTGTCTGAAAGAAGGTGCTTAGCTATGAGCGTCGTGTGAACTTGCGGAATTCCATGGCGCTTCCACAATACCTGACCAGAAGGGTAAGCTGGGGGTTTTAGTGGGTACGCTCTCCACCTGGAGGAATAAGGTCCACATAACCTTTCAGCCTCCCCGGCTCGAGGGTATGCATAAAGCATTTTCCCCACGTAACCAAAAAACAAAAAAAGGTGGCCATCTGTCGACAACAAATGTGCGTGTTTTAGATAATACCTTTAATACTATAACTATAATAACGTGCCGGAAAATCACACCAATTACCTCGAATCAACAATTCCAAATAACATGAGTATTAGAAAAACCAATTTAAGTCTGCAGGCACTACTCAGAATACCTAGAACAGAAGTAAGTAATTTAGGAAATTTCGTTTTCTAAATTGGTCGTATCCGACGTCGTTTTTCATCGAAAAAGTATAGTCTGTTCCAATCCATTTTGAACTAAAAGTAAACAAACCTGTTCGGTTAAATTCTAAAGCAATCACTCAATAAATCGAATAAGTATCACTTTCACGTATATTTCGAAGATTTCCACTTGATATATCATCACTTTTGCCACAATATTCATTTGAATAGCGTCGTAAAATCGTATTTGAAAAATGGTAGTTTAAAAGTGAGTTTATTATTCATCTATACTTCTATGACTTGCCTATGGTTGCATAGTGCTGTTCGAAAAAAAAAACATTCGGTTCAACCAATAAAGTTTAGTAATCTATTATTAAATCGAACATTTCAATCGCAATCGAACGAGTATCTAAGTGTAAGGATTTGAAGGAGGATTTAAATTGAAGTTTTAAATATACTTATATAGGTTATGTAAGAAAAACCGTAAGTATGACTCAATTGAACAAATCGATTCATTCAATTAATTAATCGATTTGTAGTCGGTGTTACAATTGGCCATCACTAAACCGTCTATGGTCGGGTCAGTGACTTGTTTGTTTACTTTTTGTTCAAAATGGATTGAAACGAAGTATAGTAATTTTATTTTTATAGCATCATCGTTGTATTTGACAAAATTTTATATTTATTTTTAAACAAAAATCGCTCCGTTTGTCGCACTGCTTATAACAAAGTGTCCCCAGCCAATCGACAAATGATGCAAATTAGCATATCTGTGATTCAGGTTAGTAGTATATTATTAGGGCATCTGGATACAAGGAGTTATCCAGACGCCCTAATAATATCTATTCAAGAAGTCATTACATCTATTCAAGAAGTCGTATTGCATGTATTCAAAGTGATCACTTATTTAACATCTATTCAAGAAGCCATTACATCTATTCAGATAGAGGTTGGAATAAAAAATAATAAGATCTTAAATTTATTAAGAAGTCCGTATATTCAGAATTCATGAACTCTTATATCGAGAAATTAAAACAAAACAGCATTAATGGATTCACATAGTTTATTTACAAAAAATATTATTTTCTATACACCACTTATTCAAATAGGATACATTTTTAAAAGCACATATATTAGTATGGTATATACAATTTTGAATATCCGACGACATTGAATATTTATCACTTAATGTTTCTAAATTAGGACAGTTTACGTTTTCTAGATTATGTACATTATCACTTTCTATTATCTTCTTCAACCACCGTACTTTTTCAAATCCTTTTGCATAAACACGTTTATTTTTACAGAAATCTAACATCAAACTCTTATAATTACAATAAGGCACATATCCTTCATTCCATAATATTCCTCTGTTTTTTTCTATCCATGAAACTTGTATACGTTCCTTCTTTGTTAGGTTATAAAATCGGTATGGTGGTTTAATCAACAACACAAGCATACTCTTGTTACAAATAATTGCGATTTCTTTCGGTATAAATTGATTGTTTTCGTTTTTAAAACCTTGAATATCCATAACCACGTTCATGATATTTTTCGAACAATGTTACTCAGTGGTCTATACTCAATAAGACGATCGTTTATGATCAGACAGTAGCCAGTTGTATTTTCAGGTATATCTTTTGAAGATTCGATCTCTAAACGAACGTCAACGGGTCCTGTTTTCAGTGAATCATTTTGTCTTGAACAGTCAATAACGAACAGTGGAGCTTTTTCCTCAAATGCTTTCAAATCAAGCAAGGGATCGATGCTCGTGTTGTAATACGACTGACGAAAGTTAGCATACATTTCGTATAATATACTATATTTGTCTTCATCAAATTTCAAATTAAGTGAATCATAAGGAAAGTACTGTGAATTTAAAAACAACTTGACATTTGTTATATTACAATGATCAAAAACAGATGGACTCTTCGATTTGTTCAGTTTTCTGTTAGTTTGTAAACCAAATATAACATATCTTGGTTTTTCTAACTGAGAAGCAGTTTTCACTGACCACGAGTGTTTTGTTGTCTTAGGTAAAAGAGGATATTCATATAAATCCCAATTCCGGAAAGCTAGTTGTATGGGTCTATCTTTTTCTAAATGCTTAAGTAATAATAATCTGTTACGGTCTGAAACTCTAACATGCGGTACACGCCATTGAACTTTTTGTATGTCTATTGCCACGTTATCTTTGCTATCAAGTATAACACTATTTAAAACTGTATTACTTCGATGAAGTATAAGTTCATGTCTACAATTGGCGACAATTTTCTTATAATCTTCTGCAAATCCTAATACTTTATTTAGTGGTATAATAACAGAGAAATGACCATCTTTTCGAGTGGACCCATTTAAATTCCAGCCCCACAGTGCTGCACTTCTACTTTCTCCTTCATTCATTGAGATGAGAGATTTAATGGTTGTTGTGATTCCCGTATTTTTAACATGATCTATTTCAACACCATTTAGTTCGTATTTTATGTATTGAAATAAAAATAATATCGGATTATTTATAAATTTAATCTCTTTTGGTGTTTTTTTTCCTGCTGCATCTTGTTCAAATACACTTGCACACCCCTCAATGTAAATGGAGCTTGCGGATGGTAATATATAAACATCTTGCTGATGAATAGGTATTCTAATTTCATCGTTTTCTTTATAGCTATGATTGTAGGGATTATAGCTGTGGATTTCATAGCTTTCAATGGAATTATCTTGCTGTGGTGGGTCCGATATTTGCAACATGTTTATTTTTTATTATTTATTTCTAAACCAAGAGAAAGAAGAAAGTTTTTATTACTTTTAGTAATTTTCTTTGTTGTGCCTAATCGTCTTCTCCCTTTGAACACTGGAAGCTGAATATTGAACTTTTGTTCATTCAATAAGGTTTTATTGTAAACATACATATTGATTTAATATTATAAAATATAAGATAATGTTTTATGATGACTACTATAATAAACATATACTTAGCACCCAATTCTGAACAATGTTCGTGTAGGAATGTGCTCCACTGGTTTAACATTTCATTTTATTTATTTATTGTCTTTGTAGTTGAATCATAAATATTTAGTTTTCCAAAATGATGTCAGAAATTTTAAACACAAATGCCCGCAGTTGTATAGATGATTTCCTTGTAAATTATCATAATTATATTGAATACGTGGTCCCACATATGCTATAAACTCTTTCGGTGGTTTTAAGTTACCGTAACTATCGAAATATTCGATATAATCTTTAAATTTTCCATAAGCTACCCAATGAGTTCCAGAATTTCTAGAAGAATCTAAATTAATCACACCACATTCCATTAACCATGGCACCTTCGGCAATTCGTCTCTCATAAATACACCACGAAAGTGAGGAATATTTTTTGTGTGCTTTATAATATCTATATTAGTTAAAGCTCTATTGGGTAGCCCAGTATCTAGTTTTTTTTTATTTGAAACATAAATTCCTAAACCACTTTTGTACGGCTTCAGATGTAATCCTTTTCCAATACACATCGCTTTCATTTTTATATTATGCCTCTTCAATTCTGATAGTCGTTTTTTGGCTGACTTATAATTATTTACAGCTTTGGTGATTCCATCAACACCCCCCGCTAAACTTCCTGTAGCAGATAATCCGGCAAAAATAGGAACTAATGGTAGAAATCCACCGGTTTTAGGTACAGGTATCACTCTCGGTAACGGTACGGGTAAGTCAGAAGCCAATTCTTGAGCAGCTGCATATGCTAATTCTATTAACATTTTCTTGCATTTTGGTTTTAGTTTGCGGATATGTTTTTTAGTATGCGAAATAATATTGCTCAATATCGTTTTTGTCATACCCGCTCCAGTTTTCTGAGCGGTTGCTAATTTGTCTTTTCTCTTCTGATTCGCGTTATCGGAATTATCATTTAAGTTTTTCATTTTCAATAATATTGTTTGCGAATACTTTATTCAAAGCGGTCTTTGTTATGTTAAGATCTCAATACAAATGATTACACGAAATTTGAATAGCATATTTATATACACTATATTTTACAATTACAAACGATTTGATTTATCAATCCAACTGTTTTCACTTAACGGAAGACCTAACCACTTAACATATACTTTGTTTCCTTTGCGTTTCAAAACTTTTTCAACAAGATATATCTCAGGGTGTACAGTTTTCTGAATTTCTTCACTATAGAACGCCCCTAAAATTGGTCTTGATTTTGAATCTTCTAGCAAATATGTAGGGGGACTGGTTTGTTGGATTTTTGTAATCTTGAATATTTCTGTAGACCAATTAGGTGTAAACCCCTTTTCAAAAAATCCTTTGTATTTACTGATTCTTACGAAATCTCCAACTTGAAATCTTTTTCTAGTCAATACTTTTTTACATTGTGTATTGTTAATGTATCTCTGTAATACAGTTCCTTTATTACTGTGATTAATTGTAGCTGGTGCTTTTCCGACTGTTCTGTGATAAGCGTGATTGTATTCGTAAACTTTTTTGTCGAGGGTTCCATCATTCCAATTATAATTTCCTTTTAAACTAAACTCCTTGTACAAGCTTGTCTTGAGAGTTCTTATAAGTCTTTCTACGATTGAGGCTTTTTTCGTAGAATATGTAGAATAATGGTTAATATTATACTGTTTGATAACTTTTTTAAATAAATTATTATAAAATTCTTTTCCCATATCAGTTTGTAAATTTTTTGGGTAACGCCCCCTTGCTAATAATGTTTGAAACTCTTTAGACACGTTTTCTTTAGTTTTTCGTTTGAGGGGAAATGTCCAAGCATACTTTGAGAAACAATCGATAATCACCAATATGTATTTGTATCCAGCATTAAATTTGGATAAAACTTGCATATCTATCAAATCTGCTTGCCAAAGGTCATCTATATCCCTTAACAATACACTTCTCCGGGGAAAATTCACTCTAGCATTCTTATGAATTTCATTAACGACGTCGGCTTTGCTCATAATGCTTGTTCAATTTTCC
>NW_020653731.1:10466623-10466789 GCF_003589595.1 Hyposmocoma kahamanoa
AAATAAACAGTGAATTGGTAATGTTCTTGAATACATAGAAATAGTCTGCTATAGACGAAATTTGTCAAATAAAAAAGTTTTTTTAGACGACTTCTTGAAATAGATGTCTTCTTGAATAGATGACTTCTTGAATAGATGTCTTCTTGAATAGATGACTTCTTGAATA
>NW_020653731.1:10466799-10504253 GCF_003589595.1 Hyposmocoma kahamanoa
TTGAATAGATGACTTCTTGAATAGATGTAATGACTTCTTGAATAGATATTATTAGGGCGTCTGGATAACTCCTTGTATCCAGATGCCCTAATAATATACTACTCAGGTTGGCCTGCATTTGTTTATTTGTCGTATAATTTGCCACTTTCTTGTTTTGCCGAATTTCATTACTTTGTTTATGATTCGTCCGAGTGTTTTACATTTCCTTCAGTGAATATTCAATGAGGTTGGTCATTATCATTATTTCTTGGATCTCTAAAGCTGTTGCAAGAAAAAAATATAGTATCACCTAATTTTGTCGACTACTGCCAATATTAATGTGTATATTGCATCAACATTAGTGAAAATGGGACCGAAAAGCCCCTGAGAGGTAGTCTGGAATTATCATGTTGTCATGGCCGGGACGCGGACCTTAAAGGCTGTGAAATAGTTTGAGGGCAGCCTGTATAATAAATAATAATCAAACTTCGGTTTTGTCAATGACGTGTCAGGTGATTATTAAGTAGACATAAGAATCGACACAACCTCAAATGACTTTGATTGATTCCGTATACCAGTGAAAGTGGTCAGTCACTGTGGAAAACACATAGTAAAATTGAGGATATGCACTGATTAGTATACGGTGTGAAAACTAATTCCTAAGAATTTTCAAAAAAAAAAAACAAAATTTACCTCGAAATTTTACAAGAAAACCACTGTATTCAATAGGTACTTTACATATCGCACTGCCAATACAATAGTGTTATAACTCAAAATATGTGAAATTTAATATTATATAATTACTGAACGTAAAACTTGATTCAAAACAACCGTCGTTAGAATATTGTAAGAAACAATCAAAAGACATCTACTTAACTCAAAATGAGACATACTTTATGTGAGCTAGTCTGGCCAAAATAATCCTTATTGATAACCATGAAATTATTTTTTCCATTTTATTGTTAAATATATTTGATAAATTGTTTAGGTGTCTATAATAAAGTATAACATATAAATTTTAATGATTTTTTGCGAGAAGTGAGTAATTCGTTTTTCATCGATTCTGAGAACGTCCTCTTTCTGAGTTGAACACTATTGTAATAGCAGTGCGATATACCAGTATTTTTTTATATCAATTGAACTTAATAGAACACGTATAGTATGCGATATAGGTACATTTTTCAAATGGCTTCAATTTCGTTTGTAAAATAAATAAATTCTGAAATAAAGCCGCTCGATCAAAGCAAAATAAACCGTATTAGTGCGGCAAAAAATTTATGTCGAGCTGAGGTAGTATTAAGTTGGACAACAGACACGGCAAACGTCTGCAATGGCCTTCTATGATTGTAACTTAATTGACGTACTTTATTGTAACCTTATTTTCAAGTACTTATTTTCCAAGAAAATTCAATACGTATCTGCCAAAAATTGCGTTGCCTTTATAAGCGACAAAAACAATTGCCAATCTAAACTGGATGTATACTGATATAAATATCTTGTTCAAAACAGGAGCTAAAAACATTCTACGTCAAATCGGCTTTGACATGACTGCCTTTAAAGTAGGAGGCCAGGAAACGAGTGGACGTAACGCAGTATATTACCAGATGTTTTAGGCACATTATACATATTTATTGATTTTCCTTTAGAGTCAGTATAGTGACCAAAATGGGAAAATAATCCGATTAGACGATAAACTTGATTACTGCCTTTTCGCAAACTCAAGAAGCGTCTTTAATGTGAAGACGATACAAAGTAATCAAACATTTCTAATCGACATCTATGTTACCAATTATTTAGCAATACGCAAATTTAATTAGACGTCTGAGTACTACTCAACGAATGCCATTAAATTTCACAGAGGTTTTGTAGATAGGTCAAAGGCACCACTTGGAAAAAAATTTCAGTGGAGCATGTTTTAGGTTTTTACCGACTGGCTTAAAATATTTACGACCTGTTTGAAATTCAATTATAAAGCTTAAACTTAATAAAAACCAATATAGAATAAAAATTCATTTCAATAAATTGGACGTACATATTACGTTAGAAGTACCCGTAGCTCTGCTGGTTAGAGCAATGCTACGGTGCAGCATGGTCGTGGGATCAAGTCCCACCGGGTCGACGAAAATTTTTTTGTATGTTCGATCATTGTGTTCATAATAAAACATGCTCCCATGAAAACTTCTTCGAAATGGCGCTTTTGTCTTCGTTTCGAAATGGTTCTTTACACTTCAATACAGAGCATATTCTGAGTAGCAAGTAAACCTTAACCAAAAGCAACTTTTGGAAAACTTGTTTTATTACATACATTGCTCTCACTTGTACTTCATTACGTATCTAACCTATCGGTCTTCTATTTATATTTTGAAAAATGTGCGTTTGAACTTCACTATTTAGTTCTACCCTCACCATTCCTCCTACTATCGACTAGAAAGTCCGGAATACTGAACGCTTATGCCGTTGATATACTACCTCCTTCATAATGCATACGGAATACACTACAGGTTTTAGTGTGCCCCAAAAACTACAATTCAAGAATGGAGTGAGTAGTTATGTATTTGTTTGACAAACTCATTACCCACATTGTTGCTTAATATAAGGTGAAGTTATGACAACACAAGAAACGCTACTTTCATAGCCACAATCGAACCCTGTGTCAGCGAGGATTATCGTAATCTCAAACAAGAAGGTGAGGGTATTAAGAACTTTCCTGCGTCTGTCAAAAATCCACTTTTAGGCCGGGACTGGATGCAACAGATTTGGTACTGGAAGTTTTTCATTGTGAATTGAGCTTAATTTAAGGATTTTGAAGACGTTTTTAAAATTTGTTGTAATAATGTAGCTAGAAAGAAAATGAAAGAGAGGAAGACAAAGAATAGATGGAACACAATGAATGAAAATGAAGAAGCAGAATACAGTAAATAAATAAAGACGAACATCAAAGAGAGTTGCAAAAGAGGTCAAGGAGCTGTATATAAACCTTAGGTAGTGGAGGAAGCTTTACTAACAAAAGCCTTACTTTTAAATATGATGATGATGTAGCTGGAAGATATAGTACAGGAGCCAACATAAATCAGTTTATATTGCTCCTTTTCAAAAATACTGGACCAAACCAAAATGGCACGTTCTTTGACTTATTATACAGCTTTAGTGCATGTAAATATAAGTCAAACTTTTAATTATAGTTAAAATAATCATGTTACTACATTTTAATAATAATAATAATAACGCACACACTTAACATAGGCCCGCACTAGGGAAAGCCTGTGTCACTGGTGCCATGGACACACACATAGACAACCACTAATTACACCCAAACTCATGAGATAAATAAATGTAGGCCATATAAATACTTTTCCTAGCCCGGGAATCGAACCTGGGATCTCTGCGTGGCATGGTAACCGTTGCCACAGAGGCAGTTTTTGACATTGGGCCAGTTATTTTTGAACCATCTTCCTATACACCAGGAAGTTTCTTTTCACAGACCACAATTCTAGGAAGCCATCGATATGTCGTTGGCCGAATGAATTATGCACATCACTACGTGATAGGGATCGAAGAATTTCATCAATCGGCGCCCTTGCATGAAATTCCTATACCCATTATATTCATGAAATGACATTCCAAGCCATAGACTAGGTGGAAGACTAGGAAGGAGTAGAGGTAAACCAAGCTCAATGTTTAGAAATATGGTTCACAGCCTTCCAATAGGGCGAAATTTACCAACATTTCTTGTGTAGAGTGAGTGTAGGTACAAGCCCATAATTTTATGCCACATTTTTATCCTCGTCCTGAAAAATTATAAAGAAATCAGTTACGAGGAGAGTCTAAGTGTCATTTTCCACTAAGCGACTAGCCGCGGGCGTCTGGCCGCGCGCGACTCTGTTTTACATCAAGGTCGCGGCCGCGTCTGTGGTTATGGTATAATAACTTATTTGAATAATTTGGAAATAGACTGGAAATCTTTGGGGGAGATCTGTGTTCAGCAGTGGACGTCTTCCTGCTGATATGATGATGAATAAATAAGAGAAAAAATGCGAGACGACGATAAGTTACTGCCCTCGGAACGAAAAGGGGCACGACTAACATTTTTATCAAAATAGAGTTACACTTATATTCGAGATCAGGAAATAAAGCCCAATCTATTTTTTTGATGGAAATATATCTCAATAATTGTAAAACTATCACAATATGTGTATTTCATAAAAAAAAAACCTAAAAAATATTTAAACAAATTTATCTACGAATTTAAAATTTGCCACTAGTGCGTTTCTTTCTTCTGAAGAAGTATATGCTGCTATAGGATTTCTAAACGTTAAACTCTAAAACCTAAAGTACTTGACGCTGGGCCACCATTGTTCTCGAGTGACTTTATTACGCCAGTCACCGTTGAACATAAATTCTGAACAATGACCATTCGCAATGAAATGCACTCGTATTAGGTAGGTAGGTAGGTACTTCATCATAAAATGCTTACGGAAGCGAAATCTACCGCGTTTACAGAGTATTTTTTGTAGACAGTAATTTATCTTTTCTGCTTCCTTTAAAAAAGTAACAAGCAGTTTGTTTACTATCTACAAATTTCTCTGCCTGGTTAAAAAAATTTGAATATAATTGTTATATAATTATTAATACAAAGATCGAATACTCAGAAAAAATTCCTTCGATCCGGTCGGGTTCGAACCGACGTTTTCTAGCATACCGCGCCAGACGCTATACCAACTAAGCCACGAAACGAACCAGCGGACCTCAAGAATTTTTCTATGTTTGTTGTCGTGTCTTTGTATTTGGTTTTTTCAACGACTTTTTAACCGTAGCGCCATCTATGAGAAATCTTAAGTATTTCGTCACCCAGTTACATACCTTTACACCTACCAGCCCTAGCTAGAGATGTCATTGTATTTAAATTTTTAATGAATTGATATTCAATTATTTTTTATGTGAAATTACTCCACTAGTTTGTTATAATTATTAATACAAAGATCGAACACTCAGAAAAAAGGAATTTTGGCCGGATGGAAGGGATTCTTTTTCTGAGTGTTCGATCTTTGTATTAATTAAAAATTATATAACAAACCAGTGGAGTAATTTCACATAAAAAACAATTGAATATCAATTCAATAAAAATTTTAATATAATTGATTGAGTTTAGAAATTGAATTTTTCCGAAAAACTGAGGTCGTTCTTAATTCTATAGTATTTTTTTGTGTTTGTGTTACGCCATTACTCCGACATTTATAAACTGATTTCGATGATTCTTTTTTTGTTGAAAAGGGAGTACGTCGTTAGTGGTTCTTTTCAGATTTCATGTAGAAATTCCACCTTTAAAGTTATTACACACGGCAACTGTTAGCAGCGATGCAAACGCGCGTTCGTGACACACACGATTGCATCAATGCAATCGCTTACAAATTACAAGTGTAGCGATGCAGTCGCGCTTTTGCATCGCTGCTTAAAATCGCACGAGTGTGTAAACGTAGACGATTAGCTATTTAATTGCGTTTGCATCGCATTCGCGCCGCTGTTAATAAGACTGATGTCAATAAAACAGCACATAGATGTAATTTTCACGAAAGAAAAGTGTTATTATGACCTAGAGCTGATCTAATGATGGAAAGGGCATACAGATGAGAGGAACTCCTCAGCAGCAAACAGTATTTGAATATTTGAGTTCATATAATTCGTTTTGACGAGGACTTCCATATGCATTTCAGTTATTGTTGACGAGATCATGGTAACGAACACAGCGAAAGCGGAGCAAACTTCCGAGGTAAAAATAACCGTATTTTTAATTAAAAAAACTTATTATTTTACGTTGGAAATTAGGTGATAGTTACCGAACTAGCGGTGTTATTGCATATATTTACAGAAGAATGGGACTTGGCTATATTGTTTAATATGAAAGAGAAAAAGAGCTATTTTTTCTACCGGCTTACCTTAGGACCTGGCAGAATCATCGGCATCGTAGTGCGGCATAATGCTGAGTCAAGCCCTTTTTGCTGATATAGTACACTCAATTCTACACCCCGAGACAATATTACACTCCAGACCATAGGCGCAAACCTAGACTAACCTTTTTCTTTATCATTAAAGAAAGAAAGAAAAATTTCTTCAGTACCATTCATTTTAAATTGTACTTACAAAATAAACAGAAATAAATTAAAACTAAAATTAAGATACTGAATGGGCACCACTCAGCACATGCCGTAGCTGAGAACAGCCACGGCACTGGTATTACGTGGAGCGCATGGAGTGCGTCCAGGCGCACCAAACAAACACCACACACGAGACGCTGACATTTTTATGTACGCAATCAAATACACACAATTAACAAATAGTGTGCTATGTAATGACTAAATACCTATTATACCTATGTCATAAGCTTGTTTGTAATGTACTGTGATTAATCAAATAAATAATACGCACACACTCAACATAGCTCCGTAATAGGAAAACGTGTCTCGGGTGAAATGGAGACACACATAGACAACCACAAATGACACCCACGAGAGAATTAAATGTAGGCCATACAAATATTTCTCCCGACCCGGGGATTGAACCTGGAACCCCTGCGTGGCAGTCCGGTATGGTAATCGATCAGCCACGGAGGCAGTTCACTATGATAAATGAGTTGTCTATATATCTAGGAGGCGTTTCCACATTTATATGGCGAACGGCTATGGAGTAGAATTTCCTGTCTGCAGACTAATTCCTTGAACGCTACAACTTACGCCTGTTTCATGCGAGAGTGAACAGGTAGTAATCAACAAGCAGGCAATCATCCTACTACGATCATAGCATTACTTTATTTAATACAGGAATGTTGATTACTACAGTCCTATTTAAGGTTTGTCCATGGACGGGTTAAGATGAGGCACTGATGCGTCCAATTCGTATTCGTTGTGAATCCGAGAAAACTAGAAATCTAGAAAACTCGGATCCACTTCGTATGTCGCTTGTCCGGTTACCTATCACAAGCTAGAAACATAATTTTCCGAATTTTGTTTCTCCGAAAACCTTCAGATTTTTATTAAATACATTTTGTTTCATTTATCCGAAAACACGTTACGGTTTTTTTCATTACACCATTTAATGTTTCACTATTTTGACATATTGACAAGTTATTCTTTACCCGATTTTTATTTCCCCAACAAACCGTTTGACCACTGTCTAATTGAATATTTTTATTTTGTAAAAAAACGATATCCGTGATACATTTTTGTTATATTATTTCTTATTACAGATATCAAAAGTATTAGAACGTGTCGCACAATACAACTCGTCAGATTCAAGCACCTCGCATCTTTAGAAAATATGGTAAATGAGATGCGAGTTAATTTGATAGAGTTGTAGTCGCTCGCTTCGCTGATTTTTCATATACTGACCTACCTAAACCCACAGGAGGGGGTCGACCTTGCTAGGAAATGCAAATAACGTTATTTTTTTTATTTATTTATGTAAGAATGTATAACTTTGTCGAAACGAATTTTCAACACTGTAAATTTCATGGAAAACAGACAGTATAACAAACATAATTAGACCAACAAACTTCTGCCCAAAGAACACGTATGTGTAATAATTATTCTAATAATAGGTTTTCGGAAAAACTATACTTCGGCTGTAAGACATTTCTGTGTTGCAAATGTATTTCAAAACTGTCATCGCAGTAATGAAAAAAAGTCGAACCGTTTTCGGAATAATGAAATTCGAAAAAAATAAATTCTATTTTGTTGTAGGTTACCCGCTTGTGCCCTACGTCCGATTCGAATACGACAAAATACGAAAATTGCTTGTACACCTAAAGATAAAATGATCCCTAAGACATTTCGGACCGTTGTTTCTCGGATTCGGAACTGGAGGTCTACTCTCGACTTCCGTCGGACATCCGTCTGAAACAATTACTGCCAAATAAGCAATACTTGAACAAATGAAAAGACGCGTGATGTGGATGAAGCTTCATACTGGATACTTGTCTTTTAATTTTGTCGAATATTACTTATTTGACAGTAATTGTTTCGGACGGATGTCTGACGGAAATCGAGAGTAGCCCCCCAGATACGAATAGGACGTTTTGTGGAAACACACACTATCGCGAATATTTTAGATGTTGAGTAGATTTACAGAGATAATTCTAATCGTGTGATTAGTCTAGCCTGAAAAGTTGATAGGCTGCCTCACTAATCTGTGTAGCACCACTAGTTCCAATTATTGTTATCGCTGACTATACGGACCCTCGTTATAACTTTCGGGATCAGTGCTACATTGGCCAGTTCACCAACTCAACTACTTCGTATAAATATTTGGATGAAATTATTGGTTGTTTAAAGCGTTGACTTATGGAGGTAACATTTGTAGGCCTCTAACGCATTCAAAATTGAACCCAAATGCATGTTGATAAAATAGACTTTGCAATAATGTACAGGTAGTTGAAAAAAGGTCATCGTAAGTTCTATCGTGGGAGCATTTTGAGTTCAATTTTGTACGCACTGAACGCTTAGAATTTTGTATCAATGTCCTTAGATAATTTTATCATGTAATTTAATTAACATTGTCTTTTATTTATCATTATCAACACTGTACAAACTATGCAAAGCACGGATCACCACTAAGTAGAGTCGTCTTTATTAAAAGTGCAAATGTGATTACAACTATTTTCTATGAATTAAACCAGAGTCTTGTACTTTCTGAGTCTTAGTTGGTTGTATACAACAGTGCTCTTTACTCAAGAACAACGGTCGAGGCCAGATGTTACATAAATCAGAAGGCACTAAGTAGAATGTTAGTAACGTAATGTACAGCGTTTTATGACCAAGCCACACCTATGGCTTGGTTATAAAACCTTCTAATTCTTGAAATAAAAACATCTTGGCGCGAGCATTCCAAATCATGTTTTGAAGATGACTATCTCAAAATCTCGTTCAAAAATACAGTTACCTTTAAGGGTTGAATCCCATTTATCATCAAGTCCGCATGTGTCTTATAGCTTATCATTTGCTCCACTTGATGTTATCATGTGGCGGTGCGATATGAAGCAAGCATTTAATTTCGATGCAGCGCTCAAAGTATTCTTTTTTTACAAAAAATAAGTGCGCGTTTGACTTTCATCTCACCTGATGGAAGTGACGATAAGATCGACGATGTAGCATGCACACCTAAATAATGCCTATTCAATGTCGCCTTGAAAATGTCGAAGTTATAGCGTTCGGGGAATAAGTTCGCTGGCAGCGATTTGCATTCCCTAGCCGCTCGCCATATCCACAACATAGGTCTAGAAACCCGATGATAGAAAGGGCAAGGCGGAATCAAATCATGCAATTCCATCGTACACTCTCCGTGATATATCCTGTAGAATACCGATAAGCAAGCAACTTTAAGACGGTGTTCAAGGCAGCTTCGCCTCTTCTAAATCCGAATCACCTATAGCTATAGCTTCTTAGCACGCTTCACACCTACAATTCAATCCTTGAACGAATAATTGTAACATTTTTATAACAAAAGAACCGACTTCAAGAGTTTGCTTACCCGCTTTCGCTGTATTCGTTACCGCGGTTTCGTTAATTGAAACGTTTGTGTTGTGCCCTCGTCATAGCGGATACTATGAGTTCAAACACAAGGTAGCTGCTGTTGAGGAGTTTCTCTCATCTGTCTGCCATTATCATCATCAGAATCAGTTCTAGATCACCATAGCATTTTGTTTTTATTGAAATTACAGGCACAAGGGACTTGTCCATGTATGTCTCAGGGTGACAGGCGCAGTGCACCTAAGATCTTTGCGATTTAAAGTTCTGAGTGGCACTGCAACTGTCATGGACAGGCGTGATGCTTGCCACCAGGCGCATGACTTGTTCGTCCCGTCACTTGGTAGTATAAACAAAAATCTATTTGCCGAGTTTCATTGAAGTAGGTTAACGGAAAATAAGTGAAATTCGATAAACCAGATTCATCCCATAATTTGCCATTCTTAAAGATGTTTTATTAAATTTAAATGGGGCCACTATTGAGGTACCTCCTGTTTAACAAAAAAGAATCATCGAAATCGGTTTATACATGTCGGAATAATCGCGTAACATGCACCTAAAAACGTTTAAAAAAAACGATCTCAAAAGTTCGTGAAATTACATCTACTTGCCAAGTTTTTTTTAATAAGGTTACCGGAAACTGCGCGAAACCGAATTCTTCACCTAGTTTGCCACTCTTAGGGGTGGATTTTTTTTTTTAAATTTAAATGGGACCAACACCCTAGATACCCTCTTTCCAACAAAAAACATCAAAATTGATTCACAGACACCGGAGTAATCGCATAACAAAAATACATTTGAACTGAGACCTTTTTTGAAGTCGACTGAAAATAAAGTATGTCCGAAACAATACCTTTAATTACCAGTATATTATCGTCTCATAAACTAAAGACCAAAACAAAACCCCTTACTCAGTTAACTACTTACGTACAGATAAATTGCAGTAATGAAGCTCTAAACTTTAAGATTTATTGTCGCGTAAGGTTCAGACTAGGACAATAAAATGCAGACAAAGTTTGACTCGATGTCGTAAAACAGTAATGATGACAGAGGTAAAGTCACCCGATTTTGTGGAGATACTTGGAGATATTTTAACAAAATAGCGTGTGCCAGCACTGCATGTTTGATTTTAAAGGTCATCAACACATGGTCGTCTCACTGTTTGGTATAAGTCTCATGGGAAATAAAAAGTTTCCGACAAACAAACGCGAACTGCGGATAACGACTAAACAGATTCAAAAGTAGCTCTCATCTCATATTATAAAAAGGGCTCAAAGGGGTTCCAACTGAAAACCAGCGTTACAACAGGCGAGCTGTGACGTATGCTGAGTTGGATCCGTGTCAGCTTATAGGTGTATGTAATCATTAATTTGTTTTATTTGCTCTGTTTTGTTTGTATCTTCTTATGCTGAATAAACGTTTCTTTCTTTCTTTCTTTCTTACTGCAAAATACACACACGATATGCCGACATAATTCATGCTCAGCAAATGATCCAGTTAAACTAAATAACAGTGAAACCTAATGTTTTTAATGATGCCACTCAGAGCTTTTAACTGCCTCCGTGGTCGAATGGTTACCTGCCATGTTTCCCGTGCAGGGAAAAATATTTGTACGGCCTATATTTATTTCTCTCGTGTGTTTGGGTGTAAGTTGTGGTTGTCTATGTGTGTATCCATGGCATCCGCGATACAGGGTTTGCCTAGTGCGGGGCAGAGTGTGTGCGCGAAAACAAAATTGAAAATAGAGTCAGGTTCAATTGATTGTCCGGAATTATTATCACAAATATCACTTACAGTTCATTGTAAATCCTTGAGATACAATTCACTTGTAGTTGTAACCCCAGTCCGTACTAATTACAGGCAACATGAGTTTATGTGGCGTGCAAACAATAATTTTAACATTCTATATACTTGTTTTGATCTGGAAGTTTTCAATATGAGTGCGCTATTGGCGAGGAGAGCACCGAGTGGACATTTCTTTGACTCATAGTGAGGCTTACAACTTCGGTTGTAGTTTTATGTTTTACGTATTACATTTATAGCGATAGATTATTCAAATTGTACATTCCTATATTAAGTTTCTATTTGTAACTGACTCTCAGTTGTTACTATTTTTATATAAATTAGTTTTAAGCTGTTGGTCTTCCTCTAAGATAAATAAATAAAACCGAGATCAAATAAAATTCTACAAAAAAAACTGTGCCTTAGAATGATATACGAGTACTAAACTTCCTAAAGACGTAATTAACTGACCGAAAATATATTTGTTTTTATGATCAAGTGAAGGGACGATGAAGGAATGGGCTTGGTGGTAAGCGACACGCCTGTTCATGACAGTTGCAGTCCCACTCAGAGCTTTAAATCACAAAGAGCTGAGGGACACTGCCATTGCTTTCGTCACACAGAGACATATGTTGACAAGTCGAATGTGCCTGTAATTTCACCAGCACCATTACCCTTCAAAACCGGAACGCAGTAATGCTCACAATACGACTTGGTGGCAGAAATTTATAAGGTGGCAGTACTTCCCTGTACGACTCCACTTTCATAAGGAACTCTACCGCTACCAAAAATATAATACATAAGTACATATATTTTTATAAAAACGTTTTTATTACACTAGGAACCAGTATATTTTATATTATTGGTTTTATCTATTGATATGTTTAATTTAATTTATATGGTCGCATATAAAACGTAATACCAACAGAGCGAAACGAAATAAGAAATAGAGCGGCTAGGGAGTGGAATTTCCCTGTCTGCGGACTTGTTCCTCAAGCGCTACGAGTATAACTTGAACCTTTTCAAGGCGAGAGTGAGTAGCCATCATTTAGGTGTGCATACTCCAAAGTCGACCTCATCGTCACTTGGCATCAGGTGAGATGGAGATCAAATGCGCACCTATTTTCATATATATAAAATAAAACTGTCGTAACTCAAAAATGCTGGAATTGAGACAATACGATTTGAAAGTTCCAAAAAATTACTGAATAGAACCAGTTAATTTCTGCGTTTGTAAGTGGATAACTAAATATCATGCATCCCATTTTTTTGAAAAATAATCCCATTTTTCGCAATAAGAGTCATATAAATAAATCATTATTACTAATTACAGGTTTCTTAACACGGTGTGAGTCAACCTGTCGTCATGGAGCGTGTAATCATTCCTAAATATCGGGAAAACAAACTTAATAGAGTTAGGTCCTCGTTTGTAGGGTACTGTACACGTTTTTATAATAACATTTCAGAAATAGTACAAAATTTAGTTTAAAGTTCAGGTTAAAAATTTACTAATCAGAAAAGCTCATTTTAAAATCAATGATTACATAGACAGCTATTGAATTTCAATATTTGCGATGATGCAAACAAATCAATCTCCTCGGGCAAAAAGAACTCATACCGTTGTAAGATACCTGTAATTAGTGATAATCATTTAGTGAATAACCGCGAAAGCTGTAAGATCCATATAGCGATTCTTTTTATCTTTCAAACCGTGTTTTCTCAATTCCACCATTTTTAGTTACGACAGTATTTGGTGTCATGTGCGATATATAGTGAGACCGTAGATTTAGTATATCCATAGATTGGCCTTGACGTATTGGAGACGAGACCAAAACAAAAATACATCTGTGTGCGTATAATGTGCATGTGTGCAAGATAAATAGTGTTGCGCCATCCACTGATTTAACTTTAATATCGATTAACATATTACACCGGCATTTCACTTCGTTGTATTCACCAAAATGTCTTAACGCAAAATACGGAGACGTTAATTAACTAGTTAATTAATGATTCAATAGAAAATTAAGAAAGCTACTATTACCTTCTGGTAGTGCCACAGGATGGTAGGTAAACAATGGGGACTTTCACCCAAGATAACACTATGGCTCTACAAAATGGTGATAAGACCCATGATCAGTTACGGCGCGATAGTATGGAGGCCACGAACCAAGCTGACGACCGCAACCTACAAACAAATATAACTATTATAATTATTGTATGATATGATAACATAGAAGTGCATCACAGCAGTGAATTTGCAGATAAGTAATAGAACCAAAAAACCGGCCAAGTGCGAGTTCAACTCGCGCGGAGAGGTTTCGGTACAAACTTAACATTGTAGTTGAAGAATATGTTCTCCAATAGATTCCAACAGCAAATATAGGTTTATTCTCGCAATAGTAGGAAATTTAAAGACAATTTCTGTATTTTTTCAAAACTTTAGGCTCTGTAGTTTCGAAGATAAAGGGTAGAATGATCAATTTTTGTCTATTTTCTTAAACAACTTAAAAATATTTATATTTCATAATTACAAAAAATATATATTCTTAAGAACTTTCCCTCCCAATAGTGACTTAAAAATTTAGAATTAATTTATTTACGTTGCACGTTTTGGTCACACAAATGAATATGTGTACCAAATTTGAAAAAAATCAGTATCGTATTTTGGAACAGAACAGAACTCTAACAACGATAAATCGCTGATTTCTTGTTGATGAGAGTAGTGCTACACAAAAATCAATTAATTGTAAGACATACCGCATGAATAATTTGGGTACAGAACCAGAACGTAGCTTTACTCTTTGCTTGCCTCTAAAGGCGTTTTATTTAAAAGCATTTTTCCTCAAAGTGTTTGTTTGCTGCATATTTTTGAAAACTTTTTGGAAAGTCTTCTTTCTTTAGCTTTATAAGCCATTTCTGTCGTACTTCAATGTTTTGAGGAAATCTGAATTAACAACAATAATTAACATAAAAAATGGGTGCCTCAACTATGCTATTAAAAGAAATTTTCGTTTTAATGTAAACAAAATATAATGTACTAATGCAATATTAATTAAATATAAAGTACTAAATCCAGAAATTTCTGATTCAATAAATAAAAAAAAATTAAGTATGAAGATGATTTCGGCTGTATGCAAGTCACGCCTTTGCCTTTCTTTTTTTCAGTTAATGACATCTCGATAACATATTATCGATTGCGTCAATCTCTATGAAAGTGGGGTTATGAATTTCAGAAATTCACGTATTTGATATATTTTTTTATTGAATTCGTATACATTTGGGTTGTTAATGCACTTGAATGGTATAATTTTACGGATATATTTAAGTAAAAAACTTTTGTGGTAGTGCTTTTAGATAGCTAAAAATTTAAATAGTACTTACATGTGAAATGTACAATTCTGCGAGTTTTCCTTTTTAGATAAGTTACATCCGGACACTGAAAACTTTACAATGACTAATAAACGTCCGTTTAACACTATTTCACATTTTAAAACCAATTATTTTTCAAAAATAAACGAAATTTGTTTCGTTGTCAGCTGACCCTAGGTTCATATAGCCTCATAGCTTATAATGAAGTGGTCTCGTCTACCCATCTCGTTCTAACATACGTGTATACTAACTCTCTTTCACTTGCATTGCCAATCTATGGGTACCTATATACTAAATCTATGAGTGAGACTGTCTACTTTATATGAAAAATTTATTATTGCTGTCAAATTCCTTGATCAAAACCGTAATTGGGCGTGAACACTGACTGTGGATAGTGTTTATAAACAACTTTTGTTTCTTTTGAACGCTTAATCATCACCATCATCATCATCATCAGCTTAAAATAAATAATTAAGCGCACTCCAGACTCGCGACGCGAATCACAGCGGGAAATAGGTATGTTGGCATTCGCGGATTTGCTAAATCTGACATCCAATTACATTATAAAGAAAATATATAGAAAATCAACAAAGATATCTTGTACGTATTAATTTAAAAGTTACAATTGACACAAAATTTATTTATCAAGCAAAGATCAAACAGTAACAACGAAACAACAAACAGTATTCCACACCATTGGCCTTTTATGCTGCCAGGGTGGGGTCATAGCGACAGCGATTAAGTTTCTTGTAAGGATGTTTGTTATATAGAACACGTCGTCATCTTTGATGCCTGGCACTGTAAGAACACGCGGGCATCACTTTCGGTCCTTCCTCGAACCTCCAAGACATGGAACGGTCTCCTTCCTGAAGTACTTCCTTTGCGCAATGACATGGTGTTCGTTAAAAAACGAGTAAACAGGTATCTCTAGCTTCCTACTTTACATTTTTAAAAAATATGTTAGGAAATAAAAAATCAGACAATTGCTTTCTGGCCACTGGCTACACGCTTTCCCCTCTGCCAGTACTGGTACCCTCCTAAGCGCCGAGACCATTCACATAGCTACAGGCCTCCGCCTTGGTGTCCCAGTTTACTCTCCTCATCGGTGTACTTGCGGCAAAGACGTGGTCTGGGTCACCACGGTCTTTCCTAACAGCTAAGCGCCGGCCGTAACTCCTCATGCAGCCCTTAACAACATCATCCGCCAGGCTTTTGCCAGTGTTAACGTGCCCGCTATACTCGAGCCAAGCGGCATGTCGCGAACAGATGGCAAACGCCCGGACAGAATGATTCTCATCCCTTGGAGTATGGGCCGGGCTCTGGTGTGGGACACCACATGTGCCGACACACTTGCCCCATCCCATACCAGCACACCAGCAAGAGGGCTGGCTCCACAGCCAACCCGTGACCATGGAGCGTGCAGCCGTTCCGAAATATCGAGGAAAATAAAAAGGAGTCATACCGTGGTAAGAAACCTGATATAAGTGATAAAATACAACAAAACAAAATAAGGCAACATTTCATTAAACAAACAAATGAAAACGAAGATGAAGTAAGCGACGGCGGGCTGCAGAGAGCTGCGGTAGACGCACTTTATAAAATGCAATATACTATAGAACATATTGTCCACTAAATAAAGTATACATTTCTTCAAACGAAAGAGAAAAGCCGCGCTGTGTCGCCTACGGTAGATAACTTAGGCGACTTATTCCGCCTTCAGCAATGCAAATTCTTTAAAAGGCATATTGCGTGGTAGATGCAATGTAGTATAGAATTTCATATTTACTAAACAAAGTCGATATTTCTTTGAAAGCAAAACAAAAAGCAGCGCTGCGTCGCGCTTCGCCGCCAACCGTCGCCTACCGTCGTCGCCGACGCAGCGCGGCTTTTCTCTTTTGGTAGATAATATGTTCAATAGATAATATGTTCCATATTATAAAGCATATTTTAAAATGCACAGCTCTCTGCAGCCCGCCATCGCTTACTGTATCTTCGTTTTCATTTGTTTGTTTAATGAAATGTTGCCTTATTTTGTTGTAAAATTACCGTGCAGTACTGACAAAATGTTTTAAAATCAGTTGTGACCATGTTTGACACTGCGATATTGTTTCGCGGCCATTGATCGAGTCGCGTGCTGTTCGTCAAAAATGTGACGTCACGGCGCTCACCATATTCACTATAGTGAAAAATAAAAATAGCAGCTTTATCAATTTAATTTGACAGCTAAATGTGGCTATAACAGGTTTATTGCGGCGTCATGCTACGGGCACTGGTGGTTGTCTGACAACGGTTCAGGAAAAAGTTCAACCACTTCTAAAAAAATTTAGTTCATCAAGTTAACCCAGACCACCTAGGCCAAAACTACTTTAGAAAAAGTTCATTTCCCAAATTGGTTCTACCGGGAATCGAACCCGGAACCAAGAGCTACGGAATTCACTTCGCGGCACTACCCAGAACACCTAGACCAAAAACACTTTAGAAAAGTACATTTCCCAAATTGGTTCTACCGGTAATAAAACCCGCGGCTTTCTCATCTATGCCATATTATTTGCATGTATAATCTACAAATTGCTTAAACACGACCACAGTATAGGCGGCAGCAAGCAGCCGCGGGAGACGTCGAGCTGCGCCAGGCGCACTTCATAATATGCATTATAATATAGAACATATTATCTACTGAATAAAGTATATATTGCTTCTATCAAAAGAGTAAAGCCGCGCAGCGTCGGCGACGGTAGGTGACGGTTGGCGGCGCAGCGCGACGCAGCACTGCTTTTTGCTTTGCTTTCCGAGAAATACCGACTTTGTTTAGTAAATATGAAATTCTATACTATATTGCATTTTATAAAGTGCGCCAACCGCAGCTCTCTGCAGCCCGCCGTCGCTTATTCCATCTTCGTTTTCATTTGTTTGTTTAATGAAATGTTGCCTTATTTTGTTGAGGATAAAGTTTATCTTGCATTGCTCGCTTGCTGCCGCAATCGTACGAATTCAGTTGATCACGCCACATGAATTGCTGTCGCCCCGCTGGAGTAGCGGGATGACGCCGCAAGCCCCCGCCGCAGCGTCATTTTTAATAAGTCTTTAGTACGCATAGAATTTTGAAAATATCAAAACAATTTTTTGACGTGCAATCGAATCAGGTAAATACTCTCTAAGCCCGTTTTTCCACTCGGGGTGACCCACGGGACTACTCTCAACTTCCATCAACGAAAAGATGGGCCCGTTCGAAACTATCCAATCGCGTTGTAATCTTAGACGATGAAAAAAATAGTGTAAGGTTGTAATACATTCTTACTTCTAGCCCTCCCCAACCCCCCAGATTGAAACTCATGTTTGTAGGACCGGGTTCGATCGCCGGGCCTACAAATATTTGAATGATCTACATTTATCTCGTGAGTTTAGGTGTAATTTATTGTTGTCTATATGTATGTTCATGGTACCCACGATACAGGGTTTCCCTAATGCGGGGCTATGATTGTGTGGGTTATTACTACTATTATTATAAATAAATAATTGTGCTACGCTCCTAATTTGCTCTATCGAAAATTTTAAAATAGGCCAATCGTAAACTCCGTTCAATAGCGCTTACAACGCTGTTAGTACTTTGCCTCATATAACTCTACAGCAAACAATCTTCTTTCGCATGACGGCTTGAAAATGTCCTTGCGAATTTTCACAAATATGCCAGACGCACTACGTCAACATCCAAAAACACTATTCATAATATTAAAATAAAATAATTTTGTTTCAGATACTCCTAATTTTTTTCTTTCTTTAGCTATTAATACAAAGATCAAAAACAAAGAAAAAATCCTACCGTAGCTGACTCAGCCACGTTATAGAGAAGAATCCAGCCGGATCGCAGGAAAATTTCTTTGTGTTCCATAATTGTTTTAATAATTATAACAAACTAGTGAACTAGTTTCACAAAATCAATTGAATTTCACGGTAGTAGAACATCGTGATATTAATAAATTGAATATTCACAAATATGTGTGAATTTTTCGAAGTCGTAGATCATTTTCTTTGTTATGTACACGGCCGTGTTGTTAAATAATTTAAGTATTACGAATTTAATGTGATGGCTTATAATGCAATTTAAAACAACACACACACTATATTATCTGATAAAATAAATAGACAACTGAGCGTTGATTGAACAAAGCTACACAACGGAGCTAACTGTAGTCTTCATAGGAACCTTTGAAAGCTTACAGTTTCGTGGATAAAGAGATAGTTTGTTACGTCTCAAAGTTAGTACGATTTTGTACAATTTCACGAATTAGTCTTCGTGTAGTTTTTCATAGTCTTCACAATTTATTTCCTATTTGTACCTGGCTAAAAGTAGCTCATATATTTATTCAGGAAGTTGGTATACACGCATTTAATTTCGTAGAAATAATTTAGATTAACATTTTATCAAGAATATTGGTTACACAGTGTTATTATAATTATTAATACAAAGATCGAGCACTTAGAAAAAATTCCTTCGATCCGGCCAGATTCATACCGACGTCTTCTAGTAAACCGTGGCAGATTCTATGCCAAGTAAGAAGAAAAAACTAATAATATTTATTATTATTGCCACAAAAAAGAATTGAATACCAACCCAATAAAAGGAAATTTAAATACACAGTGTTATTTTGACTACTAACTAACAACTTATTAACAACTAACAACTTAGCAGGACTAATTAATAATAGCATAATACACAACAACTTTTGTTCCGTGACGCTTCTACTGCTAAGATTGCATATCAATGGAAGAGTAATTTATAGGATAATCTATGGAAGAATAGATTGTAGAGATGTAACGAATTCGCCCTGGACCTTTTGGAGGGAAAAGTGTCATTTATATTTTGACTTTCAATTATTTTGTGAAATCTAGTTTAAAGTGGAATAGGATAGTGCTATTGTGCTTTAATCGAAGATTAAAACGCGAAATTACACGAATCTTGAACTAAAATACCCGTATCGGCCCGTTCTAAGGAATCCCGAGTCAATCCAAACACGCCGCCTCAAGTTACCTATCCTCTTTGTGGCGGCCATATTTACAGAAACATAATTAAACGAAGACATGGCTCAAAGGACTTGTATCCAAGCCAAAATTATTAATAAAAAAATAGAGATGTAACATATCTGTCAATCATTTTAATTATCAATTTAATGTTAAGAAGTTATTTACAGTTGCATCATTTCCACTTTTGAAGTTATATGAAGATTGAAACTATTTACAAAGTGAAACCAAAATGAAGAAAAGAAAATGAAGACTAGGCTATATGGCATTATGCGAAAGCCGTTAATACCCTACTTTAAAAAAAATACGAAATATGTATAAACAGTGAAATTGATGAAATAGTACATAATTAGTAAGTACGTACGATCTTAGAATAATAACGCATAGAAACCTAGTCCGCACACGCTAAGTGAGGCAAATTGAAGCGCTCCAAGAGGGCCTACACGAGCGGGCGGGCCGTCAGTGCTCAAGGTCAACTTGCATCACGAACAGATCAAGAATTTTAGCTAAAAATGACGAAATGTGCGGTAAATTAGTGTAAAAATACGCCAGACAAACACAAAATAGATACTAACATAACATTCCACAAGGAAGTAACGCGTTTCAACTTGTATTTTTATATAAATATTCACTAAAACCGAAAATTAAATTACTACTAAAACTAGCCTACATGAATTTGATTTTTGCCTCACTTGTGACAGTTCGTTTGATATGAAACTATCATTCTATGCGTTATTATTCTAAGCGTACGATAGAATATGCCAAGGTCGGGAGATCAGACATCAAAAGTGAGTAAATTGTAAAAGTGTGAGAAATAGCTTACAATAGTAAATTTAAGTAATTTAGACACTAATATTAAAGTAAATATTAGTTGCACTCTTTTAGGAATCAGGAATAGGGCGTTTCGTTTTCGTTGTTTAAGGGAGTTGATGATGATGATCCGTAGTTTCACACTACAACGCATTACCTCAAAATTGCATTATATTAATAATTTATATCCAAAATTTCGCTAAATTTTTTATGTCATTCGTAAACGATTTAATTTCAAAGTGACAGGACAACACTGTCGCTTTGAAATTAAATAGGTTTTTTTTATAATTTCAAGTGACGGCACGAACAAGTCGTGCGCCTGGAGGCGCTACACGCCTGTCCATAATAGTAGCAGGGCCACTCAGAGCTTTAAATCGCAAATATCTGAGCGATACTGCCACTGCGCCTGTTACCCTGTGACATAGGTTGACAAGTTCCACGTGCCTGTAATTTCACCAGCACCCTTACCCTTTAAAACCGGAACACAGTAATGCTGACAATACTGCATTAATATTTTATTGAGATATCTTAAACAACCATAACCCAATTTTAAAATATTCAAATTGTTTAACGATATTTCAGGGTAAGTTGAAGTTCCGATAAGTCCAACATGTTAACTTATTTTAAGTGTTTTTAAAAGGGAATTTAGTGATCTATTTTTTGCTGTTTAAAACGGTATTTGACCATTTCTCACTTAGCCACGTTTTAGGTAGTGGACGGCAGACTACTGCTTTCTGGCAATAGGTAAGGTGGCAGTACTTACCTGAACGAACTCATTCACAAGGAGCTCTACTGCTACCATATTAATATAACGAAAAGCGATTTTGAAATAAATAATACAACAATGTTAGTTGTCATGTGCGATATTACCAGATGTTGATCTAAAAAGTGTCAGAAAAACAAAAACTGAAAAGTTTATTTATGGTAAATGTATTATGTGTTTTAAAAAGTTATGGAAAACAAGTTATTGTTTATGATTGTGTAATTATAGTCCTGCAAGGTTTTTGGTATTTTACATATAACTATAGGTATATTAATATTCCCAATTTTTTGTTTTGTAATTTACAGTTAAGACTCTCGAAAAATCTTAATTATATTTTTTTGGATATTTACGTAAGAATTGTGTATTTAATTAAGAAGTGAGCACTTCTTTGACTCTTAATGAGGCTTACAACTTCTGTGGTTTTTCTTTTTTTATATTTCATATAATAAATTAAGTAAATTCTGCATCCATATTTCTTTTTATATTTTTATTTGTGAGGATCTTTAATTGGCTCTCAGTTGTTATTATTATTATTTAGTTTAGTTTTAAGCTGCTGATCTTCCTTTGAATAAATAAATACATAAAACAAATAAGAATATACATATGATCTTGTAACTAAAGTTTGTAAAATGCGGATTTTGGTTCAGTAAGATGATTTTACTTACTGAAATATATTTGAGTTTTCATAACACCTTGTATGTGATCTTAAAGTAAAATAAAAATATATTATGCTTAAAAGGCAGTACGTCTACCTTAGTATTTTTTTTATGATATCGGTAGGGGTAGCACGAGAGCGACATAAAGCACGAAATGCTGCTCTCGCACAGAGCATAACAATATTTCGCGTTTCTTTGTCGTGGTACACCTATTGGTAACATGAGAAACGAGTAGCAGTGCCACTCAAAATTTTAAATCGCAAAGATCTGAGGGGCACTGCTACTGCGCCTGTAATTTCGCCAGTAAATTTACCTTTCAAAACCGGAACGCATTCATGCTCACATTACAATTTGGTAGCAGAAATAGATAAAGTGGCAGTACTTCTCCGGACGAACTCTTTAACAAAGAGTTCTACTGCTATTAAAAACTCTAAATATAAAATACATCAAAAAGTAAGTAACTTAAAACAGTAACTTCAAATAAATAACATATCACACTTGCTGATTACACCGCTAAATGGAGGGCCACATATGCTCATAAGCGAAGTTTGTAGCCTCAGTTAGCGAGATAAGCCAAATTGAGCATTACTTTGATAACGCGTCAAATTAAGAGCAACCTACCGTTGTTATAACTTCAATGGTTACTCAGTATCAGTTAAGGGTATCTGTTATCGTTTGTGAGAGGTTTTTTTTATAACAGAAAGCTTTACTTGAGTACGTAAAATAATATGGGCGTAATTTAGGCCATATAGTCGCTGTAAAGGTTTAGACCATAGTCTGAAATTGTGCCCTAATGCGGGTTGGGGAATTGACATGTTTTCCAAGGGTTAATGGACCTTCTTGCCACAAAATTTTACATATATATCTATATAATTTAGTAATAAAAATCATAGGTAAATGCTGCCACAGGAGTTCGAACTACCGATCTATCAAGAAGCAGTCCAACTTCGTCTAGGCTACAAAACCTCCCTTTGCACGCTCCTGATGTAGAATATTGTCGGTAAAGCTAAATAACAGAATACAACCCCATTTCAAGTATTTTCTTATAATATTATTACACACAGACAAAAAACGACCACTACACTTAGTAAACGGAAATGTAGACAAAATTCGAGAAAGATGAAACTTTATTGTTTATGAGACTACTATAACATAGTAGCACAGTTTCACATACCACGAATGTGTTTGCGCAGAGCAATGGCGAGGTACTCGAAAGGAATCGGACGGCGTGGGCCGCATCCTGCAAATTCGCTCAGTTTGCCGGACAGAGTACTACGGGTGTGCATGTTTTAAAATATTTTTGAATACTTTTACTCACATTGTCCTATAATATATGAAATTAATTCAAATCGAAATACAAGAGGGATTAAAAATTTCATAGAGTTATGCATGCATGCACACGCACACGCACGCACACACACACACACACGCACGCACGCACGCACGCACGCACGCACGCACGCACTCACGCACGCACGCACGCACGCACGCACGCCCGCCCGAAGCCCGCACGCACGCACGCACGCATGCACGCACGCACGCACGCAGCATTAGTAGTATTATATTATCATTTTCTGTAATAGCTTACAACGATTGTAAAAATTGATGTTTGTAATTTATTTACACTGCAACTGCTTTTTCAAACACGATTTTATCAGGTTGGGTGAGAGCCTGGAGATCTGTCACACAGGTTAGTTCCTAGTATAGACTACAGGCTCTTGCAAAGGTACTCTATTATTTAAGCATTTTCATGTAAATTTCATTACAAAACTTTGTACCCTCCTAAGAGTAACATAAAGATTATTATTATTATTATTATTGTTATTATTTCTCCTATTATTTTTATGATTAAGTTGTTACTCAATATATATTTATCAAGTTCTTATGTTGTCGCGATTGTTACACATAGGAAACGAAACTATTTTTTCAGATGTAAATCACGTATATTTGTGTTTTCAAATAAACCAACGTTCCGCACGTTTTACAGGTCTCATGGTAAAACTATATAGAAAAATTTTGTAATTGGACGCTTCTGCCGACATTGGCATGCAAATAAAATCTAAATTTATTCTATTGAAAGCCATGTTTAGGCCCGTGTATTGTAGCTGTGTACAGATATAGGTATTGTTTATTTTGTTGCGTAAGTAACATAAAATCGACGTATTTATATTAAAATTGACAAACTTTCAAATTACGCCATTTCATAAAGTCTAATTTATTTACAGTTTCTCGACAAAATTATTATGCGTAACTTTTCCCAAGTGCAGCAAGTTATTTTAACTAGTAGTCTAAATATTTAGTTGTGGAATATCGAAAAGTATGGATACGGCATATAGACTCCCGGACACATAAATCGAGCCACCTTGCATTTTTATCCTTAAAGGGCTAAACGTAAATATAAAAATATATTTACGTCGAAGAAAAAATTTCAGTGTCTAAAAATTTCAGAAATGATGTTTAGTATACCAGTTTCGAAGTAGCTTATTAGTTCTTGATCAATCAAGCATTGTTTAAGCTAAGGGCATTTAATATTGAAAATGCAAGGTGGTTCGAATTATGTTCTGGGAGTATATATATATATAATCTTACTTTTATATCATATATATGACGGAGGGTGCTCTGGAGGTAATTTACGGAAAGACCATCTTCCATAATTTGCGTTGATTTAGAAATGAAAATGTTACTGAATGTCAAAGTCAAATAATCATTTATTTCATCGTTATTTCTTTAAAGCTATTGCTCGTTAACTACGCTGACTTCCGGGAGAAGAACGAGCAAGAAACTCTATGGACTGCTCTTTTCAAATAAACTTAAATGCTATGGGATACACTTTGAATCATATTCGTGTAGAATCTAGACTCGTGTCGTCTTTTCATACATCTTGGAACATCTATACACATAATTTAACTTGTATACACTTAACTGCAGAAATATGTTGCGAATTATCTAATTTAATTAGGATGCATATTTATTTCAGTTAACCAAGAATGTGAAAACGATTGGTTCATATTCCTGTTTATGTAATTTTTGGAACTAAATAATTCTCAACGGCGAACAAAATACCTTGACCCCTCGATATAGGTTTCGAAATCATTTGAATGTCGTTGAATTTGATTGGGTACTATCTTAAACATTACCAAATTTCGTATGTATTGAGCGGGTCAGCCATTGCAGTCAAAGCTAGTGATGACGGTGAATGAACTTCAGGTGAGAGATTTTATGGATAATGTGAAATTGGATTTTACTCACCTCGGAATAATAAGTCGAGGTTTGACACAATTTTATGCTTGTTTCATCAACATTGTTCGGCAAATGTCAAGTGATACACCTACCACTAACTAAATCATAGCACCGTAAGTTAATGGTAGAAAAACTTATTGCCGGATCCAAATTTTATACTCCTTGTAAATATACAATATGCAACTAAAATTCAGTAGCTTGTCCGCGAACTGTGCCAAACTCAATTATAACTGCATTTCATGGCAATTTGGCCCTTATTTATATGATGTTTAAAGCAACAAACATGTTTAGACTTTGTTGCTTGTACACTTGTTTGGAGGATATTGGTAATTTTAAGCTATTCTGCTTTGTAGAAAGTGCTGACTGGACTGTAAAGCAGTACTGTAATTTATCAGCTTTGTATTTTGAATTAGTTAAAATTATTTGTGAGTTTTAGAAGAGGATAAACCTACATTATTGTATTAGCAGGGTTGCTCTCGTTGGTGTGGCTCCCTCCGTCAGGGCTATGTTTGGTGTAGGTCAGCGAGAGAGTTGTGTACCTTACTTAAGAAAACTGAAGATATTAACCCTACAATGTAAATTCATGAAGGCTGTGTATTTTTCAAACAAAATCTAGGAAACTTTAATTTAGTGAGAACTCGATATTCTAGAAACACAAGATACATAATCTCAGTACAGAGTACTAAAAAAATCGACCTCAAAAGTACGTGGAATTACATCTATTTGCTAAGTTTTATTGAAATATCCTTAAATTCGCCACTATACAGGACTTGACACTGGAGATAATAAAAATCGGTTCTTACTACTAAAAGAATATCGAGAGAAGAAAACGCCTTGAATTGGAGAAATAGCAAAACCAACCATTAAAATAATCGGTGCTTAAGAAAATTTTGGCGCTATTTATAAAAATGAATCTTCATGCGTGAACAGCCACCCTTAGAGGTGAATGATTTCCTTCAAAATGAAATGGAACCACTATGGAAGTACCCCCTTTCTAACAAAAAAGAATCATGAAAATCGGTTCACAAATACCGGAGTTATCGCGTAACATACATATATAAAAAAAAAAAACAAAAAAAATTCAGTCGAATTGAGAACCTCCTTTTTGAAGTCGGTTAAAAATAGAAATACGGACCAAAACGCCCTAATTTGGAAAAAAATTTAATAAATTACCGAATACTGTAAAAGAATGAAATTGTAAATAATTTTGATGATTTTTTACTTGATAACATAAAATTTAAGTAACGTTTTGTTGTATTGTATAAATTTAACTTTAAATGCATGCTTTACTAAAAGTAAAATAGGAAATGTGTATAATATTCGCATGCCAAGTTTTAGTATGCGAATGCCATGATCTTATATAATATACTGTAACACTTCTATGTAAACTACAGTTTCCAGCGAATAAATATCTTTATTGTATTCTTGTGTTCTCTAAAGGCGCCTTCAAATTAGACGTAGAAGCGCTGCAGTGCCACTCATAGCTTTAAATTGCAAAGATCTGAGGGGCACGGCCCCTGCGCCCGTCATTTTGAGATATAAGTTGACAAGTCCCATGTGCCTGTAATTTCACCAACACCCTTACCATGTCAACATACTGCCTGGCGACAGAAATAGGAAAGGTCGCGGTGCTACCCTGGACGAACACTTTTACGAGGAGGTCTACTGCTACTAAAAATTCATTCCAATTATTTCAGAATTACAAAATTGCTTACGTAGATTGTTAGGATACATACACGTGAATAAGAGTTGATCCTGCAATTTGATGGCGGATGTTATGAATTTTTTTTTGACGGGGGGAAATCTTTATGGATACCCCTGAGCCCAGGGAGACTCAGGGGTTATGTGGGGACTCTCCCTCCACACTGGAAGGCCTACCCCACTAAAACCTCCCCGGGTTTCCCTCTCGCCGGTTGAGTCGGCGCCGTGGGATCAGCGAACATTCACCACGACGCCGCCCGGCCGCCCTAGCTTGCGCCAGGGCTCCCGCGCCAACGGAGGGACGAGTCGGTTGTCCTCCGACCCGCCCCCCAGACGAGTGAGGCCGTGCAATGTAGGCTCCGGAGTCCCTGTCCAGAGCCCGCTGGTCTCACTAGGGGATCAGGCGAGCAGCGAACTGCCTTCGCCTTCTCCCCGTACGTCTGCGCCGGAGCGGGTGCGCGTCCGCCATGAAATTAACTCCTTCCACTAGAGTAGAGCGGAATTTGCAAAAGCTAGTCCGTTGTCGCTGACATGTAGAGAGAAAATAGAAATTTTTGCAACTTGTAAAAATTACATCTTGTGGGGAAAACCAGAATTTGCAAAAGTCGTAAATTAATTAGGCGTAAAGTGTATTACAAACATGTGATACTTAAATTCTCGTCTATTCGTTAACAAAAAGTTACGAATTTAATACTGCTAGGAGTTATAACTCCTTCTGAAGTTGAACAGTACGTCCAGGGAAATACTCCCGGCGTACTAATTTTTACCACCGAGCAGTAATTAGAGCATTATGCGTTTCGGTTTTAAAGGATATGGGTGAAATTACTGGCACATGGATTTTGTCAACTTTATATCTCAGGGTGAGAAGCGGCAGGGACCCTCAGATTTTTGCGATTTAAAGCTCTGAGTGGCACTGCAACTGTTATGGGTAGGTATTAGTTGTGTCGATATTATACCATCATTATCATCCGTAGCCGTAGACCTCCTTGTAAAAGAGTTCGTCCAGTTTTGATTTTAAAGTGTCAGGGTGCTGGTGAAATAACATGTACATGGGATTTGTCCACGTTATCTCTCAGGGTGACAGGAGCAGTGGTAGTGCCAGCTAAGATTTTTGCAGTTTACAGCTCTGAATGGCAATGCAACTGTTATGGACGGGCATGACGTTTACTACTGTCCCGTACTTAATATTTGCTTACGTCCCTGGCTCAACGACCCGAAGTGGATCTTGGTTTCCGACACTAAGATCCTCTTCTCTCTTCTGTTGCGCTTGTTGCCAATCGGCTATTCGAAGCTCACACAGGTCTTTGTGGACTTGATCGATGCAGCGGTATCTAGGACGTCCAATCGATCTTCTGCCAGAACGGTTGCCCCATATATGCTTTCTTGACTGCAAGATCGTCATCCATCCTCTCGACGTGGCCAGGCCAGTCTCGTTCTGGCCCTCACAGCGTAATACAGCCTAGCTACGCTATCCGGCTAGATCCAAAGGACTCGCTGACCAACGACGGATGTGGTCCTTCAGCAATACGGGGGCGAGTTAACAACCCTCCCGCGTAATAAATTCACTGTTACTAAACTGAAAATGCCGCCCGTCACTTAATATCTATAAAAAATACATACCAATACTGCTTTGTAGTATAAACAGGTAGGGCCGTGGCTCACAGAAGCGTTCCATAAGGGCAGAATTGCCCCATCTCGTCTTGTATAGCTGTAAATTTCAAATATACCCTAGTGGTGATATGGTGGTTGTGTCGAAAAGCAATAGTCATTACTCGCTATGAACACATCGTATATCGACGGAAATTTACGACTAAGTGCCGAGCGGTGTTTGCTATTGTTAAAGCTATTTGAAACTGAACTCGTGCGCCATTTTGCAATTCAAATTGTCGAGATACGATTTGATAACTAAATCGAAAGGAAAGTTAGTACTAGCTGACTGGAATTTCAGAAAAAGTACTCGTTTAATCGATAATAAATCAATCAACATCAATCCATTTATCCCCTCACGCGATGCGCTCACCCTACCGCAAAATGGCGGCTATTTGGTTTCGCAAATTAGAAAAGGATTCAGTTTGAATACAAGTTTTAAAAAATAAAAATTATTATTCTGCATTGCTAAATAAATACCCTCCGTACTACAACAAAATCATCTCAAATAAAATGCCGTAATACACCGCAAATCCTGCACTTAAAAAGCACTAATGAAATTTTTGGTGTACTTGGGTAAATATGATAATATTCCGTTTGAGTGGTTCTAATGTTTACCATGAAATTACTCCTTAAAGTATAGTTTATAAACATTTATATTCAGGGTAAATTCAAAAAACGCAACTTACGGTATGTTTTCAATAAATAAACACCGACATCACCAGCCCAAACAATAACACACACGATTGTCGTGACGTATTTTTGAAGTTGTTTATTTTTTTTAAATGACAGACCCAGGCATTAAAAACTTTATGGTTTGCTAGAGTAGTTACCGAAATAGCAATTAGTATTAGTTCTTTTACCTGTTATAACTTCGATATCCGATAAATCGGTATAAAATCATCACCGGCACCTCTAGGTGTGGTATGCTTCCAGAGACGCATGAATCGCGTGAGCGGTTATACGTTCCATTGATGGACATGGGTCTCCTCTCAGGCGAGGGTTTAAGCCATAGTCCGCCACGTTAATCAAGTTGTGGACTTCACATTTTTTCTGATGGTTGTGAACCTTCTTCGACGTGCAAGTTTCATCACGATGTTTTTCTTCATCGAAGAATTTCGCACATAAATACCGAAAAACTCAGAGGTACAAGTCCGGATAAAACCCACGGCCTCTGCTTGAGAGACGGTTGATCAAACCATTAGGTTACCATCGCGTCTTCTTCGACTCATTTAATAAACCATAGTATCTCTGAAGTGAGAATATTTTCTCCACCTTTGAACTTATAATGCAATCTTAAAATTCTCATCTCAGGATATACCATACACTTTAATAATGTCACGAGTAACAAAAATTATTCTTTTAGGTTTTGTTATGAACGGATATACGTAGACACTTCCCTGTTTTTCAGCAAGTTCAAAATAAATTCTTAGTTCAAATTTACTTAATGTCGGAAATTGCTTTAATTCTAATCGATTCAATTGTAACCATCGAGCATGTAACCACAAATAGAGACGAAATACGGGCCATCCATGCCTGGCAACTCATCAGGCAAATGTGCCCTTATATCACTTTTAAATATCAACTCTCGTTTGTGCTGAAATCACAAATTAGAAAGCTGAAATAGTACAGTTTCCGTATATTCCAAAAATATTCTGTATTTATTGTAATAAAGATAATATGTCTAACAATACAGGCTTTTCCATTTGGTGATGTGGGAAAAATAGCAATACATCTAATTAATTACAAAACAAACGGAATCACATTTCATTGGTAATTAAATATTAAATATGTAACGTTTCAATTTTCGTTAATTATAGCAAAACTCAAGTTAAACTGGTAGATTTTACGACACCAATTGACAACACTCATAAATTGTTTCGAATTCGGGCTAGCCAATCGGAGCATCTTTGTCACCGTAATGATTTGGCAGAATAGCTTTCGAACAAATTAAACATTTCGTCTCTATTACTGGTTATGTACTCGGTGATTGTAACTGATCGGTAGGGTATTTATTCGAAAACATTATCATTGGCAAGTTTGCCATTTTTTAGTTATATCACTGTTGAAGCCGGTGTGCGATATATAAATAATAAGTATCTTAAAAAATTAAATTTATGCGCATTACGTGACTGGGCGCATATCTCACCTGAAAAAAATATAGCTCGTTATGAGTGCCTCCGCCTTTTCGATGTCCGTCGAAAAGAGAAATTTATACCCCTTCTGTTTTCAAATAGATTAAATTTGACTTAAAATAATACGTCCTTGTTTAATCAAGGTTTGTGAAACCGTAAAAGCAACTCGAAGAAAGTGAGTCCTCTCATTAAACCGCACTTGAAACTTCCCACACTTTTGCTACGACGCTCTCACAGACCTGTACTCAGGGTGTCCACTAAATCTTATGTCACATTTGTGTACCTAAATACTACAACACAATTCTTTTTGTTCAGTACCACCAAATATAGTTTATTGAAACAAAATGTTTAACTCATCGATTCTGAGGACGAGATTCGTTGTAACCAAGAATGCACTTTTAAATGCGTCTTCAAACGGAGTGAAGATGTCGAACAATTTCGTATGAAAAGAAACTAAACAAACGGACACAAGTAGATTCTACCTTCTAAAATTCAACATATTAATACTTACGTTAATGTATTCATCTTGGAGGCTTGCAAATTTATGAGAGCATGTACAGTCTATGCCCTAAGATATTTAACCCCCCTTGCCGGCCTTTTGATTCTGAGAGCCTTCTTACCCATTCAACGGAAATGTGTAAAGATAATCCAGTATTTTAGCTGTAATTTGTATTTATGTATTGTAATTAAAGATCAAATTTACTTAAGAAGTTTCCTAGAATGTTATTCAGTAATGATGCAATAGGAAGTCATAGCAAAGAATTTTACGGCCCACAGATTAAAGGTTATGTTTATTTAACACCTTTCTTCACACTAATCTACTCATAACCAAAAATACGGCCAGGTATCTCAGGGCATCGACTGTACATCTCTCTCTTCACAACCAAATGGTGTGAAATGCAGTAACAGAAATGAGCATAGATTGGACAAATGGTCAAAGGTACAAATAATTTTCCTTTGGTCCCCATTCCAAGGTAACAAAAATTTTAATTAAATACCCAACCAAATTGAAAGCGTACATATAATTAATATTTTCAAAAAAAACTAAGTTTCTTGAAAAAAGTGCTAGTACAGTCTGAACGAATTATTGACGAAAATTAAATTCTTTTAATAAAATTATCATAAGTACATGAATATATAAGTAAAGTAAGCGTGATATAGTTTATTAACCTGTGTCTTCTGACCTTCTTTATTTATCTATGACTATTGATTCAGAAGCCGGTGCTATGATATGACCTAATTTAGTGTTGATGACACGTGGGACCTTCTTTTTCAAGAACTCCATGAACAGTGCTACAGAAGGCTCTACCTTCACATCTCTAACTAACTGATATACTCAAGCAGTTTACGAATCTATTTTACGGCTGAGAACACAAATTAGGATGGGGTCCCATTTTTCAACGCTTGTATCTAAAATTATTAAAGCAGCTAAATTTTGCCTAATTGCTGAAATGAATTCTCGGATATTGCAAGAAGTAGGCTTTGAGATACATTGTAAGTCTAATAAATTATTGATATGCTCATTTGTTATTAAATATTTATTGAAATACCTATCGTTGAGCATCTGCATTACACTTGTATCAACTATAATAACTACTTGGTATCAACGGAAAGTTTTTAAATAGATCGAACGCTTCATCTTTCAGGAATAAGCGCAGATAGTGCAGCTTTTGTAAACTGTCTAAGGTAGGGTCATTATTTATGACCGAATTGAACAAGTTAATGAATTGTATATAATCAGCGTACTTACCAGAAAAAGGTTCTATGTTAATTACAGGTAACTTTACAGTCTATATTTTACGGTCTGAGGCTGATAACGCTCTTTCAATTGCTGGCATAATATTACTAAGATTTGATAGCATTTCTTTCTCAAATTCAGAGATGTCTTCCTTATTCACCTCTGTGGGGTCGAGAAAGAAAATTTCTTTATTGTACATATCATATTCTTCAAAAGCAGGAGTAACGCGGTCTCGACGCGCTATTGAAGTTTTGTGAGTAATCTCTTGCAATTCTGACTTAGTTAAAAGCGACAATTGCTTGTGCATACGCGTTAAATTAGATTAAAAGTAGCCAAGTGCCGCGACATATTTTTTGAGTTTCTCTGGGTCAGACATGTTTTTTAAATATTCTCCTCACTGTCGAGAACGTAAAGGCACAAAATTTACACTTATAGAATGAAACTCAGTGAACAAGTACAATAATATAAGCACCGAAACAATGCCAGCCAGGACGAACGAAATGTGATTTCAAAACGGCGTTAAAATAAACTCTAGAGATGAGAAACTACAATTTAAAAAGTCTTTAAAATAATTTCGAGCACGCGTTCAGATCCGGCTCGAAGGACCAATGTTGGGAGCACGGACTATAGTTGCTGATGAATTATTTAAGCAAGCTGTTTTGTACTGCTTTAAATTGTTTGATTTGTATTGTACGGAGCACACACATATTACATGGCAGCACGGTACACGGAGTAGAGAAAAGGTCGGGTTACCACATTTAATATAACAATTTATGACAATTTTTGTGTTGCCAACAAAGATCCTCATAATTATTACAATAAATTACAGTGAACTTTCTTACAACTGTCGCGTGACCACCACCAAAGATAATTTTCCTATAATACGATCACATAAGTAGCACGAAGAGTCCTGAATAACCTCGAAAAGCTGGTCATAATGGGCAAAGTAAATGTAAAGTGGCCGGGAATCTCCGACGTGACGGATGAGATCAAATAAAACATCTGATAGTTCCGGCCCCTGATGCTCTAAGAAAAGAAATATCGAATGTAATACTAAGAAAACCGCGGAAACCTTCTCGAGTGATAGTAACTTTTAGCAATTAAGCGCACGATGCAGAAGAGATTTTATTTACTTTAACACCTATTTACTATTTTCACATTCTACGCAAAATCAGTTTCTCCCTGGGGGCCAATTCCAGAGCGCTGTGACATTTTCTCGATTTCCAATTAACGTTGTGTCCTCAATGTCTATAGAAAATGTCACTAATATCAAAATGAAGAAAGTAAGTTAAAATATTATCGTTACTCTCAAGAAAAAAAATTTAAAAAGCAACATTTAACACTACGAACTTTAAAGTGTTTTCGTTTTACTTTACAATACTTATATTTTCGTTATAAAAGTGATTATTTTGACGATTGGCTCAAAAGGAAAAAGTACCCAGAGCCGTAAAAACCATAAAGAAAATGAAATCTTTTAATCGCGCTCCGTTTTTAACCGACTTCAAAAAAGTCTTCTAAAAAATATTATTAGAAGATTTTTACATCCATAGTGTCCCCATTTAATTTTGAAGAAAGTCATCCACCTCTAAGGGTGGCTGTTCACGCATGAAGATTCAGTTTTATAAATAGCACCTAAATTTTATTACAAGGAGCAATTATTTCAATGATTAATTTTGCTATTCTCCAATTCAAGGCGTTTTTATATTTTAATATACCTTATCTTTGAGTAATGAGCACCGATTTTTATTATCACTCGTGTCAAGTTCCGTATAGTGGCAAACTAGGGCATGAATCCGGGTTTGCGCACTTTCCGGTAACCGATTTCAATAAAACTTGGCAAATAGATGTAATTTCACGTGCTTTTGAGGTTGGTTTTTTAGTACTCTGTACTGAGATTATTATGAATTGTATTTGAAATGTGGTCAATAAAAAAATATTTGCACTTAACTTCAGAGCTGTCAATTGTTTTGCTTCTTAATCAAAATTCAAATATATGCCGTTATTTTGATGATTGCATTACCATTATTATATTAACTGCCTCCGTAGCCGAACGGATACCATGCCGGACTGCCACGCAGAGGTCCCAGGTTCGATTCCCGGGCCGGGAGAAATAGTTGTATGGCCTACAATTATTTCTCTCGTGAGTTTGGGTGCAATTTGTGGTTGTCTATGTGTGTGTCCATGGCACCCGCGACACAGGGTTTCCCTAGTGCGGGGCTATGTTGAGTGTGTGCGTTATTTATTTATTTATTTATTCATTATAGACCCGTTTTCGGACGACGTTGCGCGCGACATTCCGATATCTACTACCTTTAACCTCTCGTCACATGTCGAGCGCTGAATATCGACTGATGTCTGAAATGAGTTTCTGAGAAAATCAACAATGATTTGCAATAGATATCTGCCGTCATTTGTCGAAATTTCTCTAGTGTGATATTTTCTCGATATCTATATATATTATCTATATATATTATTAGATATATTTTTCATATGTTTTGAGACAGAAATTTTGCCGCATGTTTACTTGTAAAGCTGCAAGTACATGCAGATTTGTTTATGTATAGTATACAGTACTGTGTACAGTAATTGTATTCTCGAATGATTGAATGATTTATAAAATTTTTAACCAACTTCAAAAAAGGTGGAAGTTTTGAATTCGACTGTAGGTATTTTATTTTTTTGTATGTATGTTATTCGATAACTCCCGGATTTGTGAAGTGATTTCGATGATTCTTTTTTTGTTGGAAAGAGGTAACCTCAAAAGTGGTCCCATTTAAATTTGAAAAAATATTCCCTATCTAAAGGTGGCGAACTAGGGGACGAATGACTTTTGAGGTCGGTTTTTTTAGTACTCTGTACTAAGATTACGTTAGTAATTTGAAAGTACAAGACAAATTATGCTTAACCGGATTTTTACGTGGCGAATTCACAGAAAGAACACCTTGATTGTTCACTGTCTAAGACGTTAACACCAAAACTAGCAATAGTAGAGCTGCTTTTGAGAGAGCCCGACTAGGGAAGTACTGCTACCTTACTTATTTCTGTCGCCAAGCAGTAATGTAAACATTACTGCGTTACGGTTTTGAAGGGTAAAGATGCTGGTGAAATTACGGGCACCTGGGACTTGTCAACTTATGTCTTAGGTTGAACGGTGCAGTGGCAGTGCGCCTCGGATCTTTGTAATTCAAACACTGAGTGGCACTGTAACTGTTGTGGACAAACGTGTCGCTTACCACCAGAAGATTTGTTCGTCCCATCACTTGGTATTTACAAACAAAAACAAAAGCCCTTCTCGTTGATGAGCGCTAGCTTATAAAACTTTCTTCCTAACTTGTTTTAGCATGGCGACTTTCCAATTATCATCGGATCATATCGGATTAATTTAATAAATCTGAACGCAACTGATGTCGCGCCACCTACTCTACGACCTCACTCAGCTTGAGCTGTCAAACTGACATGACGCCTGTAAACAAAGAAAATCATCGATTATATTATTTTATACAAAGATCGAACACAAAGAAAAATTCCTTCGATCTGACAGGGCTCAAACCTGCATCTGTTTTCCAATCTAGGGCTACTCTCACCAATTGATCGAGTCAGCAGATCTTACGAATTTCTTTATGCTTTTGTTACGGAGAAAATGTATTATTTGTAAACTTTCATAATATTGTATATACATATTAATAAATACATACGTATTTAAAGTTACTACCTCCTTCACTTCTTATTTTTGTAGCTCTCGCTGTTCGAACTGTGAATAATTTGTTTTTGTGGTACGTTTACTTACTTTTTAACTATTATCATTTACTTGTCTTTTGTCACTAAAATAATGTATTTTTTTATTTTCTTTTCCTAACTTTCTTACAAAGTTACAGTTATAACTTACAAAGTTATGCGACAGTAAATACTAAATACTTCCGTCTGAAATTTTTAACTGGTTGTCGTGTTCGTCGCTGAAATAAACACATGCATAAGTCAAACGCGTCTATTCCACACGACACCCTGCAGGAACTTTGACGAGTGGTGTCTATACTCCTTATTTACACTAATTGTTCTTTGTTGCGATGTATGGAAGTTAGGTTTTTTGTAAACGAGGCACCTATCCCACTTCGGCATCTATCCCGGTTTTACGCTAATAAAATATCATGATACTATAATATCATGATATAAAATCAATAATAATAATAGTTATTAGCTTTTTTTCTTACTTAGTATAGCGTCTGGCACGGTTTGCTAGAAGACGTCGGTTTAAATCCGGCCGGGTCAAGGGAATCTTTAATAATTATAATAAATATTTTTTTATTAAATTAAATATTTTGTTTACTTGCTTGACTTTCTTCCTTTTAAAGAATGTCTTTCTAACTACATCCCTGTGGGTAAGTATGGAGGTGGCCTTATCTGATGTAATAAAAAACAGCTAAATTTCCAGTTACAAACCGACGCTCAAAAGATACCGTATCGCCGAGCAATGTATATATGAATTATATGCGATACAAAGTTCTAAGATGTCGTTTCAATAGGGTTAATGATTTTGTATATTCAGAAAAATCACATCTCTAGCGCTCGAGCATGAGGTTACTAGATTATCTTTTGTTTCGTTGAATGAATCGTAAAAAAACGAGTTCTTTATTTGAAAGTTAGGCTTATATTTATCCACAAATCATTTTATGTTTGTCGTTTTTATGTTACAATATCCACTTTATCACGAAAGTACATAAGTTGCAAGTTTTACGCAAAAAAAGTGATTTACATAGTCTGGTTCAGAATGTTCTTTGTTGTGATGTAAAATAAATTAGGTTACGTTCTTTAGTGATGTTACCATAAATTACAATGACTTCAAAAATTGGGTTTTTTTTTTTTTTTTTTTTTTTTTATTGTGAAAATCGGCAAAATTGTTAAAACTCGGCAAAATGACTGCACCGCGCCTGATGGAAAGTGCGAATACAGTCCAGAGAAGAGAGTAACGGATGGAAAACACAAATATCTTCACTCCGTCACTATCATTTTGCCGGTCTGGCCAAATGCTTCTTCACACTACGTTTGAAGGACCCGATTGTCGCCACGTTTTATATCCTACATGTTTTGTCATGATGTCGGATA
>NW_020653731.1:10504263-10527693 GCF_003589595.1 Hyposmocoma kahamanoa
AAACATTATCATTCCCCCCATTCCTCCCTCTGTGTTGCCATTTTTAATATTCCGTTCAGAAAGAATATAGGCACTCACCAGTAACTGTCAATCGCGATCGTACGCGACACCGATGTTATAGAGGGGAGGGAATACATGCGCCGGGAGTTGGTTCCACAATTTGATGGTTCGGCATAAAAACGAATTGCCAAACTTTTTAGTGCGGGACGGTATTGAACTGACCGTCCAACTGTGGCAACGCAGTCCGGCACGGGTGGTCCGCTGATGGAAAGGAGAGGAAGGGACAAGGTTAAATAACTCTTCAGAGCACTCACCGTGGTACAGACGATAGAATACGCTAAGAGACGCTATATCTCTGCGAAGCTGTAACGACTCCGCATGCTCAGTTACATGAGGATCGTTGACAACACGGAAGGCGTAGCGCTGCAGTCCATCTAGGGCATCGAGCAAGTACTTGGCAGAGCCGTCCCAAAGGTGCGAACAGTACTCCATGCTGCTTCGGACCTGAGCTTTATACAACAGGTATCGCAGCTCTGGAGTAAAAAATCGGTGCACCTTGTTCAGGATGCCAAGCTTGCGCGACGCGGTACAGATGACGCTCTCGATGTAATCTTTGTTGCTCATGTCCTTCCGGATGCTCATCCCCAGCAGACTGAGCCTGTCCTGCAGCGTCAGCGTTGTACCCTGACGATGGGGAAGTGGAAGGAATGGGGATTTTTTGGAGCTGAACGCGCATACCTGGGTTTTCTTGGCGTTGAACTCAACCAAGTTTCGGGAGCCCCACGACGATATATGCTCCAAAACATGGTTGAGCTCAGCGACAAGTTTTTCCCGGTTTCTCTCAGGGTCCTCCCGGGTGCTTGACGATTGCTTATAATAGCAACCGTGCACTGTGCTATCATCTGCATAACAATGAATGTTGCCAAAAGGCAACAAGTCATTGATATGCAGAAGGAACAGCGTGGGCGACAGCACTGAGCCCTGTGGCACCCCAGCATTAACTGTCACGAGCCGCGAAGTCAACAAGGACACGCAATCTTCGCTCGCGCAGAAAGCCGGAGATCCACTCACAAAGGCGGCCGGGAAGACCATATGCCGGAAGCTTGGAGAGGAGACCACGGTGCCAGACCCGATCAAAGGCCTTAGCAATATCCAGACTTATCGCTAAGGTTTCGCCCTGTTTGTCGATAGCTTCACCCCAGAGATGCATAAGATACGCTAGAACGTCACCCGTTGATCGGTTCGGCCGAAACCCATACTGCCGATCATTAAGAATGGAGTGACGTTCCAGGTGCCGGATTATCTGGATATTTAGAATCCGCTCCATCACTTTGCAGAGCACTGAAGTGACAGCTATTGGGCGATAGTTTGTCGGATCAGACCGATCTCCTTTCTTGGGGATAGGTTGCACGTTGGCCTCCCTCCAAGCTAGGGGCACGTTACCAGATTGGTATGAGAGGCGGTATAAGCGCGTCAGTACGGGAGACAACTCCGCCGCACACCTTTTAAGGACGATAGGAGGTATCCCATCCGGACCATAGGCTTTCCGCACGTCAAGAGTCTGCAATTCCTTGCGGACATCACATTGTCTGATAACTATATCAGGCATTGTGACTCCGCAGTGGGGAATTGACGGCGGTTGCGCATCTTGGTCGTGAATGCGCGAGTTAGCCCCAAAAAGGTCGGCCAATAAATTGGCTTTCTCTTCGGGGCCATAGGCCAAAAATCCATCGGGATACCTCAAAGGCGGCAGCGACGAACGACAAAAATTGGACTGCACGGCTTTGGCCAGGCTCCAGTAGGCACGGCTACCGGTGGGATGGGCTACCAGCTTCTGGCCAATCCGTGAAACGCGCTGGGCATCCGCTCTTATGTAAGCCCTCCTGCAAGACTTGGTTGCTTTGTTATAGGCTGCTTTAAGGGACGCAAGGTTGGGATCCTTTGTTACACGACCCCTGATCCAACCACGATATGCAGCCTGTTTCTCACTAACAGCGTCCATGCATTCGCGATTGAACCAAGGGCGTCCTCTGCGATTGGCGATGACACTGGAAGACGGTATGTAGTAATCCATAGCCGTTCCAATCTCATCGACAACAGCATCGGCAGCTGCTGAGGCATCCTTTCCCGCAAAGCAGTGCTGCAACCAAGGGATGGACGCAAAGTAGTCGCGCATACCATCCCAATCCGCCGACGAGTAGTGCCAAATGCGACGAGTGACCTCCTTCAGCTTAGTTGGAGGCATTTGGGAAACCTTACACCCAACCAAACAGTGATCAGAACTTCCCAGGGGGGCGCTGACTGATACTGTATAGTAGGTAGGGTGACTCGCGAGCAGAAGGTCAAGCAAAGAGGGTGCATGATCCGATATGTCTGGAACCCGGGTGGGCTGGGTTACCAGTTGGGTCAAGTCATGCGTGAGAGCGAAAGCGTGGGCAGTTCTTCCTGCATGGTCAGTCTTGAGGGAACTTAACCATGATTCATGGTGAGCATTAAAGTCCCCCAACACGACCATCTCCGCAGATGGGAACTGCGCCTGCGCGTCAAGAGTCGCCTGGCTCAGTTGGTCAAAGAGCCTAGTTGTCTCCGCATCCCCACTGTGGGATCTATATAAGCACGCGAAGACTCTAGCTGAACAACTAGATTCTACGAGCACCCACATAGTGGAAAAGGAGGGGTCCTCCAGGCAGCGCAGACGGCGACAGCACACATCCGAACGAATATATACACATACCCCGGCTTTGGCCTGAAAGTTTTCCTCAAGCGAGTAGCCGGGGTAGTTCAAGTAACTCATATCATTCGGACGGCGGATCTGCGTCTCCGTCAGGAAAAGCAGGGCAGGCCGGGCTGTCTCGAGGTGATGGTGGACAGCTTTGAGGTTGGAGTGGAGTCCGCGGATGTTAGCGAACTCAATAATAAACGCGGTGGGGGGATTAGGCACCGCTGAACGATCTGCATTCTTATGTTGCGCTGTCATGGTGGGTAAGAAGGACGGTAGTGTGAAGAGGTGAAGCCTTCGGCACCGCACCGAAGAAGAAAAACGAGGGGAACTGCAATACATGCCATTGATCTTTTGAAGGATAGCCGGCTGACCCGCCGAACGGAAGGGCCCCCGTACCCCCCCGGGATATGCCGCCGGGACCCCATATTCCGGTCACTAACCGGCACGACGACCTACCCCAAGATTATGCGCGGCATGGTGGGGCAGCCTCTAGGGGTAGTTAGTCCCTATTGGGCCCCTGTACTGTACCGCGGGCGGCCAGCGGACAACCGTTTCTACGGGTCTCCCTGGGCGGCAGGTCAACTAGATATCCCTCAACAAGTGACATGGCGAATATCCGCCTCAGTCCTCCCAGATACCGCGCCGAAAACTCCACGTGCACTGGATGTACACCAACTGATCCCTGAACGCGATTCGCAAAAGCGTTTCACTGTGGAGGGTTTTCCGCCGTGTGTACTGTGGTCGCTATCCAGTCGGCACAAAGCCTACCACAACGCTAAGCAGATGGACACTTGTGACGCCCTCGGTCGCCTCTTACGACCCCCACGGGCATGTATGGGGAGGCGACAATGTATTCTTAAGCCGTCGCCCCACGGCTCAAGTACTCTTTATTGGGTACTCTTTATACAAATAAAAATGAAAGCGTCATCATTTTTATTTGTATAAAGAGCAGGGTAAGTTAATTTTTGTAACGTATTTCGTTACGTGTAACGTACAAACTATACTCTAGGTAAATTCGATATAGAAAATGTTAACTAAAACTCTATAACAGCGCCATTTAATGTAGAGAGATACGATGTTTGGAAAATATAACTCTATTTTACACAAGACTATTTATACGAGGTTTTATTTTTTACACACTCATAGCACCGCACTACACTAACATAGACAACCACCAATTACATCATAACTCACGAGACAAATAAATGTAGGTCATACGAATATTTCCCCCGGCCCGGGAATTGAACCCGGGACCTCTACGTGGCAGACAAGCATGGTAACCGTTAAACGAATGTTTAATAACAAAACGTTGCTAAGTAACCAGTGATTGCATAGGAAAATAATATTTTTTGTTAATACTCATGATGTAGTTGTACCCACGGCCTACTCTAGTAATTAGGTAATTAGGTTAAGTAAGTATATAAGTAATACTTACATGACCACTTATTACAGTTTGCAAGGTGCCTGTCCATACGATTTAAGAATATAATAATTAAGTTCTTGATACCCATGAATATTTACTGCTAGATAGAGGATAATGGTAAATGAAAAGAAACAAAATTATATGATTTTATTTTGTATTAATTAGTAAAATATGTAGTAACATAGTATTTCAACTTTTTCAACAACAATTACAAATGTATTACAACATCCAGCATCAATTTCCGACTTTTTTTATGATATCGGAACGAACAAGTCATGGGCTTGGTGCTAAGTGACACGCCTGTCACATATGAGGGACACTGACAAAGACTCGCTGCGGGCGATCAGTGGACGAAGCTGGTGCACGATTATCTCGGTAATTACTTTCCTTCTGAACTGCAATGCAACATTTAAAAAATAGAAAACTCATGCATACCTACACCTTCATTTACGCGTTATTTACAACAGTTTTAGCCTCGAATTAAAAAGAAAAAACGTCTGACAGAATCTTTGTAGGCAACACTACTTTTTTATGTTAATAAAATATAAAAGCGCGTTTGACCTCCATCTCATCTGATGGAGAGTGATATGAAGAGCATTCACGTTTAAATAATACCTATGCACCCTCGCCTTGAAAAAGCCCAAGCTATATCGTCCGGCAATGTCCCAAGATTTTGTAAATTTTAAAAAGTATGTCTCAGGATGACAGTACAGTAAGTTCAAAGAAAGTAACATTTTTACACTGGCGTATTAAAAAAAACACAGTATTTCCTTGAAAAAAGGGAACGCCGAACGGTTACCATGCTGATGCAACATTGCATTGATTGCGCTCATATTACTACATACTTACTGTCTTAAGGTCTATCCACACATGTCCGGGACGTGCCCGGGACGTGGCCAAGCCGCGCTCCGTCAGGGGCTTAAAAAATATCGTTGCGTATATTTTGTTTGAAGACTTTCACACATGTCCGTGACCGAGCCGACGCCGGGACGGACCTGCAGTTCATACAAATTAGCACGCCCCGTCCATCTCCCGGGCACGGCCCTGATGTGTGTGGGTAGTCCTTGAAGCATCTTTTCCCGCGTTAAATGATGATGTGACATGACACTTAAAATCACAGAAATTAACAAAAACAACGAAAGATTATTTAACACAAGAAAAACAAAATACGTATAGTGATAATAAAATCTCAATTGCTTACATTAGAAAAACCTGTGCGCTACACCCATGTTGTCCCCACGTTTTCCCTCGTAATTTAAAAATGCTTTTGCTTTTTTATTTTATATTTAGAATTTCGAATTACAATTTAATAAAGTTGTAATTTACATTTACATATTTCAGTGGCCACTGTTTTTTATAAAAATAATATTGAAGTAGTTTATGTAATTGGTTTGGACTGTTCTTATCGCAGGTGTTATACTTCTAGCGTTAAATTTAAATCTTTAGTGTCAAGATTGACTTGCTCTTGATCCTGTACGTAAACAATCATGTATGTAAACATAATTATTAAAACGAAGAACGAAAATCTACTTACTGAACCAACGCCACTACTGAGTCAACTTCACAAAATCAAAAATTCATTTACGAGGAAATGTTACGCTGCTATAATAAAATTTGTGTTTATGCTCAAAATTTGCTATTTACGAGGTTTAGAACTATCGTGTATCAAAAACTTCCTACAAAAAGGGTATTTATTACAGCTTTTGCATACTTGAATCGCAAAAAGAGTGATTCATTCAGCTATTTCAGGTAGTTTTAAACAAATATAAATAATAAATGTAAACAAATGTTTGTTTACGAGTACCAATCACTAGAGTTTTTCATTATTTATTGTTAGCAGAATCTGCCTTATGTAATAGTTGTCTATACCAGTGTTGTTGCGAATACCAGCACCAGTATCCGCCGATAATCTGCATAAATAAAAAAGCCTCCGCATTGAATTTGAATTCTTTTGTATGGCGTAGAAGTATGGATACTAACTCAGACATTATGTAAACGGTTACAAGCCTTCAAAATGTGGGTTTATCGAAGAATTTTGAAAATATCGTGGACGGATAAAGTCACCAATGACAATGTATTGCGGAAGATGCACAAAAGCTTGGAGCTCCTGAAAACAGTAAAAAGGAGGAAGCTGCAGTATTTCGGGTACATCATGCGGAGTGATAAATACTCTCTACCTCAACTCATTCTGCAGGGAAAAACGCAGGGCCGCAGAAGACGTGGTCGTAGAGAAACCACATAGCTTCAAAATCTTGTAGAGTAGTTGTACAAGTACCACAGAATTGTGCCGTCGGTAGCCGACCTCCAGTAGGACATTTCTTTTTTTGTAATAACTCAGTGACGGGACGAACAATGGCAAGCAATACGCCTGTCCATAACAGTTACAGTACCATTCAGAGCCCACAATTACAAAAATCTGAGGAGCACTGCTACTGCGTCCGACACCCTGAGACACAAGTTGAGAAGTGTCATGTGCTTGTAACTTTATCAGCACCCTTAAGGTCAACTCACACTGGCGTAGAGTCGAAGCATCGCGACGCGTCATGTTTTTCGCCTATAGCATATTCATCTCTATTTTCCCATTATTAATAAATTTGTGCCATGCAAATATGGAGTCGCGCGATCCGCACTAATGCGAGTGGCGTCGCGCGTCGAAGCGCGAATTACTAAATTACTAATTTTTAATTATTTTTCTTTTATAATATCAATTGACAGGGCGGCTTTATGATAAGCCACAAGCCTGTCCACAAACAATACAAAAAAATACAAAATATTTTATTCACAAATAATATTGTGTAGGTACATCACAATTTAAATTACGACAAAAAACCAGGTAACACAACTCAATTCTAGCGTAGGCAAATGTCTGTAATTTCACCAACACCCTTCAAAACCGGAACACTGTAATGCTGACATTACTTCTTGGGGGCAGAAATAGGTAAGGTGGCAGTACTTCCCTGGGCGAACTCTTTCACATTGAGCTCTCCTGCTACTAAAATGCACCGAAGAACCTAAAGATGGCACCTAAAACCTAATAAAACTAATAAGACCTAAAAACTATTGGGCATATAATGTGTCTACAGCTGAAAATTAAATGCAGTACTTGAGAAGAGCTCGTTCAGGGAAGTATTGTCAGCTTACCCATTTCTGCCGCCAACCAAATTACAGGCACATGGGATTTGTAGAAGTTGACAAGTCTCAAGGTGACGGGCGCAGTGGCAGTGCCCCTCAAATCTTTTCAATTTAAAGCTCTGAGTGGCACTACAACCACTATAGACAATCGTGGCTAGGCGTACGATTTGTTTATCACTAGGTATCATAAAAAACAGCTCTATTACAGATGTACTTCTACACTGGATGCGTGATTATCTTTAGTTTTAAATTTAAGGCATTCTGAGTTCAATAGCGTTTGTAACCATTTCAAATGTAAAAAGGCTTAATTTGATGTATTTAATAATAATCTTCCATGCTAACATAGCCTATAAGTTTTTGTAACTAACTCACTGTGGACATGATACGAAATAAAAATTTTGAATTTGAATTTGAATTTACAATGAAATAAAAATATTTTTATTATTTAGATCAAATTAGATTTTTCATTTCCATAAAAAAGTACGCGAAAACAAAATAAAAATAAGTGGTTATGGGTAATTGAAAAGGAACCCTATATGCATACATACAAAGAGCTTATTCTATGTTTACGACTTCCATGAATGGAAATGCCCTCAAAGTTAAATTAGCAGTACAAAAATTAACAATGAAACGGCCACAATGGGTTCAGTAATTTAGGCATCCTTGCCTATGTGTAAATAAAATCGAAGTGTCGGTCTGTGACTTCAGAACTAATACCAGGCGGATGTGTACTTGATGCCGAATTTTTTATACGATAACAAGTGACGGAACGAACAGGTCGTGCGCCTAGTGGTAAGCGACAGGCCTGTTCGTAATAGTCGCAGTACCGCTCAGAGATTTAAATCACAAAGATCTGAGGGGCACTGCCACTACGCTCGTCACCTTGAGACATAAGTTGACAAGTTCTATGTGCTATTTAATTATGTTTTTAAGCGATTTCAAAAAAGGAAGAGGATGTTTTTGCTGGGAAAGGGGTCTGTAATGGTCAGTTAGGGGATGTATCTGGTTCATTTAATTCCACCCGCTTTCAGTTAATCTATTTGAATAAATCTTTGCACATTCTGTCATGTCAGTGAAAATAAAATGTTATTGCATGGTCTAAGACAAATATGGTAACTCCATACAAACGTAGCCGCGCGGCTTGTATGTGTGCGCGTCCGCCGTGGGAAGTATACGGAGACCCACATTCGCATAATCTCGCGATGCACTCGCGTTGCATAATACTGGTCGTCCCAACGCACCTATCATTACTATGTGTTGCGAACGCAACAGAATTTTTGTAATTTTATTTAATATAATTTTCGAAGCAGTATCTAAATGCTCGTCAACTCGGCACATTACGTAGACCGGGGGTTCTTTTTTGAACCAATCAACTAACACCACATTTATGTTATTTCATCCCTACTACATGCTTTGCGAACTTTTTGTTCGAACGGAACGCAGTAACAAAGGTCAAAAATAACGTTGACTTTTGAACTGTACTTCCATAAAAAAGCAACACTGTTTATCGATTGATATCAATACTCCTATTAACCAACTGCCTATTGCCGATATATTACAGTCAATTATACGTAGCCTATTTGGGTCTGGCGGTTACATTATGCGAATGTTAGCGTCCGTATACGGCGCGCGACGATCGCGCTCATATACAAGCCACGCTATTTGTACGAAGTTATCATACTTCTCTTATTTAACTATGGTTATGTTGACCTAGAACTGATGACGGAAAATGACACATAAGATGACGGCAAACCGGCAAACAATGGGCTCATAATGACTCGTTTTGACGAGGACTTTCATATGCATTTAGGTTATCGTTGAGGACCGCGGTAAGATTTTGAGGTCGTGTTTTGTTTGTTAAAAAGTTATAATTATGAAATCTGTCTTAAAGATTGATCACATAGAGAGGTTCCAATAAGGCAGAATTCCTACATACACTTAGTCTTCGTTTTGTATAAAGGTAGTTTATACTGGTAACAATATATTCCAAGGGTTTACTGGTATAGGAAACTACGTACAGGAACTTTGTTCAAAGCAAGTAACGAATCACGTCTTTACCATATTTATTGATATTGATATTACAAAAGTACCCATAAAAGGGATTGAAACGGGTTGCTACAGTTTGGAAGGCAAAATAGGAAGTTTTAGGTCTCTTATGTAAATGTTATAAGGTATCTTACATGGAGATCTTAAAAACTTTATATAGATAGATAGACAAAACGTTTATTATCTTGCATCACACAGTAATACAATACAGTACATGGATTAAAACAGAAATATACAGAATTTAAAATAAAAGGTCGGAATAAGGTCGCTTTCAAATTACAGTATGTTCACATGACGATCATTCAACGGGCGTTTGAATAACGCGCGCTTACAATTTACCGAATTTTGTACGTAAACGCGCGCTCAACGCCACGCTAATGGCGGGCACTTGTCAACGCGCGTTGAAGTGCGTTTTGTGATTATGCGCTCAACCCCCGAAAAGCGTCCGCCATGAGTACACTATTCAAAAAGCTAACGCACGTTAAACGTTTGTCATGTGAATATACCCCATATAGAAGTGCTGCAGTGTCGCGTCTGCGTCTGTGGCGCGGCAACCGTGCCATTATTAATTTTTATACAAAATGTAGTCTGTAAATCGATACTACACATCGAAGAAGGTTACCTGTCAGTAGTTCGAAATGACATTTTCCAGAAATAACCTTTGGTCGAAATTTCATAACCTCGAAAGTAATTTTGAGAGGAAAATATGTTTTCTTAATTTAACCCAACCTAACCGAACCTAATCGTGTCTTTGCGATAAACATTCAACATATCCTGAAAGAACAACTGTTTTGTTATAATTCGGTTTTCGGTGTAATGAAAATTCGAACAAACGTTATTTCGGACAAAAAAAATCGACTTTGCGATAGGTTACCGTCGAAGAAGGTTCACAACCCTCGGAAAACGTGTGATGGTCCCAATCGGTATGGACCCAGATTGGCGGACTATAACCTAAACCCTCGTCTGACACCCCTGCCCAGAAGTGAAAGGTATGGGTTGATGTTGATCTGAGCCTTGGTTCCTTTTTAACTACGTAGTTAGTGTTTTTAAATTAGGCTATACAGTTAAACCATTTTCCGTGTAGTTCATTTACTAAATGCGGTTATTTATTTAATTCCACAAAGCAAAAGCCGCGGGCATCAACTTGTAATCAGTGTAAAAAATAACAATGAAACAGTCAACACGGGTTCACTAATTTAAAATGTCCGGACACCATTTGACATAATTTTGTAGCATATTTATCATAACGACGCGAGTGGACCACATCAATAGTGTTGTCATAGCAATTATGATTCAGATTTAGAAATATATTTTGTAATTTTTTTTTATTATTATAGACATAAATCAAGTTTACGTTTTCATGAATATAAAAAAAACAGAAATGGAAATACGGATGTATTTCAGATTACCTGCATATTTTTTTCTCAACAGCTGACAGTGTTCCAATTTCTGTTCGGTATTGAACGCGATAATTCATGTTTTTTAACCGACTTCAAAAAAAGGAGGAGGTTCTCATGTCGACTGTATTTTATTTTTATATGTATGTTACGCGATAACTCCGGTATTTGTGAACCGATTTTCATGATTATTTTTTTGTTGGAAAGCAGGTACCTCCATAGTAGTCCCATTTAATTTTGAAAAAAAAAACATCCACCTCTAAGGGTGGCTGTTCATGCATATAAATAGCGCCTTAAGTTTGCTATTCTCCAATTCAAGGCGTTCTCTCTCAATATACATTGAGTAGTAAGACCCAATTTTTATTATCTCCTGTGTCAAGTCCCGTATAGTGGCGAACTAGGGGATGAATCCGGGTCTGCGCACTTTCCGGTAACCGATTTCAATAAAACTTGGTAATTATATGTAATTCACTTACTTTTGAGGTCGGTTTTTTTATTACTCTGTACTGAGATTATTTTAAAGTTCGTTTCGATTTACGTACCTACGTTCGTTTTAAATTTATCAGTTTAATATTTTCCCATCACTATTCACGAGTGATTCATCATTGTTGTGGAAATGAGCTCCCGCTGTTACGCTTTATACAAAGTATATCGTTGAACCAATTCGCTTTAGTAAACAGCCCTTGGTTTCCTCGAAATCGGTTCAATTACAGTTTTTCTTTCTTCTGTGGTTTTCGTTGTAAATTTGTTGTATATTTAGTACTTTTTCTTTTTGTCGTGTTGATTATATTCAAACGAATATTTTAAATGTGATAGTAACTAACGGGTGATGATAATGAAAGTAACTCTGTCTAAATTAAGTTTTCACGCCCTTGTCGCTGATACAGATAGAACCTAGGAAGCCTTTTCCTAGGTTCTACTTAGGTTAGGTAGGCTACTTTTTGTCACAAGAATAAATTTGAAAGGGGTTGGAGTAGGAGATGAAAGTTTGTACGGAGAACGCGAAGTGTGTCGTGCGATGTCGTGTAGTTCAAGTTTTGCGCAATGTACGTGCAAACCTTCAACGCCCTGGTAATCCCAACCATGAAGTTTATGGTCTTAAAGAGTCACCAAACTTATTTACATGGAATCACCTTAATGCAATCGTGTTTAACCACACTTGTCGCATTAAGTCGATTCGCTATTTTATTTCTACTAAACCAGGATCAGCTGTCGTCGTTATGCGTACGTACGCGATCTGAAATACGCACGAAGGAGATTCGTAGCCGCCCTGTGTCGAGCCGCGTCCGTACGAACCGATGCGAAAGACACGTCTTGTTCGCTCTTACGTTCATGGACATAAAGCTTTTTCTGAAAGGCTTAATGCGATTTTGCATTAATAACTGTGGTGACTTCGTAAGACTTGTCATTGTGATGATGAAAAGTACATGAATATAGCCTTAAGTAAGTGCAAGGTGCATCTTTTAGTCCCTAGCGAAAAAAGTATCTAGTTTTTTAACTTACTTCGAGTGACTTAGACAAACTCAAACAGCCAGTACTTGCTCTAGTTTGTGGAAAAGGTTAAAGTTCTTTAAGTAAAACAATATAGTTATAATTAAAACAACAATTTAAAATATTCACAAAAATAAAAAAGATAATTATGAGAATTCATCAACGTAAACAAACAATAAACCTACAGTTTCACAGAGGTCGCTTCGCTGCAGAAATTCAATTAAAAAAATGCTTGTCTGTGTATGGGTTTCATTACGAAAATGTTACGTTCAAAGACTATGGTCAGTTTTAGATCCGTGTCTTTTTTGCATAGACGGTGCCATATTATTTTTCACCTCACTAGCTCGGAAAGGCTTTCTTTCTCATTAGAAATCTGCGCGTTTTTTGCACGCTAGCGTGAAAAATGTTTTTCAATTCGAATTTGACGATGGACTGTGGTGCACCTAACTTTTTCTTTCGATGAAAAAAAGATAATAACACGTTCAACTACGCGATTTGTCATACATTACTTATATAAGTAATATAAATCCATTGGTATGCCTATTTTATTATTTTTATTACTGACATTAAATTGACAATGATAACTAATTGTGTTTTTTAAATTTTAATTGGCCGAGGAACTAAAATAATTTCAATAAGGAATCACTTAATCACACAAAATAAAAGTACAAGCAAGAATAAAAATCGATGAGGCGCAAATTCAGAACGCATCCGATCTCGGACCCTGAAACCATCGCACAACTTTGCAGCCTTGCATAACAAATAACTATTTTCTTTTTATTCTATCATAAAAAACCGCTTTTCATTTTTGCAAATACTTTCTATTAATAGACTATCAATACGGCCTAAAATAATAATTATTGTTATTACTTTATGATGCAAAGATGTTGCTATTTTTTACGTAACTTAGAAATTATAGTCACTGGTACATACCACCACAGAATCAATAGTTTTTCCACAGAGCAAAGTTTGTAAACCCCTGAGTAACATCAAACTCTTTTGTCAGCGAAATTGTATATATTGCAAATTTGCAATCGACCGCGATATAGATACGATCTGCACCAACCTACAGCCGCTGGCTATAAATTAAGATTACTGTGACACTTTGTAACCGAAATGTCCTTTTGGTTAAGGCCAGGAAATGAGCGATAACTTTGGGGAGAATAGTTTTATGATATTTTTCCGTAAAATAAATATGACCATTAAATTTGTACTGAATTGATATTCAATTATTTTTTATCAAAGTACTCCACTAGTTTGATGTAATTTTATTAATACAGAGATCGAACAGTTAGAAAAAATTCCTTCGATCCGGCCGGATTCGAACCGACGTCTTCTAGTAAAAGCTTAAAAACCAAGAACAAATATCCGACAACGGGCACAGAAAAATCCGTGAGGTCCGCTGGTTCGTCCCGTAGCTTAGTTGGCATAGCGTCTGGTACGGTTTGCTAGAAGACGTCGATTCGAATCCGGCCGGATCGAAGGAATTTTTTGGAGAGGTACGATCTTTGTATTAATAAAATTATGAATATGATAATCACGTAAAAATAGATTAAGCAATTCTATAAGTTGTGTTAAGACTGTTGATGCGTGTAACTTTTGATGATTAAATGTTTGAGTTCACGGGAAGAGAGAGTATTGCATTTAGAGTCCTTATTGCAATGCAATGAGACCACTAAATGCAAGTCACACAAAGCACATGAAAATGTACATAAACTTAAAGTAACCTAGCAATATCGTTGAAAAAGGCTAAATAAAGTACTCATAAAACTACATTTTCATTGATTGTCAGAATGTTTCACCACCATGATATTGAATTACGTATTTTTTTGTGAAATTACTCCACTAGTTTGTTATTATTATTAATACAAAGATCGACATACGAACAATTAGAAAAAATTCCTTCGATCCGGCCGTTTCACAAAAAAATTCACAAAAAAATAATTGAATATCATGGTGGTGAAATATTCTGACATTTAACAAAAATTTAATTAAATTTAATAGCGACATCTCTGGCCAGGGCTGGTAGCTGTAAAAGTACCTAACTGGGTGTCGAAATGCTTTCATAGATTTCTCATAGATGGCGCTACGGCGAAAAAGTAATTGAAAACCAAATAGAAAGATCAGACAAAAAGTATGTAGACAAATTCGTGAGGTCCGCTGGTTCGTTCCGTGGCTTAGTTGACATACTATCTGACACGGTTTGCAAGGAGACGTCGATTAGAATACGGCCGACTCGAAGGAATTTTTTCTAATTGTTCGATCTTTGTAATAATAATTATACTCATAAAAGTTAACAAAATAATTTCAGACATATGATATTGGATCCTTCACATCCGATCACACGGTGCCATTTTGTGCATCCAATCCAAGAAAAGTCTGAGTTAGAGACGTGAACGATTTTCATAGAAAATGCCATCACATGATTCAAAGCCATCACTATTAACACTGAAACTAATGTTAGTGGTGTGTATACGAAAAATAATAAGAAAAATAAAAAGATAGTGGTGTGTATACGAAACCTGTAAAGGCCCGAAACGTCGGTTTTGTTTAAAAACAAATATACGCGATATAAATCCGGAAAAATAGTTTCATTTCCTATGTGCAACAATCGCGAAAACCTAAGAAAAAGATACTTATTCACTCTCACAAAAGGAAGGTTGTATAAATTAAAAACTGAAAATCTGTTAACTAGCTTACGCAAGAGACTGGAGTCTATACTAGGTAACTAGATTTGTACTAGGTACAGATCTCCAAGCTATCAATTCGGATTTTTTTAAAGTGACATAACTTCGCTATAGGAAGCAATAATGTTGACGATTCGAGATTGGAGTCCATAGTAACACATTTAAACACCGCCGTTCACTTCTACTGTGATTCGTTTTGATGCGGCGCAGTAAGGTTGGACTTTACTTGTCAAAAGACAGCACCGCGTTGATACTAATTGTATTGCATCGTCGGCAGCATGACTCTGCACCGCCCTACTCATGCTATAGCGTGAATAAATGTGCTATATTGCTCGTAGACATCTGTCACTTGGCAGTCTTTCTAAGCATACACTAAGCGGCTGCCGTGAACCGATAAATTGTCGTCAGAATCTAATGGGAACAACAAGACACGACAGACGTTAAACGATAAAATAAACGTCCATGACACAGTCACGACAAATAGTCGTGATATAAGAACAAGTTAGACGCAACAGTCGTCCAACGGTAAATAAAACGTTACGACATAATGGGAACGCGCGGAACTAAATCGCTGTTTTGCAGGCCACAGGGCCAAAATGGAATTGCTCCGTTTCTATTGTTATCATTACGCCGGCAAGTTCGGTCGACGTTTACGCTTAATAACGGTCGATAAATACGCTAGAAAAAAGGCGAATGACTATGTTTATTCAGGAAGTATGCTCAACTTAATATAAGGAAGTGTGTTTGGGGAAATTAAAATAAAATGTGAGTAAATAGAGTTAATATTTTTTTTCGACGATCTTTATTAGTTTTAGTTTTGTGAGTTGATAGTTCGAGAAATGGATGTTGTTTTCGGGATTAGCTACGTTTATTCATTATCATAATCATTCAGCCATACGACGCCCACTGCTTCGTTGAGTTGTTTGAGAGCCACACTAACATTATACTGGCTGACGTTTATTATATTATATTAATAAAGTTGATTAAAATTTAACCCTGTTATGGATTTTTTGTATTTATTTATGATACCAAGTCATAGAACGAACAAGTCGTGCGCCTGGTGTTAAACGATGCGCCTGTCCACAGCAGTTGTAGTGTCACTCAGAGCTTTAAATTACCAACATCTGATCCTCAAACACTTTTGATGTGTGTGATGATGGTTTCATTCGTTTTTTTTAATTTTCATATCGTGTCATCTCAATTACACGATTTCGAGTTACGACAGAATTTAGTTTCGTGTGCAACATGTAGTTGCAGGTGGCCCGTTTCTCGAAACTCGAATATCAAAATCGATTCGTTTGCGCATTTCGAGACATATTCAGGATATTTACACTTATAGCGTGTCAACCCCATCTAATGAACCCGAAGCGTGCTCGCCAGCGTCCTTTCCGATATCGCGTAGACCACGCATCCTCGAGTGACATAATAGATTAGTCTTTCCGAATGTAGATAGCGCTTCTCGCCATCGACCCTGTTTCGCCAATATGTCACTTTTTCTTGACCAAATATGGTAATAACGAAACGACTTCCGGTAACTCCCGTCTTATGCGTGATGACCCGCACCCCCGTGCGCCCCATTTAGTATTCGAGAGTCCGCGATTAACACTGGTTTAAGTTAGAAGAAGTTTCCATGTGCGCGCGTCTTTTCTGCTATACTCTGTATTACTTACGTCGTAGTTTGTGTGAATATCCTGTGCCAAGTTTTTATATATAATAAATACCCGTAGTGCTCTACCAACTGACTTATTTGTTTAGCCTGGTTATAAACTATCTTATTCTCCTTATCATATCGATGGAATACACTATATGCTTACTAACTTGGTGAAAGAATTTACCAACCGGCGTAAGGTACTCACCGGTTATTGCCCAGAGTGCACTAGATTTAAAGGGAACGAATGGTACGTCGTTCGGGGAGGCTCCTTTCGTGTACTCCATTAAAATTGTTTTTATGTCATAAAATTATTTTTATATATTAACCCTTTCAATTAATGATGCTAAGATAAGGATAATTCTCTTAAGTACCTTGCATTTTTGCAAAATTGCAAGACACTAAGAAGAATCATTATTACCTTAGAGCCGGTCATTGAAAGTGTTGAATACTGTCCATTAACGGGTTAAATATAAAAGGTTTACGGGGAGTTATAAAAGTTCACATCTTATATAACTTATTACATGTATATGTTTTTCGTGTTATTTTTATGACTATGTGACAAAAACACTTTTGATGTACCATATCACACATGACTTTACTAGGGATACGAAATATTAAACATTACCCGGAATCTTATTATAGAAGCATAATTATGCACCTTTAATGGATTCATGACCTTATGTAAGCGACTGCCAAGAACAGCCAGTTTACTTTTGCTTCTCCATTAAATATTATACATCAGAAAAATGCATAGAATGCTAATTAGGTTTAGATTTTTCGATACAAATCATGTATAACTGTTTTCGTCAAGAGCTCCCCTATTCAAATATCATATTCTAATTAACAATAAAAACTTACCTGAGTTCTGATGTGGTGAATTTATTTTTTAAATTTTTCCTGCTTTTTTTCTTAGTTAATTAATTTCTTCTTAATTTCTTTCTTTCATGTAGAAAATTTTGTATTTTCGCGTTTGAAAATGTATCTTACCATACCTTTATTAGTATACGTAGATTAAAATTTTACGCAAAGCTCTTACTCAAGTCGTGGGAAAAAAACGAACTTTCAAAAACCATATTTTTGAGCTTTTTAATGAATTTTGGCATCGACTTTATAAACCAGACTTCCCGTATATAAATATAAAGTATTTTTTTATGTTTTGTTCTTGGCTGACTACCAACAGCCTAAAAACTTATTTCAAAGCATGGAGACATTCAGCTTGATAATATCATTTACATTCTATAATATGAGTGCTTGGCTACTGGCACGATATTGGAGACTAGCTGCGAAATATATACGTTACGGGCAATTTGATTAATTGGACATTATTCATAATGATCAAGAGCATCAGCGAAATTGATAAATATATTAAAATTTGTTAAATGTGGTTCGGATGCACAAGTTGACGTGAATTTATCACTCGGACCGGGCAATATGAATAATGACCGCCGCGTCTTGGTAAAAGTAATAAAACAAATGATATGTGGTTAGGATAGGCTTTCACGAATATATTTACAGACGTCCAAGTTTTTTCCGTGTAGTTTTTTTTTTTATTGTGACTCGGCAAAATGACTGCACCGCGCCTGATGGAAAGCGCGAATACAGTCCAGAGATGAGAGTAACGGATGGAAAACACAAATATGTTCACTCCGTCACTATCATTTGCCGGTCTGGCCAAATGCTTCTTCACACTACGTTTGAAGGACCCGATGTTATAGAGGGGAGGGAATACATGCGCCGGGAGTTGGTTCCACAATTTGATGGTTCGGCATAAAAACGAATTGCCAAACTTTTTAGTGCGGGACGGTATTGAATAGTATCAACAACGTATTGACAAAATCAATGATTTAGTTGCACACATTTGTGGAGATAACTTTAAGACATTAAGGTGGACACCAACTTGTTTGTATGGAGTGATACATGTCAGTGTTATTAAAATGTCTAATGGTAAAATTAAGTTTTAATTTTTTTTTCTTCTAATTCAATATGACATAACGGCATTCATCCTACTATTGTCATAGTCGTACGTACTTTTATACAAGAATGTTAACGGAATTAGCGGTCAGTCATAATTATTATATTGGATCAATGTACGCACTACGGCGCAAAGACTATAACTTTAGAATTACATCTATTTGCCAAGTTTTATTGAAATCGGTTAGTGGAAAGTGCGCAAACCCGAATTCAACCCCTAGTTTGCCACCTTTAGATGTGGAATAATTTCTTCAGATTTAAATGGGATCTATACTGAGGTATCCTCATCCAACCATAAAGAATCGTCAAAATCTGTTCATAAATACCGGAAAAATCGTGTAACATTATACACACAAAAAATACAGTTGAATTGAGAACCTCCTCCTTTTTTGAAGTCGATTAAAAAATACTGTCATTATGGAGTGCGGTACTACTTAAGTCCTATCCATGAATGGGTTAAACTACGCAAATTAAAGTCGTAGTAGTTTCTTTTTAATATTATACTTCATGTGACTACAAAGGCCCTGGATAATATCGTACAGAGAATTTGCAAAAATTTTACGTGGTCGCCCTTTGAAAATTACCATATCAAGCTCTTATTAAAAGTACAGAGGACACAACGCTGCATTTATTATTGGAAATTTCTATAATAATGTACATTACAATTTTCTTATTGTAAGTTAAACACAAAGATTTGTTTTTACAATAATACAAAGTTATACTTGATACTGAGTTGTCCGAAATTGAGTGTAAATTTTAACTTTGCTACGTAATTTATTCTGAAAGTTAATTACTGGTATAAAGGGAATAATATAAATACGCCTAATAATGTAGTGTCGTCATGCTACTCAATTTCCGAAAGTGGTTAGTGATATGTCACTTATAGTGAATAGCAATTCATTCTAGAACTTTCGGAATTCTCTGAAGCCACCTACGAAAAACAATGTTTGTTGTTGTTTTGGAGAGATCTTATGCTCAAAATCATCGAACTTATTAAATCAGTTAAAAAGGGAATAACTCGAAATCGACACTTTTCAGGAGAGGCAAACCATTCATTTATTGATTATTGGTTGATCACTTTTATTATTAGTACTTTTTATGATTTCTAGCTTTAGGTATACCTCTAAGCTTTCGTTTAATGGGTATTGGTTCAGCATTCAGTCATATTTTCTATATATTTTTACGTTTTTTCGAGTTGTGGCCTTGTTTATGAATTATTAACGGTCCCTTTTTTCTCTATCTATGTTAATGGTAATAACACTACTTATGTTAAGAACTTTTAGACATAATTGGACTTATTCCCTGCACTGCGACTGTTCTATAGCTATAACAATACTAATGATACTAACCACATTGATAAAAGATGTAAAATCGTTAAAAAACGACAACTTTTCTGTTGCGAACTATTAACCAATAGCAACATGGTAAGCAGTGGATCAAATGGAATGCTCAGTTATATACCCTTGTGTACACTATAAGGCAATATAATAATATATAATAAGGCAATAGTCGCTTTTAGTCCTATTTTTTTCCTACTCATTATGGAACAATACGAAATGTGTCTTTATGTAAAAATATATCTGTTTTAACTTAGTCGTTAAACTTGCATGTAGTTTTGAGTTGAGACCACTTGTACCTTTAGACTCATAAAAAATGCTCGATAACTAAAATTATGCCCTTTAAAAACAGTGAGTTATGCCCTTAGATAATATATAAGAAAAACGACGTTACAAGACTTCTAGAGAGATGTCCTATTGATATGTTATGGAATCGATCACGCTGAAGCCAATGTGCAATAAAAATAAAAAGGTCATAACTCGTCTTATTCCGTTTTTCACCAGAAGCACTGAAATATTGTAACAATACCCGCCTCCCGTAAATTTCGTTAGAGCGATAGGTAGCTGATATTGATATCCCAGGTTGTTATTATTTCAATATCTGTTAATACATGTGTATTACCATAACATTTCAAAAAACAATCTTATTTCAATGTAAGCTTATAACCGCTCACGCGATACATGCAGCCGTAGACGCATACCACACCTAGAGGTGCCGGTGATGATTTTATACCGATTTATCGGATATCGAAGTTATAACACGTAAAAGAACTAATATTAATTGGTATTTCGGTAACTACTCTAGCAAACCATAAAGTTTTTAATGCCTGGGTCTGTCATTTAAAAAAATAAACAACTTCAAAAATACGTCATGACAATCGTGTGTGCTATTGTTTGGGCTCGTGATTTCGGTGTTTATTTATTGAAAACATACCGTAAGTAGCGTTTTTTAAGTTTACCCTGAATATAAATGTTTATAAACTATACTTTAAGGAGTAATTTCATGGTACTCGTTAGAACCACTCAAACGGAATATTATCATATTTGTCGAAGTACACCAAAAATTGAATTAGTGCTTTTTAAGTGCGGGATTTGCGGTGTATTACTGCATTTTATTTGAGATGTTTTTGTTGGTAGTACGGAGGGTATTTATTTAGCAATGCAGAATAATAATTTTTATTAATAAAAACTTGTATTTAAACTGAATCCTTTTCTGATTTGTGAAACCAAATAACCGCCATTTTTGCGGTAGGAGGACCGCATCGCGTGAGCGGATAGTAAGCTTATTATAATATTACTCATATTCGTACCATGACAAACCTATCAAATAAGTAATGTATTATTGCTAAAATGACTGAAAGAATGAAGGATAACCTAACCTTTTTTTTACGCGGGGAAATCCATCATGGATACCTTCCGTCTGGGGATACAGACGGAAGGTTATGTGAGATTCCTACTCACTAAAACCCCACGGCACCCGTCTCACACCATGTGCTGGGTCTTGGGGGCACCGAAGCATTCTTCCAAAACCCAGCGGTGCCTACTCGTTTCCAGGCTCTTTGGTTGAGTTTGGGTGGGAGGGACCAGGGCTACTGACTGCTCCTGATTAGTTACATGTAGGGGTAGTTGGTATGATCACATCAATTCATATCCTTATATATCTCAGAACAAACTCGTATATCATTGACAGCTGCGAAGATTCAGAAAAGTCTATTGTTGTGGTGGCATCTTGAACTTGCCATATTAGACAATTTTTGATTCTGGTAGAACCTGACCAAAGTACCTAAGTACTCTTATTTGAAGGTCATGTGCCCAGCTCTGACGCTTTGGCGGGCAGCCTTTGTCCCACCTGATACGTAGCACTTTTCCAAGATTGAATATAATATAATTTACGTCATTTCCAAGTACGTGAAATCAATAGAGTAGGGAAAGAAATTTAAAGAAATCTCAATTCAAATCGCGAGCATTCTTAAAAAGGCTAGAGTCCGTGTTTGTGTAAAACGATAGATGAATGTGGTAATTGAAGCAAGAGAGATTTGCTAGGATTGTGACGTGATGATACGAACAGGTTGTGTGCATGATGTTAGCAACATGGCTGTTCATAGCAGTTGCAGTGTGACTCGGAGCTTTCAATAGCAAAGATCTGAGTGACACTACCACTGCGCCTATCATACTGAGACATAAGTTGACAAGATCCTTATGTGCCTATAATTTTACAAGAACCTAACCGAAATGCAGTAACGCTCATATTACCGCTTGGTGGCAGAAATAGGTAAGGTGGCAGTGCCTGGACGAACTCTTTCACAAGGAGCTCTACTGCTACTAAAAATAATAGTGCAAGGTTGCGTTCGATATATATTACCTACTCCAATGGGAATCCAAAAGTGAGTACAAGAATGCATGAAGTATCTTCACGGTATGATACTCACCTGTCCTCTTAACTTCCAATAAAACTCACAACAATATGATCGATGTTTTCCCTTGATCAGGTTGATTTTATTGCAATAAAATTTTGCCAATAAATAAGCTACTAGGTATTCGAAGCTTAATACGATCCTCAGATATCATAGCAAGCCACTCAATGCTACGCGGATGAAAAGTTTTTAACTGGAAGAGATACCAATTTTGATTATAGAATCAAACCGCTTTCTAAATTGCGTTTTCACGAATACCAGAGCAAATGTCTGAGTATCCTGTCATTTACTTGTGTAATGAATTACATTTATGTTGAAGGTAAGTAAATACCATAAGGTGTATTTTAAGGAGGTTAATTCTTGCACCAAATAAATGTATTGTGTACCAAATCTATTGTAGCCGCTAGAGCCAAGAAGAGATGTTGTGGATCTCAACGAGCTCGTTAAATTAAAGACGATTTATAGTTGACTGTAATGTATTGGCCATAGATAGCAGCTGGTTTACAGGAGTAGTGCCATTAATCGATAAACAGTGGTGGTTTCTTATGGAAGTACAATTCAAACTGGACGTCCATTTTGACCTTTGTTCGAACAAAAAGTTTGTTAAATATGAGGTAGGATGAAATAACATAAATGTAGTGTTAGTTGATTGGTTCATAATAGAACCCCCGGCCTACGTAATGTGCCCTTTAGACGTGCCGAGCGTTTAGTTACTGCTTCAAAAATTACGTTAAATTAAAGTACAAAAATTCCATTGCGTTCGCAACATCCTTTAGTAAATCAAAATCGGTTTTACGGTACGTTAACATGATTTTACGGTTTAACCTCTGACGCAAAAAATGGGAGTTATAGGTTTGAAACCTTTGTCAAATTGTCTTTGGCAAATTGATGGACTGACCTCAAGGCGTTTTTTTTATTTGCAGTTTTTAGCTATGTTTAGTGCATATCCGTTCAACTATCAAAATATTATCAGCTTAATAGCTTAGCTTTTCCCAGTTACTATCGGCCGGCATTTGAGTCATAAGTTGAATAAGTAAAAGTGAAATAAACATTTAACTTACATTTATCCGGTCGACTTTAAATTTTCTACATTAGGGATATTCGACGACACTAATTAAAAAGCTACAGAGATTCTTAAACTATCAATCTGTAAAGTGTT
>NW_020653731.1:10542693-10573013 GCF_003589595.1 Hyposmocoma kahamanoa
ATTTACAACGAAACTTCTGCAATTGCACATTCGGGCACTTGCCCGAAGATGCTTTTAATGCGTCGCCATTTATTTGAATATGCTGACAAGTGTCAGCGAGAAACTGTTTTCTTTTACGCACTCACTTAATATTCTTATGAAGTATACATTTATCTCATTTTTATCACCTAAAGCAGAGTTTTACATTCTTTAACGGGCGCTGAGATCGATAATTTCGCAAAAACGCGAAGAATTCATAAAAAAGTGTTATTTGTTTATGAAATAATTTTCAATCAGGGCCCCAGACTGTCTTTGAGGGATAGGTTTAACAAAGTTAACGTTTTCACGATGGCGTTACAGTACATTTACGAAAAAATATTGATGCTACGAAGAAAAGAATTTTTTTTTCATTTTCATCATCAAAATAGCTATAGACCTGACATTAATACAAGGAATAATAATTGTAACTTTTGCATTGAAAAAAAAAAACCGACTTCAAAACTTTGCTTACCAGTTATTTCAATTTCCTTGGGATCCCCTCATAAGATTCTGAGTACTTGGTGACAGTGGGACTTTTATGGACTCCTTTGTACATTTTATACTTTTTTTGTGGTTGTCATGGTGACGGTTATTTGTTGATTACATGTATTGTCCAGTGAAAAGTCGACTTTTATTTGAGGAAGATATTTTTTTAATTTGTGGCAACCGAAACTAACCCGGAACAGCATCGTTGGCATCAAGGGCCACCTAGAGAGTATACCCTTTCAAACAAAAAATAATTATCAAAATCGGTCCACAATTAACGGAGACATCGGTAAAAACACTAACATACCTATAAAATTTGAATGGTTTTCCTCCATTTCCATGGGATCCTCTCATCAGATTCTGACTTGGTGACAATGGGACCACCATAAAAGTGCACCCTTTCAAACAAAAAAATATTTTTCAATATCGGTCTACAATTGACGGAGAAATCGGAAACCATACATACAGCCGAACGTATAAACTCCTGCTTTTTTTGAAGTCGATTAAAAATAAACTGGCTGATGATTTCGTAGTCACAATTTCATTTAATAGGCAATGTATACTATAATTTCTATAACAAAATTCCGTTCATACTTCTATAATAAAATTCCGGTTGAAATTCAAAATTTGCCATTCACGAGGTAAAAACTTGAATGAAACAAAAACTTTATACGAAAAGTTATTTACACATACATCCAAGTACGCAGAAGTATGCTTGGATGACAAAATCCTGTGGTCAATCTGTTTAGTTCTTGCAGGTTTCCATTGAGATGTTCAAAATCAATATTGTAATATTATGCTTATTGTTTATAATGTGTTGCAGTATGATACTTATGTCAGAATGTTCATTTACAAAAACAAACCCCTAGAGTTTCTTGCCTCATTCTTTTTAAGAGAATCCTACGCGCTGTAGTGTTTTATCAACATGACGATTTCAACTGCAATTTGTTTATCAAATAAAGATTTTTGAATTGAACTAATCGAATGACTTTTGGACAACTGACATTAAAATCACTTGTAATTTGTTAAAGAAAAAAACATAAATCCTATTCCTAACCATTACTGCACGTAGAAAATTATGATTTAAATCTGACATAGCAAATTGTTCCGCAAGACGTGGTTAAAAATGCGTTTCAGCCGCAGGGCTTGATAATACTCCGACTATATCACAATTTATCATGCGATAGAAAACATCGAAGATCATTGCAGGTTTTACGAAGATATAAAGCGTTTTCCACTGTGATAAGGAAAAAAGCTGAGTGTCAGCTTAAAGAAATAATAATAATAATTACGCATATACTAAACATAGCACCAGGGAAACCCTGTGTCGCGGGTGCCATGGACACATACAATAGACAACCACTAATTACACCCAAACTCACGCGAGAAATGAATGTAGGCCATACAAATATTTCTCCCGTCCCGGGAATCGAACCTGGGATCTCTGCGTGGCAGTCCGACATGGTAACCGTTCGATCACGAAGGTAGTTGCAAAATTAAATGTAGGTCAGTTGCTTTTAACATGAAAAGATATCTCATTAAACCTTCACGATGAGTGGCAGTGTAATAAAGAAAATCACGTTGGATAAAATACATCAAGCATGTAGATGGTATTACCAACAAAGCCGACGAAATTATTTTTCGTGCGGTTCTTGTGATAAGTTTACGCAGTCATCTTTTCTCATCCAACGCCCACAGTGCAAATAGTTTAGCCACCGAAATCCGTCATTTGGCCTGAAGTAAATTTTTTAAATTAATTTCCCTTGTTACATTTGTACGTTAACGTCAAATTTAAAAACCTCACACGAGGAAAGTTTGAAGGCAGGCTTTGGCATCTACAACCTAATGCACGGACGATATTCCAAGAAAGTATCCGCCAAATTATTGCCTTTCTTAACCTTCTTAACAAAGTTTTTACTGAGTTTTCTTTCCATTTTTTTCCTGGAAACAAACTGTTTCGGTCGTTAATCTTCAACTAAAGAGTTCAAAACTTTTAACATTTCCAAAATAATATAATTATTTTTGGGCGTATCAGAAAGAGAGAGAAGTCAAGCTGCTTGGCGATGTTAAGAAGTTACTTTTTAAAGATTATCTTTTCAGACAAATTTTTCGTTCTATTAAAAATATTTATGGACTTTTAATGGAAAACGACTGTGTAGTAACTTTTCGTTGTATTGTGATGAAAAGAAGATAACTTCTTCTTGTAGAGGTGAGGTAGGTTTTTGGAGAGCACGTAATTGAGACACATGTTTACTTGTCAACGCGTCGATCTATATTGATTCGAAACAAAGGTTACAATGTATGATTTAGTACATTTTACCATAGAAATCTCTTAGTATAATTAAGAGGTAGGCATCACTACATCACAGTATTTCATTTTATAAACATTGAAGCGACTAAATTTAATAAATTAGCAATCATTATCATTATTAGTTGTTAGTAAATATGGTTTTGATACCAAAAGTAGGTACGGATTCTATATCAAAATTTACTGTTGGCGCTTCGGCAGCCGTTGCCGTGACGCGCTCGCTTTGCTCGCTCACCGTACGGTTGCAGTTCTAACCTTTTTTAAATCGACTTCAAAAACTGAGGTTCTCAATTCGACTGTATGTTTTTTTTGTATGTAGTTACGCTATAACTCCGGTATTTGTGAATCGATTTTCATGATTTTTTTGTTGGAAGATGGTACCTCCACAGTGGTCCCATTTAATTTTGAAGAAAATCATCCACTACTAGGGGTGGCTGTTCACGCATGAAGATTTATTTTTATAAACAACGCCTGAATTTTATTATAATGAGCAATTATTTTAATGGTTGATTTTGCTATTCTCCAATTCAAGGCGTTTTTCTCTCTCAATATACTTTGAGAATTGAGAACCGAATTTTATTATCTCCTGTGTCAAGTTCCGTATAGTGGCGAACTAGGGGATGAATCCGGGTTTGCGCACTTTCCGGTAACCGATTTCAATAAAACTTTGTAATTACATATATTATATGTACTTCCACGTACTTTTGAGGTCGCTTTTTTTAGTACTCTGTACTGAGATTATATTTTTACTTTTTTTCTGTAGTATGGACGAGTTCACTGTATTGAAATAGCATATATGCATAGTATGAAATTACATGCCTAATGTGAGAGGCAGCGTCTCAGTCGTTTTTCACGAGTACATTTAAAATGTTTACAACAGCTGTTGGACTAGTTTTTTTTTAATGCACACACATAACATAGCCCCACCACACTAGGGAAACCCTGCGTCGCGGGTGCCATGGACACACATATAGACAACCACAAATTACACCCAAACTCACGAAATAAACAAATGTAGGCCATACAAATATTTCTCTCGGCCCGAGAGAAATATTCGTATGGTAACCGTTCGGCCACGGAGGCAGTTATTATGCATATTATTGAAAAGAATAGAATATTATAGAAACCATTTATTGTAACGCCACATTATAAAAAAAAAACACAAAAACAAAGACTAATATAACTAGAACAGAAATAACACAAAGAACAGCTTAAAAACATTTCAACAACAAGTTACATAATACTATAGTGACATGTGTTGCTGTGACGTGTACAAAAGGATCTCATTCAGCTAAAGTCACAACCAAGGCTAGGTTGTGACGCTGGTTTTCAATGGGCCCTAGCCGAGTGAGTGAGAGTGACGGACGTATGCGTCCCGAAACAGAAAATAAATAAAATAAACTACGTAAATACTTATATCATGAGTGTGTATAGTGTTATTGCAGTGTGTACTCTTATATCGAATAAATACTTACATAATCTTTGCAATATATACATACAGGTATAAGTGTGTGTAGTGTGAAAACAAATTAATAAAATATTTAATACATATTTAAACTACATTACTTCAAATATATTAAACAAGATTATCTATTTTCGTAAAATAACAGTCCTTTGATTTCAACATTAAACAACTATTGTTCTAATGCAGTTACTATTTCGAATAATGCTATGTAAATTAACATGTTTAAATGTTTCTGATTATTAAGTTAAATAAAAAATATACAATTATTTTTATTTTTATTGCATTTTATTTGTTATTTTTGCTAAGGTGTGCGTTTGTTAATTTGTGAATCGCGTTAGGAACAAGATCGTTTAGGGACAAGGTCCGGGTAAAGATAAGATTACAGGCACATGGGACTTGTTAACTTATGTCTCAGAATAACGGGTGTATGTGGCAGTCTCTCAGATCTTTGCAATTTACATCTTGGCACTGTAACGTCATGGACAGGCATGTTACTTACCACCAGGAGCACTTGTTCGTCCTGTCATCGCCTGATATCATAAAAAAGAGACACTTGTTTCATGTTTATGAAATTGGCAATTTCAGTTCAACTACGTATTTGTACATTTTAATGAATTAAGCTAAAATTGATATTATGTATATTTAAATGTGGCTGGCATTTTAACAGAAGAAATCATTATTAAAACAGTTGCTAGCGTGGAAGAGGTACAGTTGTTAATTATTTAACGTCTTCAAATGTATCAGTCTGAATACCGCCTATACGTAAATGCTAAAGCTGACTCATCAAACTCAGCTAGTTTAGTTTTTTATATAGGCTTTTAAATCGAATCTTACGTATAATAAATAAATAACATATAAATGGCATGTATGCTACGTCGCCAAGCAGCTGAATTGCTGACAATCTGCGTGGCCCAACTGTGAATGAAAAGGTCCCGAGTTCCAATCTCGGCAGACCAGTTTGGGTAGTGCTCCGAAGTAAATTTCTTGCTCTGGTAGATAGATAGATAGATAGATAGAAAATTCTTTATTGTTAGCACCACATTACAATATACAGATTACAGTATACAGGACAAAACTAAACACATTACTCGGGTAACAATTGGCGGTCTTATCGCTTACAGCGATTTCTTCCAGACAACCTTAGGATGGAGAGAGATTGTACATGAATAAAAGCGGGGGTGCTAGATAAAAATAATTACACAGACATATAGAATTTATTAAACAACATATTATACTTCTAAATATACACACGTATACAATATAATAAATACATATATATACTATATATATACATATAATATTTAAATATATATATATATATATACACATACATACATATACACATACACAATATTTACATATTTTAAAGATATATGTAGAAGCAGCCTAGCAGCAGTTTATTGTCCTTGTGAAAGATAAAATGAGTTAATTTGATTCTTAAATATGTTTAATGACTGCGCTTGTCTAATTGTAGCTGGGAGGGAGTTCCAGAGACGAACAGCGTGTGTAGAGAAAGAGGAATCATAAAAGGAAGTGGAGTGCAATGGCATTTTGAGACTAAGATTTTCTGAAGACCGTAATGAGTGACTATTCGAGCAGTGTCGGAAACTAAATCTATCCTTAAGGTAGTGTGGGAATGTGGGTGTGGTAATCATAGTACAGGAAATTTTCAAATTTACACATTATTATTATGATACTATAGCTCACCTTCTTCCTTAAACTATATCCATATGTTACGCTCAAAGCCTTGGAAATAACGCACATAAACCCAATACCTTAAAAACGTCCACAATAAATCCTTTAAGCGGTCTTAACGGCAGGTTTATCAAGCGCAATCCGTGCATGTCCCGACCCTTTGCTGCTAAGGGGCTATAAAAAGTTAACTTTCCCTTAATGGCAATTTTGTGTCATAATGTGTGCCATTTATTTTCAATGAACTGTCATTGACGAGTGATAAATTAATAAAATCGGTTTTTGAGCTTTCAAAAGGATTCAATGTCACGGTAAAATCAATGTTGTGCAAAGCATCCTAAAATTACTCAAAACGTAATCAAAGCCTACAGTAGCTGACTAATATACAATAGCACTCTAAATATTATATTCTCATAGTGGAGAACTGAACATATTTAAAAAAAAATGCGATCAAAATCAGGTGGGGGTAAAAGGTATATCGGGAAAAAGGGACTTGAAACCTTAAACTCTTGGAATTGGAATGACGCTCAATGAATTGCTTGCACTAGTGTCATATTACACTTAGTACTGGGTCCGCGTGTTGTAATCAAATTATCGATATGTAGAAACTCTGTATTTAGAAACCCGGTTTTGGTTTAGTTCAACATTTTTTTATAGAGGAAACAATGTGTAAACATAAGTTGTTTACAGGTATTTAAAAGCTAACAATTTTGATTACTTAAATGTTTGGTCCCAACACCCAAACTAGTTTTTTTTTTAATTATCAATTTAAGTAAAAACGATATATTAATGGAAAAAAAGGAAATATAGATACAAGAGGTACAGTGTCGATAATTTTACAACACACGTATGTAAGTTCGTGGAGTATCAAATGAAGACTTTATGAGATTGGAAATTTTCTACATGATTCCTTTCTCCCTACTTGCTAATTATATACGTCACCTTCGTCCGCTTGAGTTCTTAGTTTTATCACAGGCATGATTTACATTTGCAGTTTTGTATTGATTTTTTTAGTTTCCTGCCGGATTCTTTTTAAAGGAAAAATGGGCTGAAGCTACAGGCAGTAAAAAAAGGGTACCTACTAAATGTAGCACCATTTACTATAGGCATTTCATGACATCACATTAAATTATATACATATGAATAACAACCGAAAAATTCATTAAGAAATAAATCTTTTGGCTAATCAGGTAATGTACAACATGAAAATCAGAGCAGACGAAACGCATTCACAAATTGTATACCACATCTAAATGTGAAAACATTTCTGAAGCATTGTCAGTTATTTTTCGTCAAATTTCATGAAACAAATGATTCGCTTCTTTGCCTTCGGAAATAAGTATCTTCATTTTCTTGACAAGCTCGACGACGCTATAGGTGTAGTCATGTTCATTCAGTTCACAAACAGGTAATTGTTGAACAAATATATCATATTTCAGGGAGAATAAAGATTTTTATGATGACTGTGTTTTAATATTTCAACCCTTCCAGTGATCGGGTTTACGTGAAATCTAGTAGGTTCTGACAGTATAATAAATCATTAATACTGTGATATCAATTAATATTTGCGTGTAGTAAAACCTTATGCGTATTTGGTAAAAAATGTGTGCGTGTAAAAATCAGCTGCGCTAGTTCTCGAAGAAATTGCTGTAAATGCCGTTTCCATATATTCCATGGTTAACCCTAATTATAGCAAATATAAAGCAATGCCTATTCAATATTGCGCTAGTTATGAAACATAATGTCGATATCAATTAAATGTCACATCCCTATCTGTAGATTGTCAACTTTTTGCTTTTGTTCCAAGAAATTTATGTTCATAGGACTCTTAGCTTTTATGTGACTAGTAATATAAAACTTTATCAGATCCAAATAAGTTTCAATTTTTTTAGCAAAAGCTTTTTATTATTGTCTATTTTCGTTTGATAATTTTTAACTAATCAAAATTATATTAGCTTAGTACTAATGTAAGATGGGATTATTACAGATTACGTTTTCAAATGTGTGCGTGTAGTGACACCGGTTTTGATACAAATGTTGCTTGATGCCATTTCCATTCTTTTCTCTCTTCCGTGGTGCTAAACATCGTAGAAGATAAAATGTCTATGAACTTGGCACCGAGACTAAATTTTTACAGAATCGTGAGTCATCCCAAATTATCGTGAATTATCAAAACATTGTTTTTGATTATAGAAACTTGCTTTAATATTGGCGTCAGTATACAGTCGGTTTAGTTTGGTCCAGTTCCAATCAATACATCTTTCTGTCTGTAAATTCACTGCATAAACGGGAACTTTTCTGAGACGCACCATCTGACTGACGTCGGTTAATGTACCAAAAAAAACTAAAAATTTTTGACCTTCTGTTTTTGATGGCAGTTTTTATCTTTAAGTGAGTTTTCTATTTGGACCTCGTTAGTCATCATAGTGAGAATTGGCTACTATGCCATATGTTTTCTTTTGATCGTCTTACATGTTGTAATGGATGTTGATATCGGTCAGCAAAGTATGCAACCAATTCAACCGTACACATTTTTTAATAACGTTCCAACTTTATTTCATTCGCTTAAATTTTAGAGAATAACTGTCTGTTTCTCCCAACACAGTAGGATCAACATGAAATTACGGCCAAATCAAATTGTTCCCAATTTGGTTAATAAATCACCAGGACCCTTGTAAGTGAGGCTAGGCGAACGTTAATCTAAGACGCGCCTCGTGGAGGTCGTTGGCAAATTGAATTTTGTACTTCATGTTTGAAAGTACAGATGGTGACCTTAAATTACGGTTTTAGAAAAGACCCTCATGCATTACAGGAAACTGTTGATATTATGAAACTCGCTTGGTGAAGCGCTGGTATAATGTTTCAAGGGCTGTTTCTCGGTGTTAAGGAGTTAAAATTAACAAAACTCAGTTGATGATAGTGGGATTATTACAGATTACTATCCAAAGTTACCTTGAGCGCACTTTCTGACGTAAATTTTAATAGTATTGACATTCCTTTTAGCCTTACGGTGAAAATTTGGGAATAGTCACGGACAGTTCTGTGCATTAGGGTCCGCAGCTACAAGCTGTCCGCCGTAAACTGTATGCGTCGGCTGCATCGTTAAAACGGCCACATAACTTCTTACCTACTACTACTAAAATAATAGTGCTAGCACAATCTTTGTTACTTCCTGTCCGCGACTATGCCGACGCCAGCTATCGTGATCTTTCGGAGGACCAACTAGATAAACTTCAGCGTCTTTAAAATTTTTGTATTCGATTCATATGTGGTTTGCGTCATGTTTCTCATTATCGTTGTGAACTCAAGTGGCTTCCTATTCGCTTTCGCCGGAATACTCATATACTATCCCTTCTATATAACATAATGTTCAATTCCTCTTTCTCACCTACCTTAAGGATGGATTTAGTTTTCGACACCGCTCGAATACTCACTCATTACGGTCTATAGAAAATCTTAGTGTCTGGATGCCTTCGCACTACCCTTCGTTTTTCGATTCTTCTTTCTTTGTACACACTGTTCGTCTCTGAAACTCCCTGCCAGTTACGATTAGACAAGCGCAGTCGTTAAACATTTTAAAAAATCAAGTAAAGCACTTCCTATCCTGTACCATATCATACCATACCATATTTCTATTCCTATCCTATACCTATCACAATAGCAATATACTGCTGTTAGGCTGCTTCTCCTTCTTTTAAAACATGTGTCGTAAGTATTGAGTACGTAGGAATATTTATTATGTATTTGTATGTTATTATATTATATGTACGAGTATGTGTATGTATATATATGTATATTTATAAGTATAATGTGTTGTTTAATTATTTCTAAATATATGTGTAATTATTTATATCTAGCAGCTTTTATTCTTGTTTAATCTCTCTCCATCCTAAGGTTGTCTGAAAGAAATCGCTGTAAGCGATTAAGCCACCTATTGTCACCCGGTTAATGCATTTCACTTTTGTCCTGTAACCTTTCTATGTATGTAGTGCTAACAATAACGAATTTTCTATCTATCTATCTAAAATTCTGAGTGTTGATTTAAGTACGGTTTCTCATTTTAAATCGGCTTACCTCGATTGAGAGAACGTCGTATCAGAAATTCATAACAAGACTCGTGTTTCCATAAATATGAATCAACATATTGTGTGATCCAAACATTTTGCCGAGAGGCACCAATGTTTTGCAGTAACAAATTTCAAAAAGCTCTCAGCCCTTACAGCTCTTTCTTGCATGGACAGATTACAATGATAAATGGTGTTTCTGAAGCAGGCGTGCTTTATCGCTTGCAACTCTATTACGGGCCTCTTATGTCATAACGTGCATGTCGCGTTAGATCTGCGGAATACTCATAGATTTTTATTTAAAACACATGCTTAGAGGCGTAGCTAAAGGCTGAATCAACTATAAAGATGTGGTTCAGTTTAAATAGTTTTAAAAATGTGGTGCGTCTCAAGTGCTCTTCCGATCAGATAATTCTTCTGAAGAATACTTATAAAATAATTATGATGAAATTCTCGGAAAAAGCTTACAATGAAATAAACTAAGAATCATCGTATACGAAACTTCAAACTCCAGTGCTAATTACTCATATTCCGAGATTCAGGACATGCTTTCTTTGTTCAGTGCTTTTTGAACAGTACGATCGTTTATTCGATGAATTCTTTTTGTATCACAATAAAATAAATATGTATAATGGTGTCTGAGCCTGCCATGGGACATACGTGCAGAATGTGACGTATGTGTACTAAATCCATATGAAGAAAGCGGAATTTGACGAAAGTGTCGTTATTGGTTGTCCACATTCGACGGGCCTGACGAACCTGAACTGAAATCATGAAAAAAACTATTTCTGACGAAACTGGAATATGACGGATGTGTACTAAATCAAAAGACTAGTGGCTTCCTCAAATCAAAGCAATGACCTGTTGAAGGTGACACCCGCGTGAGCTCGTTGCGGGTACCGCCCACGTATCAAGTTCAATCGGTCGTTGCCTGCAATTTTGATTGATGAGTCGGCAAATGTGATGATAAGCGTGATAAATTTGGCAGTGCTTAAATACATAGAAGTTATACTTTGTTAATATTATTTTGCCATATGCATGTTATATACAAATTTAATGCTGTAGGAGATGTACGAGAGGAGCCTCCCCGCAATTACAAACGACTCGTGTTTTTCACAGATAGCATGGCGGCTACTTGAGGTGTGATCAGTGTGGCTATGCTCTGGGCCGCTACAATACAGTGTATGATATCGATAGGATAAGAAGAAGATGATATGAATAATAAATCACAGGTGATTAAATCTTTTAAGCTTGATGGAAAAAAATAACCAGTTAGAATATCCAGCACAAAGTAAGGCGTAATATTTCAGGTACAAAGTATACATTTCAATTATTATGGGTTGCCACAAAAAAAAACAATGAGGCATTCTCTGTCCTAATAAGGAAACTCGTAAGTGATTTTTTTAGGAAAAAATAAAACAATGAGATGATATTTTAGTGGCAACAAACTATTAGCTGGTTAGAAATGAGTGTATTTTTCATATTCACCAAAGTAATTTCAATTGTATGTTATGTATAATATTTCATTCATTACATAAATTTGGAACTTTATTTTAGAAGCGCCTTTTTTAAATTTATCATTCTCTTCACATCTTCCAACACTATAAACAACACAAAAAATATGTAATTATATATTAACAAATGAAGCACTTTTTTTACTTATGTGCTTTAGTCTGCCGACCCTAGATATAAGTCGAGCCTGGTGCATCTGCAGTCGAAAATGACGAGAAACCACAATGAAAGAACAAGCTGTTAAATAAACGACTTTTACCGCAGAACATATCAAAGAAGAAATAATTTGAATTTTGCATGACAAAGATAAAAAAGCTGAGTGGTTCGCTGGGTGCCAATTCGACTAATTTTCCCAAACTACTTTTATTTTCAATCGATATTCCGTCCAAAATAATTACTGTCAAATAAGTAATACTCGACCAAATCAAGACGATGTTGAGTATGAAGCTTAATTCCCACCATGCATCATTTAATTTGCTTGAGTATTACTTATTTGACACTAATTGTTCCCGACGTATGTCGAACACAGAACGGAAGTAGACACTCTGGTCCGAAGTTGTGTGCATTAGATCCTAGAAACGTGCGCTCTTAACCTCGGCCCCAAGTTCGCTTCACAGTCTATAATGGAGATGACAATAATTACAATACAATACAATAAAATACAAATATTCTTTATTGCACACTAGGACAAATACAAAATAATACAAAAAATAAAAAGACAGGTACAACAGGCGGCCTTATGGCTATGTATCAATCTCTTCCAGGCAACCTTCGGGTTACAGGAAAAACTGTGAGATAATAATTAATTGAGGGCGCCACAGAATTCGTATTTAAAACACATATTACACGTACATATTATGTGAAAAAAAAAGAAAAATAATAATAAAAATAGTCTAAAATAGATATCCAAAATAATAGTAATAAATAACAAAAAAAAAATACATATGATTACACAAAATGAAGTAGGATTATATAGAACATAATAATAACAACACGGACGATCTAAACCAGGTAAGAATAGGAGAAAATAATGATAATTAGAGTGTAAGATAATGAAATGAAAATGAGCTTTGAGTAGAGTTTGAAAGACTCAATAGACTTCGCACGTCTGATCGATTCACATTCAGGCAGAGAATTCCACAGCCTGATGCTTCTAACCTTGAAGGAGTTGGAATAGAAGTTAGAAGAATGGATAGGGCAGTTTAAAGAAAGATTTAAATGAAGAGTTTACATAATTCATACATTCAAAGCAATACTATCACAAACTGCAAGTTTCGCTTTCTAAAATTGAAACTTATTGTCTTAAACCTTGAACGCAATTTACCAAAGTCGACATTTTCCGTTAGTGACGGTATTGATTTCAAAATGCGAATTATTATGAAATGACAAAGGCTGCCGCGCGACCTGGTAAGGCGGTCGTCTTAATAACTCATCTTAATGACATGCCAGTATTGAAGAAGGTTCTTTTGAAAAGGTATGGTGGCATTACTGTGATTATAGATTATATTTTGTTTTGAAGTGGGTCATTTATAATATTATGTAAAGTAATTGTTTTGCTGCACATAAATTAATAATCTGATTAGCGAGTGTATTTAAGGTAATATATATTGTAAAATACGAAGGGTACATTTTTTTTTAGGACTATAATATATTTGAATTACACTATGGAGAATATATTTTTTTGGGAAATTTTCATATACAGGGATAAGAAGAAATTTGGTACCTTAAATTCTTCTATCTTAATATAAAAAAATCATTGAAGACCGTATTGGGGTATCGTGCCCAAGACTCCGGCAACCCTTTGAATAGCTAAACTTATTCGGCGAAAGTAACCAGCGGAAACTAACAGCAGGTTACCGGAAGCTTAATTTGTGGAAAACTTCAAAGTCTAATCCCATCACAATCACTACTAGTGAAGTATTTTGGTTGCACCCCCAGGAATGAAAGTATGACTTTTGCAGATCGACGTTGTTAGGGCGTCAGAGCTCACGTAATGTGATTCTTGAATACAGTATCCACATAACTGAGTGGAGGTCTTTAATATCTTTATCTTCCGAGAGTTTATCGAGAAATAGTAACAATGCAATGCATTACAAAAGTAGAATATATCATTGATCGAGAACAAAAACATATCTCACATTATATGTAGTATTTGTTTAGAGATTATTCAGATTATGAAATTAGGCGTTTAAAGTACAGGGTCAAGAGCACGTCAAGCTTGACACTTAAGATTTAAATCCAACTCTATGCTGCTTACGATAAGAATGGACCAAAGTACAAAGCGTCAAGCTTGACGTGCTCTTGACTGTACATCACTTGAAATTCAATTTATCATCATTTCTTATAGTCACTTCAATTTTGTAAGAATATGTAGTACCTCACCGTTCTTTCTTTTTCTTTCTTATAGCTCTCTTCCTAGTTCTCTCATGCAAGCACTTGAGAAAAAAGACAATGGAAGTGTCATAAGCCTCGATTACTATAAGAACCGCAGTCACCAAAACCGACACATTCGTAACATGAAAGCTTGACAATGGTTGGTCATAGTTTCTAATTTGAAAAGAAATAACAAATTCTCGACTGTTAATATAATTTAAACTTTACTCTGTTGACCCATCGCTGAAAGTTCAATACCATTTTACTAGTTACGGCGTTTTGATTTTATATCGCAATTTCAATCAATGTGCTGCCATCTAACTGTCAATAGCTGAACGATGACGAATTCGAGATATTTACTTAGTTACCTACTTTCGTTTCTTGTAATAAAAAAACTCTAACGTTGAACGGAACATTGATTTATCTATAATTACATAAAATATGCATTACCGATGATACTATTTTATGAGTGTGACTATAATTTTTGCACTCCAAAGTAGCAAAATGACATTTTAGAAGACATTTTTCTACGAATTTCGAGGTTTTAAAGTTTTCCAGGGTTTTTAGGCTTTTTTATAACGTAAAAGCGATAAACATGTGGAACTTTGCGTACTGTTGGCACACGTGATACGCGAACTAAGTACTTCTACTGTATTTATTATTCTGTGCATGCAAAGTGTCGACGATGGCTCTCTTCACTTAGCCTGCTTATCTCATTAGTAGGTAATCAACTACGCGGTCGGGCTTCCTTGACTTTACTTAGTACTACTTTGCGAAGTTTTACTACCCGAATACCCTACTTACTCCTCCAATATCTCAATTTTAACAAACAGCATTTACTTATCGTGTTTTGACTTTGACTTTTCTTTTTCTTTTCTTTTCGTACTCGTCTTTGTTATAATTTTATACAGTTATGTAAAACATATAACTCTGAATTAGTTTAAAATTTATGGTCACGCACACACAAGCAGTTTGTAAAATTACTAGCACGTAGTCTGTACTACTATATATACAGTATAATCTATATTTGGTAAAAATATTAAGTTCAAACGTCTTCGCGTCTTCCCGAAGACTGCCACCCCTGTTCCTGCATTTTGCACCAAACTGGTATTTACGCTTGCGCTTTCTTTTGTTGCCGCACAGGGTTATCACCGTTTTGTGCTATCTGTTTAAATAGTTTTGTTTTTGTACGAAAGTAAAATCTAATGAATTCTTAAAATTCATAGAACAAGTCTTATTTATGACATTGCTAGTATTTTACAAAAAAAACATGTACGTATTTAATAATAAATCGTTTAAAACCTACCAATCTGCACATACTTTACTCACATTACCGGAACTGCAAATCAGTTCAAACTTACTGACGTAATAAAATAAAAATTCATGAGGCAATCGAACACTTGCGTACTTTATGAACTATTCAAAACCTTCTACGCCACCTTGACAGTCCATCCCTTTGATATAATCGTAAAGTTTGAGTATTCCGGCACTTAATCAAATTCTTATATTATGTCGCTTTATGAAATTGTTTATTTTGTGAACTCTTGAAATGGAATTTGTTAGCAGCGCCCTGTCTAATTTTAAAGTGTTTGCTTGTCATAGATTACAAATTGACCTAACACATTGTTTGCCATAATGCACTGCGATTTTTTTTTATAAATGATAGACATTCTTATATTGGTATGTAAAACCATCCATATAAGCTGTTTGTCGTTACCTCATCTACATGTACATTTACATTTCTACAGGTACATTTTGCAATACCTAATGACGCTCTGATTTTTTTTATGATACCATGTTCAGTGACTGGACGAATAAGTCGTGTGGCTGGTGGTAGGCGACACGCCTGTCCATAACAGTTGCAATGCCATTTGGCGCTTTAAATCGCAAATATCTGAGGGGTACGGTCACTGTGCCTGTCACTCTCAGACTATATAAATAGAAAACTCCCATTAGCCTGTAATTTCACTCCATACCATTCAAAGCCGAAATCTAGTAATCACCATTGCTTGACTGCAGAAACAGGAATACTAGCCAAGTCTAAAATACCTCTAGTCCCAAGAGAAATACTTCAAAGTAAAAGATGAAAGGTAAAAATATGATAAATCCTTCGCTGGGTCAGCGAACCGTGGCTACGCAGCGCATCTGTTTGTGTACCAATGTAATGCTGGATTTCGAGACGCGTAAATTAGGCGCAGGAGAAAGGAAAAAATCTACCTTACTTTAAGAGTTTTGCGCACGTCGAATTGTACTTTGATGCGTAATTGAATTTTTATTTTATGGTTTAAGTGTTATATATTAAAATTTTGTGTCTTGCAATGTAAGGTTGAATATACATAAATAAATCGTGTTTCCGGTATGTATACTTTTACGGCAATGTGTATAATTCAGGGATTCTATGGAATACCTGGTCATTTTAATACCGGGCTTCCTTAAACAATTTTTTTTTATGACATCAAGTGATGGGACGAACGAGTCGTGTCCCTGGTGTAGACACGCCTATCCATAGCATCTAAATCGCAAAGATCTGAGGAACACTGCCACTGCGCGCGGCACCTTAAGACATAAGGCGAAAAGTCCCATGTGGGACTAAGCCCATTTCATCAGCATCCTTACATTTTTAAGCCGCTAATATAGACATTTTGCTTGGCGATTGAAATAGGTAAGATGGTAGAACTTCCCAGGACGAACTTTTTCACAAAGAGCTCTATTGTTACTAAGAAAAAAAAACTAAGAGCGATTTATAGCTCTGAGAATTACTACAACCATTATGAGTAGACGTGCTGCTTACCACCAGACGAAGAACTTGTTCATCCCGTCATCTGGTATCATAAGAAAATAACACTAACACATTAAAAATACTTGTGGATATCGTTAGTTACAAAACAAAGTTAATTTTATCAGCACAGGGAATATTACAGTTGTAACTTGTGTGGTTGTCTGGTACTAATGTTATTATTATTATCTATTTTAGACTCTGGCTTCTAGCAAAGCCTAAATCCATTTGCGGGCAAAACAATTGGGATTATTTCATAACTCCGGTGTTTCTCGGCTTTCCGATCGATCGATCCAATATCACAAAATCAGGCTTATTCATAAGAATATTCCTGTCTGTTATTTTTGTGATTTTATTATTATTATAAAATTCTCTGAAATTGTGAATGGATATTATTACAAAAACACACAATACATATTTATACAATTATTAGCGTATGATGACGTCATTGTTGCGTACTCTGTTTTGTTATTACTACTGCATGTGTTCTCAGTATCAAATCTGAAGTATTTTTTTAATAACCTTGATAGGGTTGTAACCCTAATAAGCCATTATCACGGTTCATGGCAGTAAAACGGAAAACTTTCGGTTCACAAATTTATTTAAAGTCGGGTTAAGAAGAAATGGTCACAAAGAAGTAAGCAGTAAGACTGTAACAATAAAGAGGTATGTATAGAAAAACAGGTACATAAATATAAAACACTCCCTAACCTGACGGATATAAAGAGTTATTAAGTAGACACTTACCCCTAAAAAGGGCCTAGTTATGTCGCGATCGAGCAGCGAGTGATGACGGAACGAAAGAAAATTAGACTACCAGGCAAAAGAACAATGGAAATTCTTAAAATACCGTAGAAAGATGACAAAAAGGTGGGATGACGATGTAAGGAGGTCACAGCGTCATAACCTAGTTGAGATAGTGCAGCCAAAAAAAAAGTTTTTAAGCATCCAAGATTAAAGCGAAGGAAAAAATATGTTGTGGTGTAACGGACCGGTGTCCGCAACTCGAGGCCTGGGCGCCTATTTTGCATAAAACTTTTGTGAACTAAGTCAATGAATAAAGAAAAGTATTCCCCCACAAAGGTACTCCGAGTACAACTCTTACTTACCTGCCTGCAGACTTATTCCCTGAACGCTGTAACTTAGGCCTACTTAAGGCGAGAGTGAATAAGTATTGTTTGAGTATGCATGCTCTATCATCGACCATCAATTCCTTCACGGTTACAAGCATCAAACTGTGAAACTCACTCTCTGTGTCGAGGAGACGAGTCAATTCTATATTTTTTTAAATATTTAATGACGGCTGGTTTACCTTACACTCTAATTATTATTTAATAACATAGCCTCGCACTAGGGGAACTCCGGATCGCGGGTGCCATGAACACACACATAGACATTTAGTAACAGTAATGTTTCTTACCTATTTCCGCCGCCAAGCAGTAATTTATTTATTTATTTGGGATAACAACAGCAATAATGATAGGTTACAAAAAAATTAATTTCATATTACAAAGCCAGTAACAGTTATCCTCGATTTATACATTAAAATAAAAACAGAGCACGGGGTGTCCATAAGCATTATAAATAATTATACAGATTATATACATACATATAATTGTGAAACAAATTAAGTAAACTAAATACGTACACTTACATACAAACAATACTTACTATACACAATAAAACTTAATTTTAATAAGTATTATACACTATACCTACATATGAATACAACTTAACACTAAATCATAAATCATAAATACTTCTAACATTATAAAAACATCAAACTATGACCATAAAAGAAATGAATAAATAAATAAAAAAATGAGCAAAATAAAATAAACTAAGTAAACCTACGCATCGCGTTTGAAAATTAATTCTTTAATGTTTGACTGGAAATAATGCTTTTTATCTACAAAGGGATCAACGTCATGTGAGCATTACTGCGTTCCGGTTTAGAAGGGTAAGGGTGCTGGTGAAATCACAGGCACATAGGCCTGTCAACTTATGTCTGAGAGTGACGGGTGCAGTGGCAGTACCCATAGGATCTTTGCGACTTAGAATGGCACAGCAACTGTTATGGACAGGCGTGTCGCTTACCACCAGGCGCACGACTTGTTGGTCCCGTCACTTGGTATTATAAAAAAAAGACAACCATAAATTACACCCAAACTCACGAGATAAATAAATAACGGCTGTACAAATATTTCTCCCGGCTCGGAAATCGAACCCGGGACCTCTGCGTGGCAAACCAGCATGGTAACCGTTCGGCCACGCAGGTATTAAACTTACTTACTCTGTTTTTAATGTTGTGGTTTTTTATACTCCTACAATTCTTTCTTTCCTGATTATGATGTACGCAAATATAGTAATATATATTTATTAAAATAGATTTAAGTATTTTATATATTTTTATTACCGCAAGTGTCAGTATATTGTATAAATAAATCATTTTTGAACTACGTTAAAGATCATTTCGCACAAAACACATTCGCTCTCACAAACACATTATACGTTACTTAACTCCATAGGGGTCTGCTATAAAATGATTTGCTTTAGGAACCAGTGAGCCGGTCATAACCTATAGCAAATAACGCAAAGGGTCACGAAAAAAGATTACATTTCCCTTCATTTTTCCTCGAATCTTATTACGTCTCTATTCACTCGTTCGTAAGGCGTTATTCTGTAGTCGGAGTTAATGAAAGTGGGACTTGTTTGACCTAGCTTTGGGTAAAAACATTGTACACCGCGCCATGATATTTTGATAGTATATAAAAGCCTTGGAGATTCCTGACTATAGTTTAATATTTTCATACAAAGCGACCTGAAAACTTTACATCACCATACTTTGAGTCACTATCGTCAATTTCACCGGGCCGCAATTTTCCTGTATCTACCCATTTGTGCTAGTCTTCCGGAAAAAGTATTTTAAATACCTATTGGTCTTACAATTCATTTAGTAGCAGTAGATATTGGACAACAACATAACGCATGTGTTCTGATCCTAAAGTAACTAACCAAAGCTCTTTATGGAAATCGAAAACAACGGCTTCCACAAACACCAAGACCTGAGTAGTAGTTCTAAATTGGTCCGGCCGGGCGATTGCGACACCATGAAACCCACTTGACTACGGAGGTCATTAAGGTTCTTAATAGCGCTCCTTGGGAAAGCGTTCATCCATTGAAATACTGCCACATTACTGCGTTCCGGTTTTGAAGGGTGGGCTGGTGTGACAATAGATACATCTTGGATCTTGACAATATTACGTCTCAGGATGACGAGCACAGTAGCAGTGCACCTTAGGTCTTTGCGACTAAAGCTCTGAGTGGCACTGCAACTGGAATGAAAACCAGAAACGCTCATTTTGCAATGCAAATGACTTCTAAAAACATTTTCAATTACCATCAATACCAGACTTCGCACATTGCAGAGTTTTATGAACTTTGTACAACATGTTGGCTTCTTCAAGAGGTTGTTGATTTCTTCTTTCATTGTTTTCTTTACTTTCAAATATTGATTGCTGACACAATAATGGCAAAGTCTTACGTCTATGTATTTAATTTTCTAATAGGTTGTTTTCAAGTAAGATTTACTTAATAAATTCAGTACAAGCCAGACAATTCAAGCAGAGTATCAAAAATTTTCAAATATTTTTCAATAGAAAATCAGATTTACGAGTAGCGTTATATTTTTTTCATCACACTTGCTCCTAAACAGTGCCATGATATGCAGGCAAAGTCGGCCATAATATTCTAAATTATGCCCACGGGCTATTTCATTATATTACCGCCCTAGTGTTGTAATGGTTTTTTATTTCATTGCAATATACGTCAAGATTAAGCAGAACATTTTTACAGTCAAAACATCTGAATGCATTTCGCATAAGAAGTAGAAAAAAACAAAAAAAAATGTAATTTAACTACATTTTACTAGATTAATTTCAGAAATTCAAATTTTGTAGTCTTTTTAGTACTTTGAAATTATTTATTTCATATCTCTATCATCATCGCTGTATGCGTTTTTGCTTTTTACAGCATTTTAGTTCGAGTTCTTATCTATAACAGAATAGTTGGCAATCTGTTTTAAAAAAAGGTGGCTATTAAATATGTAAAATCCATAATGGTTGTGTTGTGTTGTGAAGCGATATTTATTAATACAAGAAATAAATGTTGTGTCCTGGCAAATGTGATGAAAAACATTGTTGTAGAACAAGCGGTTAAAAATTACAAACTTCGAATCATTAAAACCGTCACCCTTCGGCATCGGGCTTCCAATAGACTCTCGTTAGTAATTTCTTATTTACCGCTCGTAAACACTATGTACTATATAATTATTAATACAGAGATCGATCACTGACAAAATTCCTTTGATCCGGCCGGATTCGAACCGAGGTCTTCTGGCATGCCGTGCCAGACTCTATACCAACTAAGCCACGGAACGAACCAGCGGACCTCACGAATGTTTCTATGTGCTTGCGTCGTATTTTGTGTTTAGTTTTTCAACCACTTTTCAGCCGTAGCGCCATCTATGAGAAATCTATGATATTTCGTCACCCAGTTAGATACCTTTACAGCCACCAGTCCCGGCTAGAGATGTCGCTATTCATTGTATTTAATTTTTATTGAATTGGTATTCATTTATTTTTATGTGAAATTACTCTACTAGTTATAATTATTAATACATAGACCACGAGAACACTCAGAAAAAATTCCTTCGATCCGGCCGGATTCGAACCGACGTCTTCTAGCATACCGTGGCAGACGCTATACCAACTAAGTCACGGAACTATGTATTATAATTATTCGTTTTGTCTCTATAACGTACTAGCACTTGGGTTGGTAGCTGAAAATCAATAATTTGCTCATCATGCTTCGAATGATAGCTTCTTGTCACATGCACGCCGTCGCATTACCCCTTTCTGTGATGTCATAAATTATGATAGTGTAATTTTTGGTTGATTGATTCTACATATTCTACATTGTAAATGTTAATTTTGGAAAGTATTGGTATCAGTTGTGCTTTACCTTTGAAGGCCTATTTTACGGTAACCTATCACAAACTCGAATTTTTTTCCGAAATAACGTTTGTTCGAATTTTCATTACACCGAAAACCGAATTATAACGAAACCGTTATTCTTTCAGGATAAGTTGGGTGTTTGACACGACACGGTTAGGTTAAGTTAGATTTAAAAGAAAAAAATCTCTCAAAATTACTTTCGAGGTTATGAAAATTCGAGCAAACGTTATTTCTGGAAAATGTAATTTCGGACTAACTAGGTAACTCTATTTTACTACTGTAGCACACACAATGTTTTGAGGTTACTTGTCTTATTAAACATATTTTTTACATAGTGTTATTATTTATACAAAGATCGAACAACTACATAGAAACATTCTTTCGATCCGGCTGGATTCGATTCAGTACCTGCTTCGCAGTAACGGATTCCCGTTGAAGGTTGTTGTCCTCTATGTGTATGATATGCTCAAGCTGCGTCTTTCGATACACGATTGCTACTCGAGATCTCTTTGGCGCAATCGGCTATGATCAATGTGCCCTGTCCATTGCCACTTAAGTTTTGCAATTACTTAGGCTATGAAATTTCTCTGGTTCTTTTGCGGTTATCGTCATTTAATTTTCTGTTTCGATCTCACAGTGAAACTACGAGGGTAGCCTTATCCATTGCCCTTTGGGTGACCTTGAGCCTTTTTATGAGGCACATGGTAGGCGACCACGTCTGTGCCGTAAGTCGTCACTGGCAATACACAATGGTTTAAAACTTTTACCTGGAGAGTATAATAATAATAATAATAATAACGCACACACTCAACATATTCCTGCACTAGGGAAACCCTGTGTCGCGGGTGCCATGGACACACACATAGACAATCACAAATTACACCCAATAAACGTAGGCCATACAAATATTTCTCCCGGCCCAGGAATCGCACCCGGGGACCTCTGCGTGGCAGTCCGGTATGGTAACCGTTCGGCCACGGAGGCAGTTGCAGTATGTGGTATTTTAGACAAGAAGATGTGGCGTAGCTTCCTAAACGCTGCCCAGCCGTGTCGGGTTCGATTATATTTTATTTTATACTGTATTAGGTACGTCTCGAAGTGCAAATAAAGCTTTTTCTTTCCTATCTATCTCACAAACGCTAACTCTCTTCCACTCGCTTACTACATCTTTTAAAAGGGATTTTTATTACCGGCAACGCTCATGCGTAATACGTAGAGCTATCAGCGCGTTGACATATGATGCCCCTCCATCTAACAGCAATATAATGACTTTCACAAGGGAAAATATATGAGAGAAGATTTCAGAAGTCAAGTGATGTCATTTTATAAAGGCTGCGAAGTTTGTGAAGTATTTTGTCACAGAGCAGGTGAAAATTGGAAAGTAAATTGCTACATAATGATTCCTAAATAAGTGATATTATGTAGGACTATAAATGACTGCTGGAGCAGATATAACCTTAAGCAGAGAAAAGTACTTTGGGTCACTAGATACCAACGATAAACGACCGGAAGATGTGTATATTACACTCATGAACATATTTAGAGAAATGCCAAAAAAAGGTTGAATCTTGATAATAACGGTTATTTATGAATTACTGGCCACATACGAGAACGTTTAATCGAAATCGAAAGAAGATTGAAGTCATCCTTTTTTCAAATTAAATATTCTGATACACGTGGCCAGTAACGTTTAACGTTCCTCTGGTTGGCACATCCCTCGCCTAAACTTACAATCATCAAAACTAGCCTTAGATAACACAATTTCAAGCAACATGATACTTCAGAAAAGCAAAAAAAGTGTTTTTTAATACAGTTGCTCAAAACGTGGTATTTTTCGTATTACAAATCGCGCCGAAAGTTGGATTTTTCGCACTAGTGTCTTTTACTTTTCTACTAGTGTTTTTTTTAGTTTACTGTTGTTTCAAGTCTTAAACATAGAACTAAAGAGGTTGTATATTTATTTAATATTTATGTGCTTTGTAACGTAAGTCATTAAAATTTATATTTACTTACAAACATCTTATTTGTTTAGATTGCATAGGAGTGTTATAAAACAACGGGCTATATTTAAAATACCAAAATATTTTCCATAAAGATGGCTGATATACTGATATATATTAACAATGACCGGAGGTGAGTATTATGCGAGACCGCTGCGCGCCACGCCACTAAAATAGTAATTTTAATGTGGTTGAATACTGGCAACAGTTGCCATTGTACTCCGAATTTTTATCAGACAAAGAAATAAAAAAGAGTTTTTTTAAATACTGTTTTATTTTACTTTCAATGTAGTTTTATCGCAAATGCATTAAAAAACGTCGTTTGATACACGTGCGGATTATTCACTTGTCGAGACAAGTTGTCTTGACGCCTCAAGACTCGTAAATAATGATTAACTTTCCGCACTTGTATCAAAAATAACTATTATAACAAATTAAAGAACCTCCTTATACAAAAGTGTTATTACGCAATAAGAGATTGAAATTTTATGAAAGAAAGAAATCTTATGTCTCTATATTAGTTCAACAATTATAATAGTTAGTACATAGATCCATTATAACTGCCTCGGTGGCCGAACGGTTACCTTGCTGGACTGCCACGCAGAGGTTCTGGCTTCGATCCCCGGGCCGGAAAAAATATGTGTAAAGCCTACATTTATTTCTCTCGTGAGTTTGAGTGTAATTAGTGTGTGTCCATGGCACCCGCGATACAGGGTTTCCCTAGTGCAGGGCTATGAGTTTATAAAAAAGAATATTCATGTTACGTTACTTTATTATGGTATTTTGTTATTTATAATAATTGAATAGTTTTGTTATTTATTTTATTTTTGTTTATTATTTTGGTTATTTTTGTTTCTATAAGTCTCAGCTACTTCCTTACATGGCATATGTAATGTAAATTTGTTTATTACATGTACTTGCATGTTGGCTCATAAATGAATACTGAAATTCGTGCACTACGGTCAAAATAATAAAGAGGTAATTAAAATTTTCATCGTACCTTGAATTTTTACCAGAGCACTGATCTGCCGACGAACTACGTCTTTAACTCCTACGAGTTAGAGAAACAAATACAGCCTGTTCTGGAAAGTTAAAATATTGAAGCAGACCCTTTGGCTTTCTAAACGTTTCAAAAAAAACCGCTTTCAGATCTTTCTATCAGTTTGGCAGCTGGACTGCCACAGATAGACTAAAACAGACAAAGATTTTTTTTTTTATTTAACAGAGCATCATAATATTACATTATTAACGCATATGAAACTAACACTAGCTAAAACAGTTTCCACCAATGTTTAGAACAAGTTAATTCAGATAGACATATTTGTGTAATTATCTAAAATCGTATACGTCTGTGTCGTCTATTATGTTCCGTGTCATGTGTTCCCTGTTACCGGATCCACTGAAGCTTATGCAGTGAGACGACACCAAGCTGAGTCGATGACGGATCCCGTCACAGTCTGCACAATATGGCTTATCGCTTGATTATTTATTGTTATAGTTATTTGCTTCCTATTTCTGTGTTATTTGTGTGTATTATCTTATTGTTTTTTTTAGGAAATGAAACTATTTCCGAACTAAAAATTAAATCGCGTATGTTTGTTTTTTTCAAGAAACCAACGTTTCGGGCCCTTTACAGGTCCCATGATCACGGTTGACGGTTTGAATAAACAAATGTACGCGATTTGCGTACGCCTTTGCAATTTAATTAATAAAAATTAATTATCTACATTTTTTCGACCATAATATTATCTTAACTATGAAAGTTTAGTACATGTTACCTGCCTGCAGTCAGTGAGTTTCCTTTAACACTCAATCACTTCACTTTTACAACATTAACAATGGACAGCATTCAAAATAGTATTGATGCTTTGGCTGCAACATTTGCCTCAAAGTTGGCAGCAGTTGAAGAGAGGTTGCAGATGGTCTCCCCTGAGAAAGTGCCCTCCGTCAACTCAATTGCTGCAGAGTTTAAACAGCTCCAGACTTTTGTGGTGTCATCTTTCAGCAACATTCAGAAGCAATTGTCCATTCTGACAAATGAATGCGACGACATGGAGATGCGTAGCCGCAGGAAAATATTGTTATTCCATGGAGTACCAGACGCTAAGGATGAAGATACCCTTGAAGCTGTTACAGGTGTCATTAATAAGCATCTGAGTTCGCTATGCCTGCGGCCGGTACACATCAGTCGTGCCCACAGGATGGGGCGTTCTTCACCTAACAAACCCCGGCCCATTCTTGTGAAGTTTAGCAGTGTACAGATACGTGATGAGACATGGTTCTCGAAAACCGGCCTGAAAGGTACTGGAGTTACGGTTTCAGAGTTTCTGACAAGGAGGCGCCATAGGATTTTTGTAGCTGCTCGTGAGAAACTGGGCATTTCCAAGTGCTGGACCAGCGGTGGCCGCATTGTGGCCATAGGCGATGATGGTAAGCGACACTCTATTACGTCTCTTGACGACCTTGAGCGTATTCCGGCCGCAAATCATGCTCGGACTGTGGAGTTGCAACAAAGCAAACCAGTTGGTGGAGTCAAGGTGGCGGCGAACCCAGCTGGAGGCTCTAGGCCTAGACCACGGCGGGAACTTGCAAGAAAATAAGTGTGTTCGCTTTCTTTTGTGTGTAGCTTACGTTTATGATTTGTGTTTGCAAATTTCCCGTGTTAAAAAGGCTATATTTCTATTTTTATATTTCTGCCGATCGCCGGTGTGTCGGGTATGACGCTCTTTTTCTAAATTTCATATTGGTACCTTTCACAAACTAGTAGTACCTTCTTTCTTACTTTCGTATTATAAAATTACATGTCTAACCACTTGTTTGAACAAAATCATTAAGTTTGGAATACTTCTGTCATATGACAGTTTTTTTTTTGTACCAATTAATTGATTAAATACGTTTAGATACGTCAAAACCATAACTTAGAAAGTGTATTCGAGAGTAATGTTGTCTCTTACTATTTTTACCATTATGTCCCTATTTTTGTCACAAAAACTGCTTTTTTTTCTCTCGTAACGATGCGTTCAGTGTGTTATTTTGTTCTCAACATTGTATGTTTGTTGCGTTCCGTTTTGTGTTTTTTTTTCTTATTCTTTGATTGAACTGTGCTTTAATTTTTGTTACATATTTTATTGTTTATTTCACTCATTGTTTTATTCTTGGCTGCTGGCGGGTTACAGATTAAACTGTCGATTTTAGTACTTATTACTACTTATATTATAAATTTAGTATATTATTATTATTATTTATTTATTACACCATGGATATCTCGTTATGCAATAATAGTGATTATTTTGTCTCTTGCTCGTCAGACGAGGACAGCTTTCACAGCTTACCCCCTTCCTTACATCAAAATTTGGAATCCATCTTTTCTGATGTGCCACGTAATTTTAATGTTGCTCACATCAACGCACAGAGCATTCCGGCTCATTATCCTGACCTACTTGCCTCTTTTGATGTAAGTAATATTCACGCTATCCTTGTTTCTGAATCTTTTCTAAATTCTTGTCTCTCTTCTACTTCTTACTCCTTACCTGGTTTCCACTTAATTCGCAATGATCGATTAAGTTCATCTCACGGCGGGGTAGCCATTTACTTGCGTAGCTACATTCCCTTCAAAATTATTAGTAAATCTGTTCAACCACCACCTCCCAATACGGCTGAGCATCTTTTTCTTGAGGTAACGCTTTCACATGTAAAAATTCTTCTAGGTGTTTATTATAGTCCTTCTCTTACAATAGACTACTTCCCCTCCTTCGAAAATCTTCTTGAAGACTTGTTACCATCGTATGACCACACCATTATCATGGGGGATTTCAACACCTGCCTCTTGAAGAATGATGTTCGCACGAATAAACTTCATACTGTTGTCAATTCTAGTAATCTTCATGTTTTGCCCCTATCTTCAACTCATCACTTTCCTAATTGTTTGCCCTCTCTTTTAGATTTGATAGTGGTTTCCTCACTTAATCACGTCGACAAGCATGGTCAGTTTACTGCAGAGGCATTTTCCTACCACGATCTAGTGTACCTTTCGTATAAGGTTCGTCCTCCTAAGCCAAAGCCCAAAATTCTAATGCAAAGAAATTTTGCCAATATTGACATTACGAGACTGCGTGGGGATGCCAGTGCCATGGACTGGTCAGTTATTGAACAGGCCGATTCAGTTGATGAACAGTTGCAACTTTTTAATTCCTCGCTCATTCAACTGTATGATATCCATGCTCCTGTTCGTCCTGTGCGCGTCAAGCACCTTCCTGCTCCTTGGCTCGATGATGTTATCCGCAAGCATATGGGCATCAAAAACCGGGCTAAAATAGTGTTTAGAGCCGACCCGTCTGATGCCAATCGGGAAAAATATCATCAAGTTCGAAACCGCTGTAACACTATTATTAGAGATGTACAACGTCGTCATGTACATAAAGCCGTTGAAAACGGGGACCCAGCGAAGGTCTGGAGGTTTTTGAAATCTTTAGGTATTGGAAAAGTTCCTAATAGCAAAACTTCTATTGACGTTGACCTTAATCTCCTTAATACTCACTTCTCCTCTTCTTCTTCTATTGATAACAAGGTTAAGTCAGATACTCTGCAATTTCTTTCTGAATTGCCATTACCTAATATTCCTTCTTTTGAACCCTTTGGTCCACCATCGTAACTGATCTTTCGTAACCAGCTACGAACATGGACCTTTGGTCCACCATCGTAACTGATCTTTCGTAACCAGCTACGAACATGGATTTTTTTTCTTCCTTTGATAACCAGCTACGAAAACAGAATTAATTTGTCGTTTTGGTAACCAAGTTTCGTAACCAGCTACGATACAAGATTTTTATTTCTTTTTCTGTAACTGGTTACTAATCGGGAATAATTATTCTAGGTTTGTAACCATGTAAGTGGGTAAAAAATACCTACACTGGGTAATATACTATTACAACAAATTAATATATTTTATGATTTTATTTGCCACAAATGGTACTTATTAACTATACGTAACTACTAACTATGCTAAATTACATTATAATAGAACATACCGATAATCTTTAAATTTTGAATAGACAGATATACCGACATGGTGAAATTACAAGAATCCTCTTCTCGATTTCTCGACTTCTATGAAACTTAGTAAAATAAAAATATCTAATAGGTACTAAATTAGTATAACATAAAATTAAACATAAGTATGAAGTAATAATCATTTTGCTAAAATTAAAAGCAGAAAGGTGCGATAATCTCTAAACAGTGACCTACACTTATAGTGTTGTTTTCTAAGTCTTGAACGGCAGAATTTATTTCAAAATCAATTTCTTGATATTGTTTACTTTTATTTGACTTAGTGTTTGTACGAATCTTTGTTTCTCTAACCAAAATTTCAAGAACTTTGGCCAGAGGTGGATTTTTACGGCCCACATATCTATTTAGTCGGGCGTGCCAACCCTCTAAATGGTTTGTTGTTCTAAGCTCTTCACCAAAGCAACACCATTTTTTAATAAATTGGACGTCATTTAACCAAAAATTATTAACCCTAGAAAGATAACCTTATTTTAATGTACACAAAAGATAACCATACGCTTCGGAGGCGCATGACATATATATGATTTTTATTTATTTATTTACCTGCCTATTTTATTTACTGACCTAATTTTTTGAATGTCAGGTTAATGAACTAATAATAAAAAACGTTTTTTAGGGAAAATATTAATATATTTCAAAATTTAAACTTAATTCAGTAACCTCTATGAAAAGTTTAACAAAATTAACAGTCTTCTTTCTAAATAGGTTTTTTTAAAAAAAAATAGTTCGTTTCTTACAAACTAATTAAATCACTTGTTACACCTGTCAACTATAACATAATCAGCCTTAGTAATTAGTTTTTATTTGGCAAAAATTTGGTTTAGAGGCATTCATAACAAACATCATTTTTGTGCTCTCCACAAATTGTTTTTTTGCATTTGGCGCACGTCATCTTCGACATTCTCTTCTTTTTACTTGTGCAAAAGGTGCAATACCGCCTTTTCTTAGCTTGAGGTTCTTCTTCATCCTCAGCGGAGTTCTGCACAGATGGTTTGGGTAGAATATTTTCAATATTATCTCGAAGACGTTTCGGCAAAGTAGGAGCTTCAAGTCTAACTTTCATCCACGGTTCTGATAATTTGGTACTCAATGTTTTCATCTAATTTCTTCTATTTAGAGGCTTTTCATTTTTCGAAAGGACGTTGTGACAATATATGACGTATGAATTGACAAAAGCCATGTTCAGTATGCCATATAGCATAGTCATGGGCCATCTGTTTGTCTTCCTTGTCATTGAATAATTATTCGGCGGTCATGACGTGATGTTTCGGAAGGTTCAGGGTTTTCAGAAGTTACAGGCGGTGTCACATCGTCTTGATTTAGAGTATCATTAGAATCTTCCAACGGCTCGTCATCGATAAATTCGTCTTCCTGATCACTCTGTACGTCATCAACGCTCAAATGATCTTCAGTCTCACTGTCGCTTTCCTGGTGCTCATTTTCTTCATCTTGAGCCACCAATGCAAAAATATCATCATCGGTTAATATTCTTCGGCTCGTCATAGTGAAAACGCAACGATTTTATACTAAAACCAATAAAAAAA
>NW_020653731.1:10573413-10655696 GCF_003589595.1 Hyposmocoma kahamanoa
GTTCGTAGCTGGTTACGAAAGATCAGTTACGATGGTGGACCAAAGGTTTTGAACTCAGCCAGTTCACTGTTGGTGATGTCAAGAGGAACATTCTCTCCATCTCATCGAATGCCGTTGGTTGTGATAACATTAGTCGTAATATGATCATTCCGCTCATTGATATCCTCACTCCTGTCATAACCAAAATCCTTAATACATCCATTTCCACTGGTACCTTTCCATCTGCTTGGAAAGATGCCCACATCATTCCTCTTCCAAAGAAAACGAATCCCTCTTCCCTTTCTGAATATCGCCCTATTTCCATTCTCCCTTTCCTCTCCAAGGTCCTTGAAAAGCTTGTCCATCATCAACTCACCCTTTTCCTTACTCGTCACAATCTTTTTAATCCTTTACAATCCGGTTTCCGCTCTGGACATAGTACGACTACTGCTCTTGTCAAAATCTCTGATGACATTCGACTGGGAATGGAGAATCATCAACTCACCGTCCTTACTCTGTTGGACTTCAGCAGTGCCTTCAACACCGTTGATTTCGACTTGTTGCTTGCGCTGTTTGATTCTCTTGGCATTTCTCCGGCAGTGACTGGCTGGTTCCGCAGTTACCTGTATGGGCGGCGACAGCGCATTCGTTGCGAGGATTCATTCTCTTCGTGGTGTAATGTTGTTGCTGGTGTACCGCAGGGCGGCGTATTATCCCCTCTTCTATTTTCTATTTTTATTAACTCCATCACTTCTTCACTTTCTTCTTCTTACCATCTCTATGCAGATGATCTCCAAATATATACACAGGCCCCTCTAACCAACTTACGTGACGCAATTTGTGCTACGAATACAGATCTTGAGAGGATCCTCACCTGGAGTCAATCATTTGGTCTCAGTGTCAACCCTTCCAAAACACAATGTATAATCATTGGCAGCCCCTGGTTCCTAACGCGTATTAATCCTTCCTTACTGCCACCTATCACGTTTGATAGCGTTCAAATCCCACTCAGTGCCACCGTTAGGAACCTTGGGGTTATTTTCGATAAGTGCTTATCGTGGAGGCCTCATGTCACTGAGTTAAGTAGGAGGGTGTTTGCTGCGCATGGGTCTCTTCGGCGTTTAGGTAATTATCTTCCCATTCCGACGAAAATCAGTTTAGCACAATCACTCCTTTTGCCTATTCTGGACTATGCAGATGCGTGCTATCCCGATTTGTCTGAATGTCTCCTCGGCAAACTAGAGCGGCTGCAGAATCTTTGCATTAGGTTCATTTTTGGGTTACGTAAATTTGACCACGTCTCCGATTTTCGCTCGAAACTTAGATGGCTACCCATTCGTCGTCGTAGAGATCTCCGCGTTTTATCCCTACTGTACACTGTCCTTTTTAATCCAACTTCTCCTGCTTATCTTAAGAGTTGTTTTGAATATCATAGCAGTACTCTCCCTCGCACCTTGCGCTCTTCTTCTACTCTTTCTCTGAACTGTCCTATCCATTCCTCAAAATACTTTTCCAACTCCTTCACTATTAGGAGCATCAAGCTGTGGAATGACCTGCCTGAGTCGATCAGACGAGCAAAGACTATTGAGTCATTTAAAATCCTAGTCAAGGCTCATTACCTTAAATTATAAATTCTACTCTGCTGTCTTATTTATTGGTTTTTTTTAAATTTTTTTTTTTATTTTCCTCTTCTGTGGTGATAATATATTTATTTGTATGTATTATATTAGTATTTAAGTATTTATGTAATTTATATGTTAGCAGATATTTATTATTTATTTCATTCATATATTATGATGTTTAATAATAATATCATATTTATTGCGCCCTCTATTATTATTACTACTTTTAGTTTATCCTATCACCCCAAGGTTGCCTGGCAGAGATTGCTATTTAGCAATAAGGCCGCCTGTTGTACACTGTATTTTTGATTGTGTTGTATTTTTGCTTGTTTATTGTGCAATAAAGAATATTGAATTGAATTGAATTGAAATGTACGCGATTTAAATCTAGAAAAATAGTTTAATTTCCTATGTGTAACAATTGCGAAAACTAAGAACTCGATAATTGCTTTTTTTCATTTTTATTTTTATTTTTTTTTTCATTCTTGTTATAAATATGCAAAAACCAATATAATAATTACTACCAAGTAACAAATTATGAATCACGTTTTATTACGTTAATAAAAGCTTCCTAATGGCAGAATTCAAACTATAACTCCTCTGGGTTTGTGTCCGGGGTTAAGAAAAATACTATACTATTATAAAATTATCATGTCTGAGGACGAGCACTTCTACGAAACGAACATTCTGGAAATAGTACATATACAATTGAAAAGTATACCGCAATCTCATTTATTCCCGGATCTTTACTCCGGCAAAATTTCCTTCCCGTTTATTAAGATCGTAATGCACTTAACACCTACAGGAACACCCTTCCAGCGCACAATTTCCTGTGGAAACATCGGAGCAATTTATTTTCAGGCTTTTTTTACCGTTAAATCTGTGTTTTCGCTTCCTTCGGATATATTGTTACGTAACATAATTTATTTTTTATTTTAAATGGAGTTACTATTAGCCCAGCCTTCGAGCAAAGATGGGGCCTACAATGAAACGAGCTTGCTCAGAAGATGCCTGCATAAAGACAGGTGACCTTGTATTCCCATACATTTATTTATTATGATTATGAATATAAAGATCGAACACATAGAAAAATTTCGTCGACCGGATTAAGGCCACGTCCATGCTGCACCGTAGCATTGCTCTTACCAGCTGAGCTACGGGTCCAGTTTGATCTTTGTATTCACAATCATAACAAAACTAGTGGAGTTATTTCACGAAAAAAAATCTCAATTAAAAGCATTTATTAGGCTCAGTCTTTTTTTTGTAATACCAAGTGACGGGACGAACAGGTCGTGTGCTTGCTGATAAGCAACACGCCTGTCCATAACAGTTGCAGTACCACTCAGTTTCAAATCACAAAGATCGGAAGGGTACTGCCATTGCACCCGTCACCCTGAGACATAAGTTAACAAACAAACAAACGTAATAATTCTTTATTGGACATTAAAAATTACAATACCTATACTATACAGAACAGTAATAGAAGGCACAAACGCCACAAGTTAACAGCGGACCGCGGTCCCACAATAATAGTCAACTTATTTTCACTGTTACATGAGCCAATTAGTGCAAACACACATTAGTTACAGAATGAAATGAAATTAGAAGCGTTATTAAGTTATAAAACATTATTAAATTATTTAAAAATATTAGATTATTTGAAACATTATTAAGTAACTCTAACATTACAAAACATGATTAAATTATTATAACAACATTATCAAAAGATTATTAAATTATGTAAACATTATTCGATTGTTGACAAATGATAAAAACATTAATAAATTATTTAAATTATTTAAATATTATTAAAATATGGAAATGTTAATAAATTATTTAATTATTAAAAATATTATTGAATTATTAAAACCTTACCCTTACTTAACCTTAGTTGACAGCCCCCGTGTGCATGTAATTTCACCAGCACCCTTACCCTTCAAACTGGAACGCAGTAATGCTCACACTACTGCTTGGCAGCAGAAATAGGTAAGGTGGTACTTCCCTGGACGAACTCTTTCACAAGGAGCTCTACTACTAATGGTATACGAATTTTGAAAGAAGGTTAAATAAATATGTAATAGTATTTGTAAATAATAATAAAATATTTAAAATGTCGAAGAATCCCAGATTTTCGTTACCGGGAACACTTTCTTATAATAAATTCGATCACTTGGCGATTAAATAGTAATATCCATGGATTATATTTAACTCGTTAATTTACTTTTCACATTAATCATACAAAAGTACAAAAGACAAATTACACCAAAACGTATTTTAACTGTCACGTTGCGAATTCGCAGGGAGAGCGCTACGGTTGCTTAATTTCCAAGTCGTTAACACAAAAAATACCTCTCGTCGAAACGTACTCGGTGATAGAGCATTCTCCTTCTCTTTTCTAATATGGCAACTATCCAGTAATTATCGAATGATGTCGGATAACTTTGATAATTCTAAATGCATTCAAACGACAACAGCGCCGTCTCTGCGGCCTCACTACCAGTTTGAGCTATGAAACTGACGTGACAAATGATCTCCTTAAAATCTCTTTAGCCATGGTACGACAAATATATTAATGAAATAGAATTAGAAATATTATATTAGATAGTAAATGCCCATTTCTCGAAACGACCGCTTCTGGTTATAACCATATCTGTAAATGACCACGTCTGGAAATGACCGTTCTGGAAATAGAAGCACAACAGAAAACTAAACCGTATTCTCATTTACTCTCAGGATATTTACTTCGGTAAAATTGCCTTCCCGTTCATAAAAATCGCAATACTTATCACCTTCTACAAGAATAACACTGTCCGGTACGAATGTGCTTCTTTCCATTCTTAGGTGCAATTTCCTGTACTAACATTGGAACAATATAATATCCTTAAACAAAATAATATCCTTAAATGCTTTTACCTTTGGATCCGTACATTTGCTTCCGTTTGTATAGATTGTTATTATTACGCATGTTAGCATAACGTAAATATGATTTCAGATGTCAGAAATTCAACTCTTATTTCCATTACGATAAGAAACCAAAATAATTTTTGGTTTCTTTTTAATTTAGATAAACATTCGACAACAAGCTTACCTGATGGTAAGCGACGATGAAGCTCACTCAGAGTCGTATTCCAGAACTCTACTCAATGCTCAAGTCAATACTTGAGTATAATTTCAAGCACTGGAAATACGACCCTAATGGCAAGGACTTGAGTATGATTTTCAGTGCTCACTGCAATACTCAAGTTCTGACTTGAGTATTGAGTAGAGTTCTAGTAGGACTCCAACATGATCTCTCTGTTGCCCCCGCAGCAGAGAGATATCCATGAGGATTTCCCCACTTAAAAAAAAAGGGCAGTACCTTACATAGGTAAGGTAGGATCTGTCTCCAAGCAGTAATGTCAGCATTAATGTGTTCCGATTTTTATAGGGTAACGGAGCTGAAGTTATAGACTGACGCGCCACTGCAGCGTTTCTACTAGAGTTTAATTTGAAGACGCTCGAAGCCGATAAAAAAAGTTTATCGTCATGAGCGAAATAGACGATGTACGTATCGGGTCGGCGGGCAGAGTGACATTAAGCTTTTCCGTCCGGCTCAAGCCGAGTCTGCGGTAATAACTGTGTTGACTCCCTCATCTGTTTGTCTGATCGTTTAGGTACGTTAACCTCCAATGTCCAAACCAAATTGCATGTGGTGTTCAATGAAGTTTGAAAGTTTTTGGGCTAACAGTTTTTGTTTTATTCAATTGGTGAAATTATAGGCACATGGGACTTGTTAACTTGACCCTCAGATCTTTGCGATTTAAAACTCTGTGTAGCACTGCAACTGCTGTGGACAGGCGTGTCGCTTACAACCAGGCGCACGACTTGTTACTAGGTATCATAAAAAAAATCTGTTTACAAATAAAAAAAGAACTTTAAGAATCAATCGAAAAACACCCACGTCAAAGTGTTTACAAATATTGAAATACATTTGTATTCAGATACCAAAATACAAATTTGTGGTACTTAAATTATGATTAACGTAAAATATACAATTTTACTGATTCAAAATTTATAGTATAAATATGCAAATTAACTATAACGCTAAATTATAAGAGCTAATGAATACAAATAACAACAAGCTATTTTCAAAATCGCATGAAGTATAAGTTCGTATTCAATAACGCACGCCACCTTGTTTCGAGCGTAAAACAAGGAACGTATTAAAGTTTTCAATATTGTTATTCACCGAATCACCAATGCTTGCAAGCTGTGAAAATTGATGCAATGTGTAATAAATCACCTAACGCAAGCAGGTTTTAAAGTGACAAATCGTCGCCTGACTTTCTCAAACTCGTATCTTAAAGCGCAAAGTAACTGAAATGCAAAAAATGGAATTGTATATACAAATTTTGCAGGCTGATTTCTTATCACATTTCCTTCATATTCACAGATTGGCTTTTACCTATTCTTAAAGTAATGCATCCAAATATTAACCCTTGATAAGAAATTTAAAATAAATAGAAAGTTGTGCCAAAGCCAAATCCTGAATAATCACTCTTTATAAGATACGAGCCCTATACCCCACCTATCCTATATAACTCGGCCTGCGGCACGCGGTCGCTTTCAGATTACGGGGTGTGCTTATGCTCATCGGTGGCACAGTGATTAGTATTATGGGCGCCTGATGAGGAGGTTCCAGTTTCGATCCTTAATTTAACGCCTTATTTGAAGCCACTTTATGAAAGAAACATTTTTAGGTTGGTTCTGGTCAGAGTATTCTGGGTATTGCCCTCAGAATTATCGTTACTCTCGTACTCATAGTAAAGGAAATTCCCTAGTCTGAGTCCAGAAATTTGGAGTGATTGTCTGGCATTTTTTCCCTAAATACTTCTCTTTTTGGCATAGCTTCTAAGAAAAAAGAATCTAATAGAGAGACAGACGGTCGAGATACAACAACGCTATAAGTTGTATAAGTAAATAAAATATTATTTCCACTGCATCGGGAAGTATGCCATACATTTTGAACAATTGTGAAATCTTGTACCCATAATAGAGTCTCCATATACTACCTACGTAAGGTGGCCTGCGGACGCTACGGGCTTTGTCCTCCGATAGACCTCGGCCTTTAGCCTCGGCACTTATCCGCTCACGCGGTGCGCTCCTCCTACCGCAAAATGGCGGCTATTTGGTTTCGCAAATTAGAAAAGCATTCAGTTTAAATACAAGTTTTTATAAATTAAAATTATTATTCTGCATTGCTAAATAAATACTCTCCGTACTACCAACAAAAACATCTCAAATAAAATGCAGCAATACACTGCAAACCCTGCACTTAAAAACACTAATGAAATTTTTGGTGTACTTGGATATGATAATATTCCGTTTGAGTGGTTCTAACGTTTACCATGAAATTACTCCCAAAAGTATACATAGTTTATAAATATTTATAATCAGGGTAAACTTAAAAAATGCTACTTACGGTATGTTTTCAATAAATAAACACCGCAATCACCAGCCCAAACAATAACACACACGATTATCGTGACGTATTTTTGAAGTTGTTTATTTTTTTTAAATGAGAGACCCAGGCATTAAAAACTTTATGGTAGCAAACCAGAGTAGTTACCAAAATAGCAATTAATATTAGTTCTTTTACCTGTTATAACTTCGATATCGGATAAATCGGTATAAAATCATCACTGGCACCTCTAGGTGTGGTATGCGTCTACGGCTGCATGTATCGCGTGAGCGGATAAGACTTTAAAAAAATTAACAATAGCTCTTTAATGGCGGCCATATTGACAAGAGGCAAAAAGTAAAATTTGACTGCAAATTATTATTAGAAACCTAAAGAGAACCCCACATGGCGATTTTCAGTAGAATTAGAGCAAAATTTTCATCTGCTGCCAAAAATACTTCTATGGCAGCCATTTTGAAAAATCGCAACAATCCAATGTTGATCACAAACTATTATCAAGCATTTCTAGAAAATATTTTTTTTTTCTACCATATCGGGAAGTATGCGTTCTATTTTTCTAAATGATTCTAAAGTTGTATATAACTCCTTCGTAACTGAAGAACTATTAAGAAAAACTTATGAGCATTCAAAATTACAAATATTTCTAATTCCTTTATCTCAAAACACAATTTTCTGATTTGTAACGTTATCCACTAAGATCACAGTCTCACATCACTTTATCTGACGATCAGGCACATGGGATTTGTCAACTTACCTATGTCTCAGGGTGACAGGTGCAGGGGCAGTGTCTCGCGGATCTTTGTGGTTTAAGGCTCTAAGCGGCACTGCAACTTGTTCGTTCCGTCAGTTGATATCACAGAACAATAAATACGGTAGAAGTCGTTAGTTAGCGTCAGACGCATGCCAACTATAGGCTATAGGTCTCGAAAGACCTATCTGAGCGTTACGGCCATTATCGCTTTATATGGTATGGTTGTGTCATTCTTTCATGCAAATTCTCTAAAATCCTAGAAAAATGCCTTATTGTGCCGTTTTGGAGTTTAAATATAATTTACACCCAGTATAACAACCCAGAATTAGTTTCTTTTTTCAAATTTGGAACCTCGACCAATCAATACACTCTGGCGACATCTGTTCTCATAGTAATCAAGGCTCAAGGCACTTCCAGTGTTTTTTTCTTCCGTGGTTGTTATCATAAAAGAAAGAAAGAAAGAAAGAAATCCTTATTCTTCACTTCATTCTGATGAAACTTGTTTGTCCAAGAAAATTTTGTCATTCGATTTCATAGAAAACTTGTAGTTACCTGTTTTGAGCCTGCGTGGTAAAGTAGGGTAGGGTCTAACAACCTTAAAGATAAGGTTATTAGCCCATCCTCTAAAGATAGAGGAGGCCGTTTTCATACCGCTTAGGGATTAAACAGTACAGTGATCGAACTAACATGAAACCGGATTGTGTAAAAGCATCCTTACTAACAAAGATACTATTCAACGCGCCCTAATTCACTATCCGAGCAACATCGCGAACTAGGAATATAATAACTTGGTCGTTAAAATGAATGAATCGTGACAAAGTAGGACATGTCCCGCGTCCACAATGTGTCCCGCCCAGTCCCGGAACAAACAACCAATTAAACCGCAATGTGAAATTTCAGAAGCTGGCAATTTTTTGCTGATATATTTTTTTTCGGAATTCTCGCCGTAAAATTCACGTCGTTTAAGAAAGAAAATTGATGCGGCAATATTTATAATTTAATAAATATAATATTTATAATTAAATACAACCTGAAGAATACGATCGATGATATAAACGATTGACTCTAAGGAAATACGTCAGTGATAAGAGATAAAATAATCTTGTGTGATTAGAGTGCTTGTTCCGATATATCAGCTCAATGTATACTAATGCGTAAAAATATACCACTAAGGTGAAATTTTTCATACTCATCCCTTATCTTATATTCTGATATCAGGCTAATAAACGCTGGAATAATTTCTAACTTCCATTGTATACGTCTGTTTTCAAAAAAACGCCTTGGGGTAATTTCCAGGTTAGTTTTCTGTACTTAATTTCGGTGTCAATTTTTATTATTTAAATATTGTATAATATTATCATGAAGTACCTATTATACACCAACTTGAAAACTATCCCTTAAAGCGACTTTGTTAGAAAACAAAAACAGCTTTAATTTCTTGTTTTTTTCAGTTTTTTAATAGCGCACACGCTCAACATATCCAAACCGGTTGAACGTTCTAGGTATCGGTGGCGCGATGAAGGTCAGAATGACCTTCAGGACCTTGGTGCTAGTGACTGAAAGAAGCAGGGTCACAGGGTCGTCTGCTTTAAGTAACTTATCCACGATCTATCACGCTTCATTTTTATACTAAAACTTCTCATAGCGCATCCATTTATAAACCTTTGATGAACTAAATTCGTACGTATGCGGTATCTCTTTCCAGCGGGGAAACCGCAGAATTGTGACTAAGCGGATAATTTACTGACGAAAGAATAAAAATTATTCACGAAATGTGGCCCAAAATGGAGGGAGTCGGAATACATTCAGTCCTTATGGTTTGGGAATAAAGATTACATTTGCATATTTTATTGCAAGTCGTTGCCTTTAGTGTGGTCTCACATCATTTTTTATAAGAAACTTGAATTTTGTGTTTAAGGCGAGGCATTTGAACGCTAGCCTACATTTTAGGAGGTGAGGTTTGGGAGGGTCGCCTCTTGCAATCCGCGCGCTGTAAATTAATATGAATAAAATAAGAACATGCGGAGAAAATTTCACAAAGGTCCGACGTCGACAAGGGCCCTATGGCGACTGACGGGGCAGCGACGTCGCGGCGTGGCGTTTGGGCGCAGAGAAATTTGTAAATTTTGGGATAAATGTGACTTCAATAACTAATAGGGCTTCAGTTAAAAATCAAAATTTAGCAGGTTCTCTGTAGTATTTAAAGAGAAATATATCCATATAAAAATTATATGCAAAGTTAGATATTATATTCTTACATGATTCGTTTTAGACCGTTATTTCAGCCTGTTTTCAGTATTTTGTATAATCAGATAACTATTTTGTACATCCTATCGCGTAACAAATAAATACATTCTTCCATTGACTTACAAACTTCAGACAATATCCTTAGGGGTAACGTATATTTTTTTGTAGGATTATTATTTAATACTGCCTCTGTGGCCGAACGTTGACCATGCAGGACTGCCACGCAGAGGTTCCGATTTTGTTTTCCGGGCCGGGACAAATATTTGTATGGCCTATATTTATTTCTCTCATGAGTATGTGTGTAATTTGTGGTTGTCACCCTATGTGTGTGTCGATGGCACCCGCATTACAGGGTTTCCCTAGTGAGGCTATGAGTGTGTGTGTTTTTATTTATTTATAGAAAATACCTCAACCATTTAGTCTATAGTAATGCTCACATTACTGCTTGGTGACAGAAGCAGGTAAGGTGGCAGTACTTCACTATACAAACTCTTAGACAAGGAGCTTTCCTACTACTAAAAATGGATTGCATGGATGCGAAATGATTTAACAAAGACGCATGGATTTTTTTAAAGACAAAGCGTCAAACGTGCCGAAGGTTGAATGGCGTAACGTGTACGTGGCCTTGTCCATCTTCACGGGCCACTTTGGACCGTTGATTGTTTTAGTCTCGTGGGAACAGAAATGGAACAAGAAAAAAAGAAAAATATAACAGCAAAAATATATCTGAAGCTTCGTAGTATTCACAAGTTTTTCGGTCTTATTAACTATATCTAACCAACGTCCTGATCTTGTTTCAAAACGGAATCGATCCGATCGGGTAGTCTCGAAATCAGATGGGTTTCTGAGCGAGAAGATGAACCTGATTCCTACTATATCTTTCTAATTTGTGAGTTTAATCAACTATTGTTCCGATTAGAAATGTTAAAATTTTCCGATCGGCCAGTTGTGAATCGAATTTATGCGCCTCGACTCGGCAAAGATGCAGTTTCCTATCAGGCGAGGCAATCAAAATCAAGCTGCAAGTTAGACTTTTGAACGTTCGGGCACACGTCCTACTTGCTGTATTAATAACAATTAGGCGGGATGTTCATTTGTGTAGCAGTGCAGGAATCTGTATCATCTTACTTGTTGCAATAATATCTTTTTTAGTATATCGAGTTCTTAGGTTTTCGCGATTGTTACACATAGGAAATGAAACTATTTTTCCGGATTTAAATCGCGTACATTTGTTTTTTCAAACGTCGGTTTGTTTTCTATCTTCTACTACTATTCTACTTCTACTACTATCTTTTTTAGTAATCAAAAATAATGGTCTCATGGTCACGGCACGGCCCGCCGAGGTAAGTGGCGAGTCTTAACGGGATTCCACGAGCCGTCACCGGTGGGTGAGGGTGCATACACGGGAGCTTGCATCGCCAGGTGGCTCAAAAGAGGAGAGTCCCACATAACCCCGCCATGTCATCACCCGCATTTTCCTGTGTGTAAAAAAATGGTCACGTCACGGCTAATATGCAATTTGTTGTATTAGTATACATAATTTGCGGTGGTGATATGTTTTAAATTTTATTTAATTCCTTGAAATTAATAAATTTAAGTTACTTAAAATTCATATTGTTGAAGTAAAATAATTTGCAATTATTTTGGTAAATTAAAAATAAGATAATTTATAAATTAATCACTTTTGTAGCTATAGGACGACTTGTTCGTCCCGTCACTTCGTATCATAAAATGACCGATTATACTAGGAGAGAGACGCGTAAACTTGCAATAACGCTAAGCCTTTCCCAGCTTGTCAGTGGCGCCACAAGGATCCCAGATGTTGAGTCTCATACGGCTAATTGCTTAGACCTACTGCTAACAACTGATCCAGACCGATACTCTGTGGTTGTGAATGCACCATTGGGTACTTCCGACCACTGTATGGTGAAAGCTGTATCCGCATACTCCCCACCTGATCAGGGCCCCAGTGGCACGAGGCGGGTGTGGCGATACAGGTTAGCACATTGGGACGAAGAAGTGCAAAAAAGTGTTACACAGGGCAAAGTTCGACCAGTGTGCCGCATAGGGACCAAACTTGCCTCTTTTCCAGCAAGCAGCAAGTCTTTTGCCAAAGCGGTCGAATCAAACTTTAACCTCTCTCCTTTACCACCTCTGCTGAGGCCGGATAGCTCGCTGTCTCATACTGCGGAAGAAAAGGCGAATCTTTTTGCTTCACTCTATGCAGAAAACTTGCGTCTGAATACCGCAGGGAACCTACCACCTTCTTTACCTCACACTGGCAGCTGTATGGCGGCCGGCTCGCATACGCCAAAAAGAGATACTCAGAACTCTGCGAAGTTTAGATGTGAATAAAGCTAGCGGGCCACATGGGATTCCAGCAATAGTCCTGCGTAACTGTGCGCCTGAGTTGTCTCCCGTCCTCACACGCTTGTATCGCCTCTCACTTGAGATTGGTGTAGTTCCCAGGTCTCGGAAGCTTGCAAACGTGCAGAGCTGACCCTGTCAACTATCGACCTATCTCAGTGACTTTCATACTATGGAACGTGTATGACAACGACCTCCTCAGTGATCGCCAGTACGGATCCCGACGAGGGCGATCTACTGGGGATCTTCTTGTGTACGCCTCTCATCTATGAAGCGAGGCTATAGAAAGACATGGCGAAGCCCTTGCTGTGTTTTTAGACATTTCTAAAGCCTAAGACAGAGGTCTGGCAAGCAAACCTTTTAAGCAAGCTTCCCTCTTATGGGCTTCCCACTGACGTTTGCAAATGGATTTCGGATTTCTTAAGTGAACTTTCGATTCGAGTGGTCTTAGAAGGCTACTGCCTACTACTCTTCCGAACATTGGGCGATAGATAGAGTTCCTCAGGGTTCCATGCTGTCCGCAACTCTCTTTCTGCTGCAATGATATGTTAATTCCAGGAAGCTTTGGATATGCTGATGACAGCACAGTTATGGACAGGTACTTGACCAATGCAAGGGTCAGTGGAGAAAAATTCCAGTCTTATCGAGAGTCCATGGTTAGTCGTTTGAATTTCGACTCATCCGTAGAACAAAGATCTACTTCTTCTCAGGACATAGTACATATCGTTCGTTATTCCTTGCTGTGGATGTCAGATCGACCGTTTTTCGATTTCATATTTCCGAAATGAAATAAGATATATAAAGTCTCAAAACACTTTTACGTAGGCCTTTGTTTGAATAAGTAATTTATTCTCGTAAGTACTTATTATTTTTTCGCTATACAATCACTTTGGACTCTGCTCTTCGGATGAGTCGATTTGACATTTAAGGCAGTCTCCGATTGGGGCGATGCCAATCTTGTGAAATTTAATGCTATCAAAACGCAGGCGTGTCTATTCTCCACAAAACGGAATCTCTTTCACTTGGTTCTGACTTTTCGTGATGTATACATACCGACAGCCGACCATCTCCAGCTACTTGGAATGGACCTGTCATCCAATCTGAACTTCGGCAGATACATTGAATCCATGACCAAAAATGCAGCCAGGAAGCTGGGCATCCTTTCCAAGGTGAGGCGTTACATCACACCGGGACAGTTGCATCAGCTGTACCAAGCACAAGTCCGGTAATGTATGGAATACTGCTGTCACTTATAGAATAACACTGCTAAATACCAACTGGCCAACTTAATAAGATTTAATAGACAAGCGTGGCAAGAGGCTTATAGGTGACTACTAGTTTCGAGTAGAGGCGAAGCTGCAGAGTCTTGAACACCGCCATAGTTGCCTGCTTATTGGCATTCTACAGAATATATCACGGAGAGTGTGCGATGGAATTGCATAATTTGACTCCGCTTTCCCCTTTCCACCATCGGGGGACTAGATGTGGGCTGGAATTCCATTCCTATGTCGTGGATATTTCCAGGATTCGCACGAAGCATTTCACTTCCACATTTATATGGCGAGCGGATAGAGAGTGAAATTCCTAAACTGCGGACTTGTTTCCCGAAGGCTATAACCTGGACCTTTTCAAGGTGAGAGGGAATAGGCATTATTTAGGTATGCATGCTAGACTGTCGACCTCATCGTAACTTTCCATCAGGTGAGACAGATTTGACCTCTGTCTCACCTGATGGAAAGTTATGATGCGCACTTATTTTTTATAAAAAAAATAAATAGAAAAAAAAACAAAAAAACACCCGCGGATATCGTCAAACTCGATAAATATTTTTTTACCTTTTATCTTTAATCATTCAAAGACTTCTTCCTATTTGATATACTTGAAATTTAGGTAAACATGCGTTCACTTCAAGTGAATTTCGTATTTATTTACATACAGAGACAGCTCCCAGTAGGCAAGGCAATGACTAACGACCTAAAATTACCGCGATCCTGATATACTTCTTCCACTTAGTCATTTTGCGAACGCTCAACTGTACTTCTTGTTACAGATATCATTTAGTTTGATTTAAACATTCACGATTTTCACACATTATTTGATTTTTAATTCGAGACTTAAATCACACCTTAATCTAAGGTCGCGGGGCATGTCAGATCACCTAAGGATGTAATCCCCTTTCAAACTCCGGGCGTTTATAAGATTGATTGCAGTTATGGGAGTGGGCGGTAGGCAGACAAAATGCACCATAGCGGAAAGAGTTAAAGAACACACCGCGGCTGTTAAGAACCGTCAGCTCATTAAGTCTGCAATAGCCGAGCATTTGCTGGTATCAGGACCAAACCACTGGGTTGAGCTTCATAATTCCAAAATTCTTTCTACAGAACGTCATCACTATAGTATAATCGTACGTGAAGCTATTGAAATTGAAAAACACCGTAATTTCAACCGAAAAGACGATTTTAAGCTTTCATCGTCATGGGATCCAGTTACCAGCAAAAGTAAACGACATCAAGTACTCGACAAGTCGCCGGATGTCGTGAGTGTTGTGTGTCGGTCTAGTTTTGTAACTATATTGAAAAATAGAGTGGTTTGTATTAATAATATTAGACATAACTGGTTGATAACTTTATCATCTGTGAATATGGGACCTGGAAAGTTTCTGAAGCTGCTTTGTATGAAAAATCATATATACGCGATTTAGGCTGCTAACAGATTGACAGCATGTTTGCAGTTAATGCGTGAATTTGTAATCAACCTCATGTTGTCGAGACCACAACTGCATTGAGTCGGTTTCGATTGCATGCAGTTAACGCATGAAGTCGTTATCAACTTCATATAGTCCAGGCCTTGGATAAAGACTTCACGCATTAACTGCATGCAGTCGAACCTGGCTTAATGCAGCTGAGATCGACTGCGTGCAGTTAATGCGTGAAGTAAAAATGTTAGCATAATATGTGTCAACAGGATCATAGAATTCGAATTTTGGACTTCCCAATCGAGAAACAACCGTTCTCTCACTAGGCTACCACCGCTTGTCTTCCTTCCATGTCAACAGAAAAAATATCCGAAACAAATACGAAAATCACTGAATTCTACCAGATTAACAATGTTGTCCAAGTAGCTAAGTCCTAGATCTAATTATAGTTGAGAAAGTTCATCAAAGTTCGAATGATAAGTTCGGAACTTGGTATAGGGAAGCAGATACGATCTGAATACGGGTCACCTGCTTTATTTATAGAAAAATGGAGTATCATTGGTAGGCATGGGAGCCTAAATGGTTCATGCCCATGCTTTTCTGTGATGAAATCTGCACGTTAAACAAGGTTCACAACCCTTGGAAAACGTATGAAGTCCCCAACCTGCTTTGGGCTAGCGTGGCGAACTATGGCCTAAAATCCTCGCTTGAGAGGAGACACGTGCCCAGCAGTGGGACGTATAAATGGGCTGATGATGATGATGGTGAGAGTATCATTATTATTGTGACGACGCTGCCCTCCTACAACGTCATCCCACCTTTTTATCATCACCTTTTTCGGTTCCAGGCCACTTAATTTCAAAATTTTGAATCGTTCTCGAATTCCCTTTACCTTCACTATTCTTGCATTCCGTCATTACTATCATCAAAATTCTTGAAACGAGAGGCTTGTTAATACAAAGATCGAACACACAGAAAAAGTCCTTCGACCCGACAGGATTTGAACCTGCGATCACGCTGTACCGAAGCGTCACTCTGCTAACTGAGCTACAGTAGGACTAGCACGACAGGGCGCGACTTGTGCGAGAGCGACTTAAAGCGCGATATGTGCTATGTGAGATTAGCAGTATCTCACGCTTTATGTCACTCTCGCGCAAATCGCGTTGTTCCTACTGGTCGATCGGTCGACGGTGCTGTCAATCTGTTAGCAGCCTAAATCGCGTATATTTGTTTTTTCAAACAAAGCAGCTTCGGAAACTTTCCAGGTCCCATATTCACAGATGATAAAGTCATCAACCAGTTATGTCTAATATTATTAATGCAAACCACCCTATTTTTGAATATAGTTACAAAAGTTATTAATTAAATACTTTATTTTAAATTTTTCCAAAGAAACATTCCAATTTACGCTACATATATTTTACAAATTATTTTGTTTTATTATTATACACTTTTATTGATTTAAATTTTATTTTTAAATAATAATGGTATTATTAAAAATAAATTAAAACATATTGAGCAGTATTGCGGTTTGCTTGGGATTTTCGTCTCCCCTTCGGCACTGTGAAAGGGAAGAGGCCAAGAGCCGCGCGTCCGCACCCGCCGCAGCCGCCGCGCTCGCCCCTGCACTCCGAATGAGCCCATACATTTCGAAACTGGGACGTAATAATACTCTCGATACTGCTTAGTGGCAGAAATAGGTAAGATGACAGTTCTTTCCTGGAGGAACTCATCTCCTACTACCAAATTCTCAGTTATCAAAGACTTAGGTCTCGAAGAACCGTTGCATACTGAACCCTTTCAGCTCATAATGGTGATGAACTACAAGGAATTATAATAGAATTATAATATGAAGGAATTATAATAAAAGCCGCTTACCGCTTTGTCTGTTCCGAAAATCTCTGAATTAAATTCGCTCTGAATAAAAGTCTATAATCCGGATAGTGATTTTATTACTATCCGGATCACAGGCCTCTTTCGCTTAAAGCCTGAAAAATGTAATTAGAAATTTAAAAATTTAAAACGCCCACGATCTGGCCCTATAGTCTCATTCTCTGATATCCGTCCAAAATAATTGTTCTCAAATTAAAAGACGCATGATGCGAATGAAGTAACATACTTGAACATTGTCTTTTAATATGGTCGAGTCTTTTAATCGAGACAAAGGTAATGGTTTTTGAAAGAGAGGAAGATTTGACGATTTGCACGATATTGATTGAAGGAGAGAAAGTGGATCAAGTGAAAGAGTTTGTGTATTTGGGTTTTACGTTTACGTGTGATGGAAAATGTGAAAGAGACATTGAAAGAAGAGTGAACGCAGGGAATCTAGTGAATGGTGCTTTGCATACCTTCATGGGCAGCCAGAAAGTGTCTAAAAAGGCAAGATTGGCTGTGCATGGGAGGGTGCTGGTTCCTACACTTATGTATGGTAGTGAATGTTGGGTTTGGCAGAAGAAGCATGAAAGTAGAATTAATGCAGTAGAAATGAGAGCTTTGAGGAGTATGGCTGGAGTGACTCGGATGGATAAATTACGGAACAGTGTGATAAGAGAGCGTTGCGGCGTGGAAGAAGATATAGTGACAAAGATAGAGAAAGGGATGCTTAGATGGTTCGGACATGTAGAGAGAATGAATAAAAGAAGAGTGACGAAACAGATATATAAGGCGAGTGTGAACGGGCAAGTTGGTATGGGCTGACCAAGGAGAACGTATCATGACCAAATTGAGGCCATCCTAAAGAAGGGCCAGATCAAGAGTACCCTTAACCGACGAGCGTGTATGAAAGCATTGATGAGTGTTGATGAGGCGAAGAATGTGTGTCAGGACCGTAGCAAGTGGAAGACTGTTGTCTCTGCCTACCCCGATGGGAAAAAGGCGTGAAGTATATGTATGTATATGTATGTATGAGTCTTTTAATACTTATTTGACAATATTTTTTTCAGACGGAGAACGAGATTAGACCCCGTGGTTCTAATGTAAATTAAATAGGATTACCTCGGGACATTGTTTAAACTATTTACATTCAGGGTGTTGGATAGTTAACTGAAGCTGTGTGAATAGGGTTTGTTTTTCATTGCTATTGCTCTCCATGTTCAAACTATCATTAGCTGTTTCTAACGCTTAAGCTCAGAGTAAGGTCTCTTAGCGATTTGCAGTTCATAAAGAAGGATGGCGAAAGCTGACCCAACATCAACGATATGCCGTTCATGGACTTTGCTAGTATGATTTTACATTTTAGTTTATGCCTAGTTATCTACATATTTTTGTGTATTTTTCGAAAGCGGGAATAAAGAAATTGAAAACAATGTCAGAATAGATGCAAGAACACAACGCAATCGATTCAGTTCGACCATAGATTAGGTAACGTTCTTGTACGTGCGTTTCATTTTAAGCATGATTGAATGTTTACGTACCTAAAGTATTGGTTATTTTATAGTACACACATATAACATTAGAGCTATAAAATACCCAATCAAATAATCAATTAAACAATAATGACATAAAATAAAAAACTAAACACAACGTGACAAAAATGTTTAGATACAATTTAAATGATAGATACGAAAGTTAGCAAGGAACATTTTGACAGGAGGCCTCTTGCCAATGTCAATGTCACTTTGAGAGTGAGAACAATGTAACTATTTGTGGCAGATTTAATTTTTATTTATTTTCATTGCGGCAGAATATGTTAACGTTGTATTAAATGTGGTAGAGTTTGGCAGATTTACGAATATTCAGCAAGTTCTTTATTATTTTTAGGAATAAACTGAAAATTTGTTGTTTTATGCGACGACGAACAAACATCTGAGGCGAGATACAGGACAATGTTATAAACATAACCTATATCAAGTTTATAACCCCAGCTTCTATAGGCTGTATGTACTCAGTTAGCTTTTTTTGATGCTTTGATAATGAATCACAAGTATTGATAGGTCTCTTTAATGCTCGTCGTCAAAAACACTGGATCACAAAATACACGGGATGTCGCCATTCATCTTTAAATTTTCAATCCAATTCTGCCAATTCTTGATTACAACAAGTCAGTGAGACAATTTTAAAGGAAATTGCTACCTACGCTTTAACCGCTTAGCGCTTACAAACGTAATAATATATTTCACGCCCTTTTTTCATTGGATTAGGCAGAGACTACTCACAACTACAACGATTGGCAAATTCTATCACGACGTTGCAACCATTATGGTGCACCTATGCCATCGATACGAAAAGAAGAAGTTATAGATCGTCCAGCTACACAAGTATATACTCTCGTTCGCCAAAGCTATGCTTGACCTTTGTTTAGGATGTCCTCAAATTTGATCGTGGTATGTTCACCTTAGTCGACCCTTACCAACTTGTCTGCTCACATTTGCCTTATAAATCTGTTTCGAAACATCCTCTTTACATATTCGAACCGCGTAAGTAACGTCAAGTTGGGTAACTTTGAATTTCCTTGCAACTTTGAATAAAACTGGATTGAAGTTTCTTTTTTTTTTAAAACTTGTTCTTAAATCTGCCCTTTTGCATAATAACTACCATATCGACATTTTTAGTGAAATTGATTTATTAACATTTTTGAGTTCAACGAGACGAGGTCTACCATCGTCTCGTCGTCAAATTTTTTTAGGTGATAATACAGTTTCAGGTGCCAATATCTTGAAATGCAAACGTTAGATAGATAAGGAGGGCGGAAATATATTCATAATGCGTGAAAGGGAAAGACGAAATATTCTAGATGTCAAATATATGACATAACAGTAACAGTCGTCGAAAAAGTTTAGAAAGTTACGCGATTTTTTAACCAACTTCAAAAAAGGAGGAGGTTCTCAATTCTACTGTACTTTTTTGTATGTATGTTACACAATAACTTTTTATTGTTTTCTCAATTTATGTACCGATTTTGATGATTCTGTTTTATTAGAAAGAAGGTACCTCAGTAATGATCCCATTTAAATTTGAAGAAAATATTCCACCTCTTAGGGTGGCAAACTAGGAGATGAATTTCGTAATCGAATTCAATAAAACTTGGCAAATAGATGTAATTCCACGAACTTGTGAGGTCGGTTTTTTAGTCGGTATTCTGTACTGTGATTTGAGATCGAGAGATGTTCGAGATCACTCTCAGCCTAGAAGACGGTACCTTATTTTTTTCAATTGCCCTAATACTTCTGTTACACTTTATAACATATTTCCTCCAAAATTCCCGATCCCCACTAACACAAAAAATTTTTTATCAAAAATTTATCCAGTTGAATAATATCTATTTATAAATACATGTTTCATGCTTGTGCTGTCTTTTATTTTAGATTCTCAAGTAAGTACTCTCGGGGTCAACTCATCCACACCGTTAATGTCACAATAGAGCTCAGGGTCGTATTCCAGAACTCTACTCAATGCTCAAGTCAGGATCTGAGTATGATTTCAAGCACTGGAAATGCGACTCTAATGGCAGGGACTTGAGTATGATTTCGAGTGCTTTAAACCATACTCAAATCCTGACTTGACCCTACGATGCTAAGTGTATTTCTTTGTTTTTTTTTCTTTCGACTGTGATATTGGCAAAGTCATCATTTCTCTATGGAGCCACCTTAAACTATATCCTCTAAGGGAGCCACATAAATAAAAAGTGAAGTTAATTTCGCTGTTGTCTACGAGTGAAAAAAGTGTTTCCTCTTATATCTAGGTATTATTATTTATTATTATTATTATTATTATTATCTAGGTAGCTGCTAATTAGCAAATGGTATCCCTCAAGTCAGTTGTGAGTAACTCGCTTTGATAAGTTTAATTTTGTAGTAGTAGAGCTCCTTGTGAAAGAGTTCGTCCAGGAAAGTACTGCCACCTTACCTATTTCTGCCGCCAAGCAGTAGTATCAGCATTACGGTGTCCGGTTTTGGACGGTAAGGGTGCTGGTGAAATTATAGGCTTTTGGTACTTGTCAACTTATGTCGCAGGGTGTCGGGAGCAGTGGCAGTGCCTCTCAGATTTTTGCGATTTAAAGCATTGAGTGGTACTGCAACTGTTATAGACAGGCGTGTAGCTTACCATTAGGCGCACGACTGGTTCGTCCCGTCACTTGGTGTTATTAAAAAAAAATTGTTGGAAATATTTATGTTTTTTCACTCAAAATACGTGTAATCTTCTCAAAGTCAAGTCAAGTCAAGTCAGTTAAATTATCAATTCGATACTCTCTCTGAGTCACCCAACAATTTTTCTGCGTACACTCCCTCCAGGATGTTTATCAAACTAGCATGACACCGAATTGAGATAACTACAGTACCGGCACGCCATTTGACAGATTACAATGATGAGGTCAAATCTCAATCGAAAAAAATATAATCAAATACGAATCTCGTCTATAAGTTTTTAGATTTATGACTAGTATTGCAAGTGGTAGCTGATTAAAAAGTTTTAATAAAACGAAAATAAAAATGTTTACTTAATATATTCGAAACTGCTTCGTTTTGCTTTGAGCTTTGATACGAGTTTGCCGGAGGTAGAAGTTGTGCTGGACAGCGATCCTATAAGTGACGATCGTATTAGATTTCATTTTTTTAAATTTAGAATTTCGATAAACAAATGCCGAGTTGTGTCGTAAAATTATACACCCATAAATTTTACTGCACATCACTATTGACTACAATGTACTGCAATTAGATCTTAAAACGTAGTTATGAATTAATACGAAATTTGATGAGCGGACAAACGTGAGACACGGCCATCATAGCGTGCCGGTTTAGCTTCACAAGCCATTCGTTTAGAAAAAAAAACAAATTATCAATGAATTTTCACTTTACAAAATAACTCGCTGCAAAGATACTTAAAAGTCAGAAACTTTAACCGGCTTTATAATCAATAACACCTATTTCGATCAATATATTTTTATGTTATTGTACGTAAAAATCTGAGAAAAGTGGAAAAATTTGCCCAACTTGACTGTATCGAATATCTACAAGAAACGAATATTTGTTTTATTCCACACACAGTCATCTACCGCGAACTTACAGCTCACAACGTTACTTTTTTTGTAGCCGCTAGGGGCGCTGTGCAATTTACAATACAAAATTATTACCAGACTGTTCCTGACAACTATACAGAGTGTTTGTCTTAAATGGGACAATACGGGAAATCCAAACAGATACAAGGAAACTGTCCAAAGGAAAGATTAAGTCTTTTTTCGTCAAAACAATTTTGGCTTATTCAATTTTTTGGTCAAGCGTGAGTTGTCTATAAAAATGAATCAAATCCGTATAAATTTTCTGTGGTGCTGATCGACTCAGTTTCATGAAGGGATTATTCATTGTACGGGACGAAAAAAATCGGGACGGTAGAAGTTGGTCAAATTTCATAAAATATTTATTCGTACAAAATGAATAAATTGGACTACTTTTTTAAAGTACTAATAGCGTGAGTAACGCTTGTCAAAAAATTGACTATGCCAAAATTGTTTTCAAACAAATAAAGACTTAATGGTTCCTAAGACAATGTCCTTGTATCTTCTATGCTTTCAGATTTCCCTATACTGTCCCATTAAAAAAAAACACGCTGTATATACTTCATAGTCCATTGTGTTACAAAAAACGTTTCCACCAGATATTCAATACACGCGGGAGTTTTTTTTACACTTTTAACTGTGTTTTGTGGTGACTTTAAAGTACCTAGCCCACTCTGTAAAATGATTAATTGAACATAAAGAAAGGGATAAGAGGCAGTTAGTAAATCATACAAAGTATGGCTCGCATTCATTAAGCCTGTGAAGAGCTATCTAAACGAGGCATCGGCAACCGCGACCATAACGATGTAGTCCGAGAGGCGATGTAAGAATTTATTGTCATTTCGTATAACTGTAACCCTCTTTTATAATCCCCCTTATCCGAAAAGCAAATATTTTCCCTGCATTCCATAAGTTTTGCTATAAAATAGTAAATAATATCTCTTTCTATACGCACAGGACCCTTACATTATATATCCTCTGATAGTTGTAATGGTGGGAGACAGTAAGTATAGCAACATTGTTTGTCTGCTTATAACAATATTACAATATCTGATCTGAACTGATCTGATCTGACTGACACAGTTTATGATTGAAACTGAAAGTCGTCTTGAAACATTTGAAAGTATTTTTTAAAGTCATTGTGATAAATTGATTTTTTATCCATTTGACACTGAACCGATCACGATGATGCTAATAGCAACTGACATTAAACCTGAATGTTTCCAAAACACACACATTTTAATATATTTTATACACATTAAAACAAAGCCTAAAATTATACAACCATATCCCGTCCTATAAAAAACCGTGCTCATTAACAAGAACCCCTGTCATATTTTAGCCAAATTTAAACCGGCTTCATTTGCAAATCCTCTTCTGAAGTCTACACAAGGAATAGGGACCAATTCCCACATGAGATAATGTTTAAAAAAAACTAATTTTTAAACTAAATGCTAAACTATTACAGAAAAAAAGACGACAAATTGCACCTTTAATAATAAAAATAAAAATGGTGTAATTCGAAAAGTAGCAAAATTAATTAAAAAAATAACGTACTAAATAAAACTAATATCTGTTTTTTAATACCAAGTGGAATTATGTTTTTTTACAATACCACGTGACAAAACGGACAAGTCGCGACGTGCGACTGATGGTAAGCGACATGCCTGTACTGACAATTGTAGTGCTGTTCAAACCCTTCAATCGCAAAGATCTGAAGGACACTGCCACTGTGCCCGTCATCCTGAGCCACAAGTTGACAAGTCCAATGTGCCTGTCATTTCACCAGCACCCGTACTCATCAAAACCGGAACACAGTAATGCTGACATTGCTGCTTGGCGGCAGAAATTGGTAAGGTGGCAGTACTTTCCTGGGTGAGGAGCTCTACTACTACATGATGCAGAAGTTTGCTTGAAGACATTAGAAAAAACTCTCAGCTGAAATTATCTGACCACAGAAATCTAAATAAACCGGCACATTAATTATTTTCCAAAAGATTTCATAGGTTAAACCGCTCCTCTAAATGAACACTCCAACGCCCCCTTCCATTAGTGCCGCTTGTGTTACCATTTTACTGTTATCGATTCTAATTGGAAATTAAAATCGACAGCTAATTATTCTGTTTTTTTTCATGGTATCAAGCAACGGGATGTACAAGTCGTGTGCATGGTGGTAAGGGGCACGCCTGTCTACGACAGTTGCAGTGCCACCTAGAGCTTTAGATCGAAAAGATCTGAGGGGCACTGCCACTGGGCCCGTCATCCTGGTGCAGAAGGAATAAGTCTCATGTGCCTGTAATTTCACGAGCATCGTCAACCTTCAAAACCGGTATGCAGTAAAGTGCACATTAGCTGTTTGACACCAGAAATAAGTAAGATATTTCCTTGAACGAATTCTTTCACAAGGAGCTCTACTGCTTCTAATTGGAAAATATTTTGAAATTTGTGGTAGCGAGATGAATTTTATATTAAACAACGTATTAAGTATCGGGTGCTCCTTTTTGAAGAGATACCCAAATGCACCCGGGTATCTCTCGTGACATGAAGGGGGCCTATAATATGAATAAAACGTCCTCACTCACTTAATAGAAAACGGATATGTTTAAACCGGCCTTATTCGCACTGTCACTACCATATCATCATCATCATATTATTATTATAATCAGCCGGAAGACGTCCATTGCTGAACATAAGTTTCCCCAAAGATTTCCAGACTAGACGATCAGACGCGACGTGCATCCATCGGTTACTCGCCGCCCATACCAGGTTATCCGTCCATCTAGTAGAGGGCCGTCCCACTGAACGCCTTCCGGTTCGTGGTCTCCATTCGAGAACCTTTCTCACGAGATGTGTGCCCTGTAGACTGCCACTTCAACTTGCTAATCCACTGAGCCATGTCGGTGACTTTCGTTCTTCTACGGATCTCCTCATTTCTGACTCCATCACGTAAATAAATGAGCATTGCTCGCTCTATGGCTTGTTGAGTGACTTTGAGCTTTTTTATGAGTCCCATAGTAAGTGACCACGTCTCAGAGCCGTAGGTCATCGCTGGCTACACTCACTGCTCGAGGACTTTTGTCTTCAAGGCCTGCGGTATTGCGGACGACAACACGTCCCGGAGGTTCCCAAAAGTTGCCCAACTCAGTCGGATTTGATGATTGATCTCTTCTTCGACATGGACGAGGAAGAGGTCACGAAGATTCAACATAAGTTTCGGCTGGGAAACTCTATCAAGGTTACCGAGCATGGAGCCAAGCTCTTACAACGATTCTGCCATAACTACGATATCGTCGACAAATCGAAGGTGACTGCTGTAGATGCCGAGTCCTTTCCAGTCCTGTAACTTGAAGGCATCTTCCAATGCAGTGGTGAATAGTTTCGTAGAAATGACGTATCACTGTCGCACCCCTCTTTGCAATTGCATAGGCCTTGTATACTGGTCCTGGAGTCGGACTGACGTAGTGGCGTTTCTGTATAAACATTTCAAGACTTGGATATGTCGATTGTCAATATGGTACACTTGTAAAGACTGTAGCACCGCCAAATCTCGATCAAATCAAAAGCATTCTCATAGTCCACAAACGCTAAGCATAAACATCTACGTACAAACAAAAAAATTGTACATTCATTATCACCATTATCACGATCCAGTCAGTCGCAACATACGTATCCAACCACCTAGATACAAGTTCAGCCAGATTACACCGCCAGGAATTTACGCAGTGTACGGGAAAACGATATAGTTTCTGTTACATTGCATTAAAACATGTTTTGTATGATTTTTTAATTGTAATAAATGAAACGAAAAATTAGAAAAATATTTATCACAACACACAGCATTTTCTGGCATTAAAATAAACTTTAATAGCTCGGAATAACTACCCTCAAATAAAAGTTGACTAATCAAGTCCATTACGATAATAGAATGGTATATTAAATATACAGTCATGTAGTTCAACAATAACATCTTAGTATAAGAACTTATGATCTATATTTCAACACTATAAAAGCTAGTGTTCTCCGCTGTATCGAGGTCACCCTCAGTCGCGGCTCGATTGTCCATACCCCGCTAGCTTCCCATTGTTTTTCCTTCCATTTCATACTTTATATCATGCTGTAATGCGCCAAGAATAACAACGCTTTCTATTTCTTTGTTTATTTGGTTCTGACACTGGCAGTCAACCGCGTTTGGGGGATTCGTAAAGAGTCCGAAACGTTAGATTATTTGAAAAAACAAATATACGCGATTTAAATCCGAAAAAATATTTTCATTTCCTATGTGCAACAATCGCGAAAACCTAAAAACTCAATTGTGTTTTGTTTCGAAAAACATTACTTCAAAAGACTTAGTTAATCCTTCCTCTAACAAATTTTTTAGACATACAATCAGACTTACGCCTAATCTCCTCGCCCTGCCCTTAAGAGCTTTTAAGCTTAGTTCTTTATCTAACTTAAGATTTCTTAAACGATCTGTCATAACCTTACAGCTTGCTAAACGGACAATAAATTCTGGAGATTACTTCGAAAATTATTAGAATAATTTTTAATTAAATATATCATACAAATATTACCGCAAGTGGGAGAAGTGAAAATTGTGTCTGAATCAAATTTAAGTCCATATTCAGTCACTGTGTCAACCCGTGTCCGTATACGACAGGCGTAATAACAATGTGTTATGTTTTACAATTATTATTAACTATTGTATCCTTTATTTACATAATAGCTTAGTTTTATAAAATGACCATATAAAGAATTGGCATTTCATACGTAAGAAACCTATTATTTGGAAATTGATTAGTACTGCCATGAACGTTAGAAGTCTTGAGATTCTTTTCGAGTTACACAAATCAAATTTCTTTAAATTGCTACAAATTTTAATGACTTAAAAAATTAAGGAAAACTTCGTGATGAAACCTGTACATCGAAGAAGGTTCACAACCCTCTGAAAACATAAGAAGTCCCCAACCCAAAGTTGGCCAGCGTGACGAACTATGTCTAAACCCTCGCCTGAGAAGAGATCCCTGCCCAGCAGTAATAGCGGCTCCAATTAAAAATCAGCTTTACAGCAATCGAGCTATGACATACACTGAGTTGGATCCGTTTCAGCTTATAATTTTAATCATTCTTCTACTCCACCATGGCTCCACCTAAGTTTAGTAGCAGCAGAGCTCTGTAAGTGTTCGTCCAGGGAAGTACTACTACCATATATTATCCGGCTTTAAGCAATAATATGAATACTGCCTTCTGGTTTTCAAGGGTAAGGGTGCTGGTCAACTTGTGTTTGACGGTGATAGGCGCAGTCGCAGTGTCCCGTTGACTACGTCATCTAACTTTAGAAACTCTGGTCCAATAGTTGGGAAAATCCGGCAAAAAAGACAGCAGCCATTGTCAGCGAAGTTTGAAAATGTAATATTCTGCAACGCACTCAATACAGAAACGAGGAATTACTTCCGCACAGCTTCCATACTACACAGTGCGAGCGCCACATTCAGAAAGTTCAATTCAAAGTGTCAATTTGTCACTGTCTAGTTGCATAGCAAATGCGAAAAAATCAAGTGACTCTCGTTCGCTGAGCAAACGCTTTGTCCGTTTGTTTCAATTTGAATTTGCAAAATCATGTCCTAATTTCAACGTGAAGTTTTGCTGCTTCATTGTATTTTAGCAGTTGTTTGTTTACATGGCAATTTAGGCTATGAACTGATGTTTGATTTAATTAGTTCGACGACATCGATCGCATTGTGAGTATTGGATGAGGAGGTCCCGTATTTACTTCCCGGCAAAATTAAATGAGTCTGGTTGTTGAATGTAGTGCGTCGGACTAAACACCTTTGCTCTGGTCCCCTTAAGGGTGAGTCACCGGAGAAGAGGCGGGAAAAACTGTTTTGCTAGATCAAAAATGGTTTTTGTATATACTACTAAATAAAAATCTAACAAAAAAATATTACGATACACCTAAGGATATTGTCTAAAGAATATGTTTATTTGTTACACGCTAGGATGTACTCCACCCGTACACATAAAATCCTAAAAACAGGCTAAAAGTCTATGTAGATATTTCTCTTTAAGTATGATGGAGAACCTGGAAAATTTGATTTTCAATTGAAGCTCTGTAGTTATTAAATTCACAATTATCTGAAATTTGAAAATTGTCCAGCAGTTTAACGACGCGCCGAGCCGCTCGTTGCCCTGTCAGTCGCCATTGGGCGCTTGTGTCAAATTTTTCCACCTCCATAATAGTAGGCCTGCGTTGAAACACTTCCCCTTAATGTAAGAATTTCTCATTTTGACACCAAGTAATTTGTGTAGCTTTTAACAAATTATATTAATTTATTTTAACTAGGTTTAGATATTTCTTTAAATCTATCTGTTTTAGACGATTTTTTTGCGTACAGGCCATTCTCTGCCTTTTAACTAAGTACGTACCTTCTTATAAGCAACTACAGTAATATTACCAAATGTTACGGCTTTACAAGTGATTTTAGAAATCGTAAAAATTATCGAGAAATACTCTTTATTACTTTATTGTTATATAAATACATAACACAGGCAACCTTTTTCAAATTAAATGACCTCGCAAGAATGGAATGGCTGCTAAAAATAGAAATTACATCTAGCTATAAATTATTACGGAACGTGTCAACCTTAAATCGTTCAATAAAGACGTCGCCTTTAATCTCTCTTTACAAGGTCTCGTCCATCCCGCTGATTGCCCCAAAGTTTTTCGTCCCAATATCATCAATCTTCAGGACCTACAAGTCATTGGAGCCTATTGCTTCTCGCGACGTTTGTCTTGCTATTTCGACATATTATTACTTAAACTTTAAAAAAATAATACATCCGAATCATATTATTCACTTATACTAATAGCGGTAGAGCTCCTTGTGACAGAGTTCGTCCAGGGAAGTACTGCCACCTTACTTATTTCTGCCGCCAAGCATGAATGTGAGCATTACTGCGTTTCTGTTTTGACGGGTAAAGGTGCTGGTGAAATGGCAGGCACATGGGACTTGTCATCTTATGTCTCAATGTGACGGGCGCCGTGGCAATACCTCTCAGATCTTTGCTGTTTAAAGAGTGGTACTGTGACTCCTGTGGACGGACATGTCGCTTACCATCAAGCGATTTAGTTCTCCCGTCATATTCCCTTTTTTTTTCAATAATATTAAGTGAAGAGACGAACAAGTCGTGCGTCTGATGGTAAGCTACACGCTGTCCCTAACAGTTGCAGTGCCACTCAGAGCTTTAAATCGCAAAGATCTAAGGGGCACTGCCACTGCACCCGTCACCCTGAGACGAAAGTTGACAAGTCTCATGTGCCTGTAATTTCACCAGTACCCTTGCCCTTGAAAACTGGAATACAGTAATGCTAACAGTACTACTTGGTGGCAGAAATAGGTAAAGTACTTCCCTGGACGAACTCGTTCTCAAGGAGCACTACTGCTTCTAATTGGTAAATATTTTGAAATTTATAGTAGCGAGATGAATGAATGAATGAAATGAATGATGAACTAAACAGCGTATTATGAAACCAGTGCTCCATTTTGAAGGAATATCCAAATGCACCCTCTCGTAACGTGAAGGGTCTATAATATGAATAAAATATCCACTTAATAGAAAAAGAACATGTTTATTAACCGGCTTCATTCGCACTGTCATATCCACATCATCATCATCATATTATTATTATTATCAGCCGGAAGACGTCCACTGCTGACCATAGGCTTCCCCCAAAGATTGCTAGACTAGCCAGTCGGAAGCGACGTGCCACTAAATGCCTTCCGATTCGTGGTCTCCATTCGAGAACCTTTCTAACCTAACTGCTACTAACTACTTTCAATTGGAAACATTAAAATAATATGTGAAATATATTTAAATGTGGTGCCCTTAACACAGTCCATGCAGCACCTGTACGAGGAAAGATCTCTACGAGGCCACGGATAGCGGAAACGTGTGTCTTGTGTTAGATACAAGCAACCGGCAACAAATAGCGAATATTCTATTTTCATACAATTGATAAGAAATCAACACAGTCGCCGGTTGCCGTAATAGCAATTTGTATGAATGCAGAGTATACTTTTTTAGTTGTCAGTTGTTTGTATTGAACACGAGACACGCGTTTCCGCGGCGCTATAATTCTAAAATAAAAGAAGCTTCAACACGATAAGAAGAAGAGTGTAATATAGAAACGCGAAAAGAAATTACTGCGATATGAATTGCAATGTTTCCAGTCGTTATTAATCGAAGTGTCAGGAACTCGAAGGAAAGTGACAAAGATCTAGATTAATTAATTTCGAATGTCGTTTGTCAAAGGGTATTACTTGAAAATTACAGTTTTAAAAGTTCACGTTAAGGCGAAGCATTTCAACGCGAGCCTAGATTTTAGGAGGTTAGGTGTGGTGGGGGGGACTTGCCTATCGCGTCGCAGTACAATCCGCGCGCTGTAAATTAATATTAATAAAATGAGAAAAGGCGGAGAAAATTTGACACAGATGCAACGACGACAAGCGCCTGATGGCAAATTTAATAACAAATAGAGCTTCAGTTGAAAACCAAAATTTAGCAGATTCTCTGTAGTACTTAAAGAGAAATATCTTCATATAAGAATTATGTACAAACTAAAATATATATGGTTTATGGTCTAAGATAGTTATTTCTCAAAATAATACAAATTCATTTAGCGAGAAATACAATGTATCGTATAATTTCTACAGAGCGTACGTGCTGACAAAATATTCAAATGAAAGTATATAGATAAAACTTCGTGTTCTAAGAAAAAACAAAAGCAAGGCTCTAATCAAGTATTGTACATCAATTGCCATGGTGAAACTTTAATAGCAATACCAACTCATAGAAATAAAAGCATCAAAACTGCGAGAAATTCCTCACGATGCGGAATTTTAATTTCTTTTTGAATTATATATTATATTATATATTTGAGCTCCTTCCTTCGCGGTATTTGCAAATGTATATAATTAGCACAGTTTTGAATATGTAGTTTTTTAGTATATTTATTTGCAAGTGAACATTTTTGTTTAAAATTTTTCTAATCAATATTCATGTGTTATATTTGTACATTTGGGAAATAGTCATTAATTTTGTTTTCTGGTATAAGGTTATGGTTGAGGTCAGATAATGGAAATGGAAAAGTTGTTTTATAATTTTATTTTGTTCTTGAATAATTCGTTTTAGACTTGTATTTTAGCCTGTTTCATGATTTTATATGATCGGGTGAAGTACATCCTGTCGTGTAACTAAGCACATTCTTTAAACCATAACCTTAGATACACCGTATATTTTTTGTAAGACCGTTATTTTAACAGTAAATATCTAAACCATTTGATGTATCAAAACAGTTTTTTCCGCTTCCCCTCCGGTGACTCGACTTCTACTAATGACTTGGGTTTTTATATCTCACTCTGCGATATTCTTTTTGTTTTTAGGTTGTCTAGGGAGAGATACCTCTCAAACATGCGCTCTCCGAGCCATAACTACACCCGTGCATGCTCTCCTTGCTTCGGCCGACTTGCAGCCTATTTAGCAAAGATTTTTCATGCCACGCCAAATCCTCTGTGGACACATCTGCGGGTGTGCTGAGAGGTCGTCCCTACGGGGGCTTAGCGTTGCTGTGGAGGAAGTCACGGTTCCCAATGGTATCAGTGGTTGACTGCGGTAGCGACAGGGTGGCGGCCGTGGAAATAAGTTTAAAAGGAACTCAAGTTCTTGTCTTCAGCGTATACTTACCCTACGAACAACCTCTTGACAAAGAGGAAAACCTGACGGAATACACTCAATGTCTTGCGATTGTATCCTCAGTCATTGCTGACAGAGAAACGGAAAGTGCCTACGTACTAGGTGACTTTAACGCACACCCGGGATCAAAATTTGGGATGGAACTCCAGTCATTCTGTACTGATCACTCCCTTTTGTGCGCTGATATTAAATTACTGGCTGAGGACACGTACACGTATGTAAGCGACGGACATGGTTCCAGGCGGTGGTTGGATCACTGCATGACGACACAGGCGGCGTGGAACACTATCACTTCCATACGAGTGGACTACGGTGTGTACTGGTCAGACCATCTACCATTATGTGTGACATGTGATATGAGTGCAGTGATAAACAAAGTTGTTGTTGAAAATAAAATAGATTCTATAAGTGGGATCAGATGGGGTGTAAGAGACCTGAACCAGATAAATAAATACGCTATGATCTGTGATAGTAGGTTAAAGGATACGAACTATTCTAGTCAATGTGATAATTGTAAGCATTTTTCTTGTGATGAACATTTATTTTTAATTGATAGGGTTTATGAGAGTATAGTCATGACATTACAAACTGCGGCCAAAACAAGTGTTAAAACTCGTTACAATGCACGGAAGTCGGTAAGGAAGGTGTTGGGCTGGAATTACCACGTTAAAGAGAGTTATGAAAGGGCCAATCATTACTACAACTGTTGGACGGTCTGTGGTAGGCCTGGGGCTGGCGAAACTTACGACAACATGTGTAACAGCCGTAAGGCTTTTAAAAATAAACTGAGGTGGTGCCAGAACAATGAAGAGAGTATACGTATGGATATCCTCGCCACACATAGGGCTAACCAGAATTTTGTAAAATTTTGGAAGGATACCAAAAAGTTAAATTCGAAAACTAGTCTTCCCGTTAGCGTGGCAGGACTACACAACGTGAAAGATATTGCGGAATTGTTCTCGCAACACTTTAGTGTAAAGCCGCTCCCGACTCGCTCGGCTGTTCCACGTGTCGTGTCTCCGGGGGCCGCGAGTCACTCAGCTGGCGGCGTATGGTTCACGCCCGAACAAATTGTCAATACAGTCAGACAGATGAAACGAGGCAAGTCTCCTGGCTTTGATGGACTGAGTATTGAGCATGTAGTGTACGCGGGTGGGGAGATTTCTCGTGTATTGGCAGAATTCTACAACCTTTGCATAAATCACGGGTACTTGCCCAATAATTTAATGAAAACGGTGGTGGTTCCAGTTCCAAAGAATAAAACCGGTGATCTCTCAAGTCTCAAAAACTACAGACCGATATCATTAGGTACAATTTTAGGTAAAATCCTTGAGAGATTGATCCATCCGGAACTGAAGCGCAATATACAGCTGGACGATGCGCAGTTTGGTTTCCGACCCGGTCTCTCAACAGACTCAGCGATTTTCAGCCTTAAAAGTGTGGTGAATCACTACGTCAGTAGGGATACGTCAGTGTACGCTTGCTTCTTAGACCTGAGTCGAGCTTTTGACCTAGTCAACTTGAAGTTACTATGGGAGAAACTATATGCTACAAACGTACCTGAAAAGGTCGTTGATCTGTTGAGATTCTGGTATGGAAACCAAACTAACTGTGTGAGATGGGGCGACACAACGTCTAACGTTTTTAGGTTAGAATGTGGCGTACGCCAAGGAGGGCTAACCTCGCCGGACCTCTTCAGCCTCTATGTGAATGACCTGATTGCGGAGCTGAGAAGCACTAGAGTGGGCTGCCATATTGGCACGTCGTGTTTGAACAACCTAAGTTACGCCGACGATATGGTGCTCCTCAGTCCATCAATCGGTGGTCTGAGGAAGTTGCTAGCAGTCTGTGAACAGTACGCTCAAGATTACGGTCTTAAGTATAACGTCCTGAAAACGCAACTCATGGTTTTTACAGCGGGTAGGGGTCCGGCGAACGTTCCGCCCGTGTTTCTAGATGGAGCGCAAGTGGAGAGGGTGGTTAGGTTCAAATACCTTGGACATGTGCTTGCGGAGAGTCTTGTTGATGAGGACGACATAGAACGAGAGCGTAGGGCTCTGGCCGTGCGGTGTAACATGCTCGCACGCAGGTTCGCGCGCTGTAGTGACGATGTCAGAGTGACGTTGTTTAAGGCTTATTGTTTAAGTTTTTACACGTGTCAACTCTGGATCAAATTTACTAAGCGAGGGATGAGAACCATTAGAGTGCAGTATAATGATGCATATCGCATTCTAATGAAACAGCCGAGACACTGCAGTGCATCGAGCATGTTCGCCGAGGCCAGAGTTCCAGATTTTTTCGCCATTATAAGGTCGCGTGTTGCATGTTTTTGGGGCCGCCTCCGCGCGTCTGACAACGGGATCCTTCGTACTCTCTCGGAGCACATGGACAACGGTTTCTACAAATACTGGACCTCCGTGCATCGTAACGAAAATAAAAAGTGACTGCCCTATAAATTCTATAGGTGCTATACTATGTTTGACATATTTTTAATTTTTATAATTTTTAATTTTTAAAATTTATAATTTTTAATTTTTAAATAATTTTTATTTTTTATTTTTATTTTTAATTTTTAATTTTAATTCTAATTTATATAATTTTTTAATACTATTTATATTTTTGTCGTATGACTTTTATATGGGTGTGCCGTACCTGTCAATAAAGAACTTTATTATTATTATTATTATTATTAGAGACTTCCAAGTTTGCAAAGATAAATCATGGCCAAGGAGGAGGTGCTCTGACAGCGGGATGAGTGATGCCGTGGGGTATCGCTCTCCTCTCCATCGACGAATGCTATTGTTAGTATGTCATCGATATGTCACATTTTCACAACCAAAGCTTTCAACTAAATAGTGGCCTAATTTCGGATAACGACTTCGCTATTTCGTTTTATTAACGCGGGTTATGATTTTACTCCTACGCTGTTGATGTTGCATCAACTGGCACGAAGTATTTTCCTTTTACTTTCATTTATTTATTTATTTATTTAAACTTTATTGTACAATACACTGAAGTATAAATGGCGGACTTAATGCCATAAGGCCAAACAGAAAAAAAAACACAATAGGTTGGTGCTACATTTATACAAGAAGAATATATAATAGAAAACTAATCGATAATTTGTATGGTATAAATATATAACATACTATAAACATACTTATTATACATACATAATAAACTTACATATATATATTATAATAATAAATTATATAATATAAGTACCCAAAGCAACATTATACAGTGTCTTAATTTTGACTCATTTTCATTTTTCATTTAGCTACAGCTAAGAAGTAAAAGTTTTTCCGCCTCCCGTTGTTGTTGCATTTCTCGAATACTGTGAACTTGGACATACTTAAGATCAGATCGAAGAGGTACCGTTTAGACGATTCACCCTGAGTCATAAGTTGACAAGTCTCATGTGCCTGTAATTTGACCAGCACCCTTAATGCTTGGCGGCAGAAATAGATAAAGTGGCAGTACTTCCCTGGACGAACTCTTTCACAAGGACTGCTACTGTTACAAAACAAACTCTTCATGACATTGTCTATTATCTATACTAATACATCGTTTTCTTAATGAGAAAGAAACTGTCTAAAAACCTGCTTTTTGTAGAAGGTAATTAGGTTGATATAGTTATGTAAGATTTTTTCTTAATAAGCGAAATTCAAGGCATATAGTAAAGCAAGGTGATGAGAGGTGGAGTAAGTTGTCCACTAATAGGTGGCCGAGAATAGGCAAGAAAAGCGTCGAGCGCCCAGTTGCAAGGTGGGTCGGCGACATAGTACGCGTCGTGGGGCGTCAATGGATGCGGTTAGCACAGGATCATGGTGGATGGCAAACCAGCCTGTGGATGATGATGATGGTGAACGAAATTAAATATTGTCATGTAAAACATTTGAAAACAGATAAAGGATTTATGCCTAGTTGTAAAACCGTTGTGTTTTGACTTTCTAGTTAGGAGTTAAAATTTCTTTTAATAAGAGTTGATGCTTGTGAGATTGAGAGAAAACAAAATCATATACTTTCCTCTAATAAAAGGTAGAAAGAGGGCTCCCTGGGAATTCTCTGGAAGCTTTGTGACTGCCAGCACCTTCTGAATAATTGCAAAGCATTTTCATCTTTATTCGTGACTGTGATAGTTCCCAAATTTGGAGATTGGGGTATTTGACTCTATTAACTATTTTTGCGTAATTTGAAAGCCATGTGGTTAGTTTGTTGGAACGAATGAAACATTGTGGACTATCAATTACGCTGCGCTCTAATGCTCGGGTTATGAAAATTGATGTTTATTCAGTTTGACATAGGCTTTATCTGGGACCACTGGATAGATATTATTACATTACATCATACATCTTGGGTAGTACCGCCGCTTTACGTAGTAGTGCCACCTTACCTATTTCTAGCGCCAAGCTGTGATGTCACATTACTGTGTTCTGGCTTTGAAGAATAAGGGTGCAAAGTAAAAAGCAGGGCTCAAAAGTAAAGTGGTAATTGCAAAAATCATTCGTTCTTATTTAGATTGTGTTAAAAATTGTGCCTGAATAGCACATGACGGGACGTACAAGTTATGCGCTTTGTGGTAAGTGACACGCCTATCCATAGCAGTTGCAGTGCCACTGCGAGATTTAACTCGCAAATATCTGAGGGGCACTGCTACTTCTCCTGTCACCCTGAGACATAAGTTGACAAGTCCCGTGTGCTTGTAATTTCACAGTAGGTACCCTTCAAAACCGGAACGCAGTAATGCTCACATTACAACTTCCCTGGACAAGTTTTGTCTTAAGGAGTCTACTGGTATACTAATCTACTAAGTAGCGTTCGTACAATACTGTATTATATTATTATATAAAAACGCACGCACTCATAGCCCCGCACTAGGTAAACCCTGTATCGCGGGTGCCCTGGACATACACATAGAGAACCACAAATTACACCATACAAATATTTCTCGTGTCCGTCAACTGCGTGGCCGTCACTATATCTTAAAACTCCTAGTGACTAAATTAAATTACATTTGAATATTTAAATTTCTAGTTCCTATTAACTTAGAAATTTACAACTCTGTTAGGATAACATTGATTCCGAAAAGATATCCCAGTTAATTTATAAAGTAAAAGTTTAAAGGAAATGAACAAAAATAGACGCGAATCGTTAATATTGGAAACTTTTCTGAAAATTTTGCTGAATCAACAAGGGAATTAAATTTGTTTGAATAATTTTTTTTTCTTCTATAACCTATCTTCTGTAACCTAATAATAAACGTATTAAAACTTTTTCACATTTGCTCGGATAAGACTTCGATGTTGTGAGAAGTATTATTTACAATTAGTATCGTAACTGCATGCATTTTGTAATGAATTTTGCACGCATTGAAACTTGAAATCCTTATTCCTTCCAGCTTTGAGTAGCTTGAAATTGCAGTTCTCGAGAAACACAGAGAGCCGGCAGTGTATTATCTCTTTGCCGTATGCGTCAGAAAGTGAAAAAGAAAGCTATTCATATAAGGGCAAAATGTTCCAGACTTTTTAGTAACAGTGCAATTTGGGTGGTACGAAGTTGTAAAATTCCTTGCGTATGCTCTCCGAAATGCTCCGACAGAAAACGGATAAGTCGTTCATTTTTCTGCTGAAATTGAGACTTAGAAGCTTCAACTCAACTCCACATGGGAAAGACTCTACGTTATAAAAAGGAACACAATGGAACAGAATGATGCTTATTTTTATAGTTTCTTTTTCTGCTTGGCTCACTTTTGCATTACTTAGCAATAGGCTTAAATGGGCGCAAGATGATACCACGATGCACGAAGAGTTGGCACAATTCCAAATGCGTGGCTTTAAGGAGAACTTTCTAATGACTGTCTTTATTACGAGTTTTAAAATAAAAATTCTCTTAGTTGTGTTATTAAGGTGTGAAAGTGTTTATAACGATTTAGTAGCCATATTTATTATAGTTCATTTCATAGCACGATTCCGGTGATGTTTGAGATTTGAAGTTTTTAGAAATGATGTAAAATCGAGTGAAAAGAAAATCGATTTCAATATCTTATCGAAATTATATTGTAACGAAGAAATAATCGATTTACAGGAAACAATTAAGAACAAAATAATATACAATAAAAAGGATTCAATTATTGTGTTATTAAATTACCTAAAAAACTACACAACAAAAGAAAACAACCAAATGAAAAGTCAACAACAAAGCATAAAATCAACTGCTACGAAAATAAATTTGACAATTATTTGTTGTTTCTTTTTGGTACATTATGATAAATTTACTATTTATTTTTACAACCTGGTTGAGAGATTATTTAGAAATAATATGCGTGGAATATAAAAATTGTAAATTTCACTAACACAGAGCTCATTCTATGTGAAATGGACTAGATATAGTTAATTAGTATATAGCTATTTATTATATATACATCCATTTTCATGTATTTTCTTGTGAAAATAAACCACTAATTTGTTGTTATTATGGTGGTAGTTAATTTGTGTGGTTGTGGCAGAGGGCCGGGTATGTCTGCAGGAGGGTTGATCGCCGATGGAGCAGACTTGTTCTGGAATGGCGACCACGTCTAGGAAAGTGTGTGACGCCCTGCGGCAAGATGGACGGACGGCCAGAGAAAGGTGGCTGACAGCGGCTGAATGCAAGCGGCACAAGACCGGCAGAGTTAGCGTGGTCAAGGAGAGGCTTATGTCCAGCAGTGGATGCGTGATACAAAATTGTACAAACACAAAGAAAAATTCCATCAATCCGACTGGTCTATAGCGACTTCGCCTAACCGCTCTGACAACTGAGCTATGAAACGTCAGCAGACTTGACGAATTCCTCTATGTACTTGCTGCAGGCCTTGTTTTTAGGCTTGGGAGTCGATACAATCTCAAATGACTTAGGTTGATTCCGCGTAACGAAGAAAGCGTTGAATAAAAAAAAAATTAAAATCTTAAATCGAATCTCCAAACTTAATCGAAATTTTACAGGAAAACCGCTGTATTCAATAATACTTTACATATATACCAATGATTTTTTTTAATGTCAACTGAAGTAAATGGAATGCGTAAAGTATAGGATACACATTTTTCAAATGTCTTTAATATCGTTTGTAAAAAAAAAAATTCTGAAATAAAGCCAGTTGTACCGTATATTGAATGACAAAGTTTTTGTGGCAGTTCTGTCAGAAAAGACCGAAAGAAGAAGAAGGCTGAAACGCCCGATTAATAATATAATTTGTCATGTTATTATTTTAACCACACACGTTTTTTGTTGAGGTTTCCGATATAAAAAAGGTACACGATGAAACAAAATCCGTAATATAAACTTCGACATGCATTGTTTCTCGTTACGTAGTTTTAAAGTCATTTTAACGTCAGCGTTCGGCAATTATGCTTCATTCACAATACATCACGTTCTGGCAACTCTCGAATTGCGGTTGCTATTATATTTACGGTTGCAAGGTAAAAGGGGCTAATAAAATTGGCACTTGGATTTAAATTTAATTTTTATAGATAGATTAATAACATTTGTAGATAATATCATGAGAAGTTTCAAGTTTATAATTAATGACCTACTAAGAGCGATGCCACGTGGTGGGTAGACGCTTGAGCGGTGACGCTCCGTTGAACTCAGAACGACGTGGCATACGGTGCGTTAAAACGGTGCGTTGAAACACGTGCGCATCGGACAAGGGGCCAGGAGATGAAACGGAGATGGGTGCTGCGGTGCGTAAGTATGTTGCAACTAGAGATGGGAAAAACTGTTTATTTTTTAAACGTTAAAACGTTGTGCTTTTTTAAACGCTTTTCACTTACGCTTTTTAGTGTGAAGCTTACAAAATTCTTTTAAGCTCGTAGACTTTTATATTAAAAAAAAGCTTGCATCATCGTTGTGTTAATAGCGAAAAGCAAGACCACTAATGATTTTAACATAAATAAGTTTATTTGTAAAACACGAGTTTTATTTTTAACCAACTTCAAAAATGGAGGAGGTTCTCAATTCGGCTAGTTTTTTTTAGTATGTATGTTACGTGATAACTACGGTATTTGTGATACGATTTTCATGATTTTTTTTTGTTGGAAAGAGGGTACATCCATAGTGGTCCCATTTAATTTTGAAGAAAATCATCCACCTCTAAGGGTGGCAGTTCTCGCATAAAGATTCCTTTTTATAAATAGCGCCTCAATTTTATTATAAGGAGCAATTATTTTAATTGTTGATTTTGCTATTCTCCAATTCAAGGCGTTTTTCTCTCTCAATAACGCACACACTCAACATAATAACGCACACACTCAACATAGGCCCGCACTAGGGAAACCCTGTGTCGCGGGTGCAATGGACACACACGTAGACAACCACAAATTACACCCAAACTCACGACAGAAATAAATGTAGGTCATACAAATATTTCTCCCGGCCCGGGAATCGAACTTGGGACCTCTGCGTGGCAGTCCGGCATGGTAACCGTTCGGCCACGGAGGCAGTTATTCTATAATATAATATATTCTATATTATAGTATATAATATATTCTATATTATAGTTACTCAATTACTTTGAGTAGTGAGAACCGATTTTTATTATCTCCTGTATCAAGTCCCGTATAGTGGCGAACTAGGGGATGAATCGGGGTTTACGCACTTTCCGGTAACCGATTTCAATAAAACTTGGTAATTATATGTGATTCCACGTACTTTTGAGGTCGGTTTTTTTAGTACTCTGTACTGAGATTATTATTTTTAAAATTGTTATTCACATTGACGAATTGATTTGTTTAGGAAACATAGACGGCGAGACTGGAAACATAAGCATGTTGTAAAAAACAAATTGTTGAGTGTTGAACTGACCAACGCTTACGATTAAATTGAAAAACGCGCTAATGTGCTTATTTTAAAAAGGAAACTTATTTAAGAGATTTTCGTTTAAACACCACCTCTAGTTGCAACACTGCATTTGCTCGTGTGGCATTCGGTGTGTTGAAATCATAGCGTAAAGACGACGCAATGCACTGCAGCACTCGTGTGGCATTGCTCTGAGGTTAAACTGTGCACTTCATCGTAAGTTCGACTAAAACTTATTTAATATGAGTTACCGCGCTTTGCTCAGTAGCAGAGTTGATATGACAATTTAACTATCTTGAATATAATAATAAATCTTAGATCCATTATATAAGCTATACATATTTTTATTGATGTCTTTTTTATACCAAAAAATGTGCAATTATACCAGCATACATTTAATCGGGAGGAAAATCGTGTAGCAAAGAAAAAATCCGGTTTTGAAAAACGGTTTTGAAGGGTAAGGGTGCTGGTACAATTACAGGCACATGGCACTTGTCAACTTATGTCTCATGGTGACGGGCGCATTGGCATTGGCAGTTTGCGATTTAGAAAGAAAGAAAGAAAGAAACATTTATTCAGTACCCTTAAATTGTATGTACATAAAAATAAATTAAAACTAAAATTACTGATACTGAATGGGCACCGCTCAGCATGTGCCGTGGCTGAGAACAGCCACGTCTCGCTGGTATTATGAGGAGCCCAGAGAGTGCGTCACAGGCGCACTAAACTAATACTACAAAAACATTGACTTATTTAAATTTGCAATATACGTACAATGAATTTATGATGCGACAAAATGTGTGATACTTAACTATATCTATACCTATTGTTAATTTATTTATAATTAATTGATAATATTATGTTATGTATGCAAACACCATTCAACTATCAAACAAACTTAATTATATATAAAAAAAAGAAAAAGAAAAGAAAAAAACTACTTATTTCGTAACTATAAAGTTGGAACTGATTGCAAAAAGTATAACTGAATTAGACCACATATACATACAAAATCCACTTATACACAAACGATACTCTAATATTTCTTATTTGTTTTTTTGCAATTCTGTTAAATAAAATCTATAGTTTTTTTTAACACACTGCAACTATAGTGGACAGCTGTGTAGCTTACCATGAGGCGCACGATTTGTTCGTCCTATCATTTGATATTATAAAAAATATTAAAAAGCGAGAGATGTGTCGCCTCCGCTCACCTCACCACACCCACCCGCGCACAGCTGGAAAGAGTCTGCTACTCATCCTCGCACAGCTTTGGTGGAAAACATCACACCGTTTCACAGCGCCGCGCTACACATTCTCGCGCTATACTTCGCACATGTCTGGCGGAACCATCCTCTCCGAAGATGCGCCGCAAAGCATGAAATTTAAATTTATTCATTCAAATGTTAACAAGCACCTTGCAGAAAACATTCCGCCATATGACTGTGACACGAACAACACTATATTTACTTATTCGCGGTCTCTACTGTCGAACTTCGAAGTCACTTTTCCTTGAGCAAGTCCAGATAATATGATAATATTATTAAGAGCTGCTCTAAAGCATATCAATATCATAAACAGTTTCAGGGCACCTTGACCTCATCAAATCCCGACCGACTATCTGGCTATACTGTAAGGGACGACATGAAGCGTTTTACATTTAAATTTTGTTAATAATAATACACGATATATTTCAATAAATGTTTGAGATATGATTTGAACATTTATCAGTAATTTTCGTCTCACGTTACAATTTGAATTTTTTTTATTCTATTTTATTTTATGCTGTACAACCACAAATAATACTCACAGCTATGATAGTTCAGCGCATAACACCAAACTACTTTTACTAAGTGCAAGACGCTATTTTCATACATTTTGATTGAAGCTATAATTATATCAGGGTCAGTTAAAGTAAAATAATAGAAGTAACAACTAGATTTTTTTTTACCAATTTGAGTAAAGTTTAAAGAAATAGTGCAATATTATTTTGAAGCTGTTTATACAACACTAAAAGAATTTTTTTTTTCACCTTGTTCTAATAGTAATGTGCTATCGATTCGTCGAGACCACATCGATTACCTGGTCTCAAACTAGGGAATCCATTGTGTATGAGCACCACAGTAACTGATTTATTTCCGAGACACTACGCTTACTCTAGAATCAACTTAAAAATGTTTATTTCCCAAATTGGTCGTACCGGGAATCGAGCCCTTCTCATCTAGCGACCACGGGACAAACCGTTGGGTCATCGAGGTTGTTAAATATGTACTTCATGAGGCTTCCAATCGAAGTGGCTCTCTCGGATTTCTAACCATCTACCACGCCATACTTCAGTTGAGTTGAGGCCATACCGCTAGATTAAAACTAAACCTGGCAGTGTAGATAACATAAAATGTTAAGTTGATTTTATGACTATAAATTAAAGATATATTATAAGTTTTACACCCAATATTATAATGGAATAAAATTATGAAAAAATTACTAAAGTTTAATCAATAACAAAAATACACACAACGCCATAATTAATATTTAGCGGAATACTAGTTAAATTTTAAATATTTTTGTTCTTAAATAAAAATATTTTATTCAAAATTCTGATCAGTTGTCTTACTTTTTAATTTTAGGTCTAATTTGAAAATATAAAAATAAGCGACAGTTATTTTTTAATTTAATTGTTTTAATTTCCTGCTAATACCAGGTTTGTCAAGTAGTTCGAATTTGATTTTGCGTTCTTGTAAATTTCGTAATCATGACTTGAAAAATTTATTATTTGTTAAAATTTAAATTTTTAACTATTTCTCTGCTTTGTTACAAAATCTAAAAAAATGTATCTTGTTAAGTTTAAATTTTTTTTCAATAGAAAGGTTGAGTATGGCTGTACTAAATGGAACTTTATTTAATTGCCACTTTAAGTCTAATTCTTATTGCTTGAAATATAAACGGTACTAATTTATAATCTCACTTTGTTTTCTTTCCGTTATATGTGTCGCAGTGTGTGTTTATAATTACGCTTTAAAAATGTACATAAACCCCCAGTCGATATAGCGACATGTATAAATATATAGTACCATACTAAATAACCTGAGAAACGGTTCAATCCGTACATCTATAATAACACTTATTCCGTCATAGCCTATTACCATCCTCTACAGTCTATAATTTGCGCCATACCCTAATCCATATCCGCCTTAAGCACTGACCAGAAAATGGAAGCCTACATAGTGTCCGGACTGAAAAGACAAAGCGCGTTTCTTGCAGTCTTTAAGATCGAGATATACACGTTGAAAATTTATACGCAATTTGCCAGACTGATATATTTTACGCTCAAATTTTTAAAAGTCTTTTGTAACAAAATGGAAAGTTTATGTTACATTTTTTAATCGCAGATCACGCGCGTTAACCCGATTTTAACGAGATTCAGACGCAGCCAGTAAACCTTCGTACCCGTTCACAAATGCAGTGGCGCCATAAACGCTCGAAAAACACGATAGAAACGAGCTTCGAACGCGCTTCGTAGGTACGCGCTTTTCATGCAAGTTTTTATAGCTTTTGTACGCGTGATTCATTCGATACAAACGCAACAATTGCTGTTTGAACCACTACGGCAGCGCCGTGATGACTACGCGCGTTTTAGGTACTAAGGCTAATAAACAAAAAAAATGTAGGAACTAATGCTAATCAATACGCCACGTGCTCAGGCTTTAAATAATAGCAGTTTATAGATTTTGCCATCGCAATAGTTATTATTTTAAAAAAGAGTTAGCGAAGAAAGAAAAGGAATGCTAGTCCTAGAAGAAAATCATGCATGTGAAACATCTGAGAGAGCATCGGAATCGCGAGTGCCGCCCAACGATTTAGCCTCGCCAGAGATATACTGAGTTGGCTGCCAACCTGGAATTGTTGGAAAGGCACTTTAAGAAGAAAAATGTTCGTTAATGCCGTTCTTAAAGTATAAAATATGTACTTAAAAGAAGTTGTTTTACTGTTTCGAAAATTTGTTGGTTTCTTTTTATTGTTGCAGTAGAAAAACAAATACGGAAACTATTTGTTTTTCGAAAGGAGGACAAAATGCCTCTTGGCCGCCTCTTCGCGGTCTTTGATGATTTTTTTTTCATCTTTAACTACAAAACTTCTTTATTTTTTTTCTATCAAGTCTTTAGGTTTTCGCGATTGTTGTACATTGGAAATAAAACCATTTTTGCGTATTCAAATCGCGTATATTTATTTTTTCAAGCAAGTTAAACATAAATACTCGCGATTTGGATCTGAAAAAATGTTTTATTTTTCCATTATTATTTGCTTAAGCCTGGTAATTCTATTATAGTACAGGAACCGCCCTCCGGCTGAATGGATCGATAACGAAGACCGAATGTGCCATTTGTCAGTTAATTTCTGACTAAATGAGTGACGTGAGTATTTCCCTTAACGTCTCCCTCTTGGATATATTTCGACATAAATTTAATTATACAGTGTGCTTTTTTAACTAGTATGGTGTGGAGAAATCCGAAACCATATTACACAAGGAAACTATCTTAGTAACCATTAGATCTTTTTCTCTGAATTATCAGAGGAATTTAGACTTATTACACATATTTTGGGTAAACCTTTACCAATAAATTTACCTGTTGGAAAGTTTCGCTTTTCATAAATGTAAATAGGTTATGTCTACTCGATTTAAACATGTGGTATAGTTGATGTTATTAAATGCAATTTGAAAGGAATGTAAAACTTATTATTGTTGATACAAATTTATTATTTATTTTTTAAGGACTTTATGTAAATGAGATTCATAGTAATATAAAGTAATTGACATACAAAGTTCACTTAATCATTTACGGATACAAAAACAAATGAACATTCAAAAGCGTAGCTTCTAAGATAAATAAACTTTAATAACAAGTAGCCCCAATATCGGAAACCATAACCGTCTTTATAGTAACTATAAGATTTTTCCTTATTCTTTGAGCAATTATTTGTACACCGCAGTCATGCAATCTTAAATCCAAATAAAATATATCAATAATAAATTTAAAAAGTCTGATTAATACAAAGATCGAACTTGAACCTACGTCTGTGCCAAACCAGTGCCACCGCTCTACCAACTGAGCTACAGTTCGAGTCAGTAGGTATACCTTACGTGTTTGTGAATAATCTTCTGTATTGAGTTTTTTCGGCTTTTATCGCAGTAAGCGACACCTGTGGGACATATATGAAGCTCCTGACTCTGCCGGTATTTTACAGCTACCAGAGTTGTAGATGCAGTGTCATATCCATCTACCCCATTGGCAACCACTGAATCATTCGCAGGTACGAACACTAATTGCAGTAGTAATTGAATGACCTAGGTAGAGCAACGGGCGATTGACGAGGAGGCTTCGATCCTAGGGAGGACAAATTACGAAACGTGCTTGTCAAAATTGGTTCTAGCCTGGGTGTTCTGGGTTAGGTTCTTGAAATTAATATTCTCCAACTCATTATATAAGGCACATTATATTTATACACAAAACTATTGTAAAACCCTAATCGTACCTACACAGCAAAATCGAATGTGAAATGGCGGCAACAGCCTATTTGCTCTGAATAGTGGTTAGTCTAAAAACATCCTTCTTTCTTTATTCATTGAGATCCTTTCCAAAAGATCAGACGAGTCATGATACTAAATTAGAATGTCCAGTTCGCCAAATGACAGTCAAAATAAACACATATTTTCTTTGGCTTTATCACTTCGCTGTAGAGCAAAGATTCAAAGTAATATAACCTTCAATACATTTCGAAATAACCACTCCATCCTGATCTTCCAGTATTCTTGATTACATAGAAGTAAAATGCGAAGACGGATAGACACGGCTCTTTATATTTTGGTCAAATTTCCTTTCTGACCCACAGCTTTAGTATGAATATCACAAAGTTTTACGAACAAGAAAAGTTAGAAATTCGTGCAACTTGCTAGGGTACATATGGCGTTGGTAACATGGGGAATAAAACATTTTTCCCTATTTCAAAACTTATGCTCGTAGGCGATAAAAAGTTTCTGATATTCTACTAGTGTTGTTTTAGCATTTCCAGTTATGATACGGAAGACTTATGGCGTTGACCTTTAAGAAATAGAATTTCTACAGTTATTTTTACCTGATCCGTTCGGGCCTGTCGAAATTTTTTTAAGGTGTCGTTAGAAATCGGGAAAAAAACCGCAGACAAGCAAGATGATACGGACGATGGCTGAAGGTGAAAAGTGCGAGTAACAGAGTTGCAAGTACATTTTATGAAACAGTTGAGCTGACACTAATGATATTGCGTGTTATTTATTTTATTATTTTTTTGCGATGGTAGAATGGGAAAGTTAACTGCATGAAAAAATATTCAAGGAGCACGGGTATATTACAGAATTTTTTTCTCCGAAAATATTTCGACTTTGTTTGAACAGATTTGCAGCGGTGTTTAGTTTTTTGTGTACAGTTGATATATTACAGTATTTGATTAGTTGAGTTTCATTATCTACAAATTTGTTTTGAATCTTTTTTGGAACAATTAAGTGTAGTAATTTTAGTTGTAATTTGTAAATATTCTGTATATGTGTTTTAAATGTTCTCTCATAACTACTTATACCATAACCAATTATGCTACCCGTTAATTCCAAATATGATGTTCTTAAGTGGTAGTTTGTGACGCAGTATAGAAAGCTTTGCCGCTATAGCACGTAGTTTTCGCAAATAGTTAATGTGTGGGCCCCAATTGAGTCTATTATGAATTCTGAGCCCTACGTACATATGATTGGATACAAATTCCATACTAGGACATTTGCATTGTGTGTCTTCAGTATGATGACATAAATTTTTATGGGCGACGATAGATGGTAGATAAGGGGTGTTATTGTGGGAAGAATGTATATGAATAGCTTTAGTTTTTTGTGCAATAACAAGTCCGACGTCAAGTGCCCACTTACACAATAAATTGAAAATATACTGAGCTCGGCGTTGAGCCGCATTTAGATCTGTGTTAACCGACACGATGCAGGTATCGTCCCCAAATTGGTACATTGAGCCTGCTACAATACATACATTCTGTTAAGAAGATTTTTCATTAGTAATGTATTTAAACTAGTCATTCAAAAATTCCGATAATTACTTAAAATATGTTCGGAAATGCAAACAAATTAACTTTTGTAATTTTTTAAGTTTTTATAACAATGTTTGATTGAAGAAATACATTTCTCACAAATGGCGCTACGGCAAGAATGTCGTTAAAAATAAAAATATAAGATCTGCAACAAGCACATAGAAAAATTCATAAGGTTCACTAGTTCGTTCCCTAGCTTAGTTGGCATAGCGTCAGGTACAGTTTGCTGCAAGATGCTGATTCGAATGCAACCGGGTCGAAGGAATTCATTGTTTGTGTTCGATCTTTTTATTAATAATTAAATTCACTTCTGGATTTTCATATACTAACTTAACCTACTAAATGGGCGCAACCAGGTCAGACCCTGACCCAGGGTTTCTATTTTTAGATTCATTACTTATGTTGAAACGAATTAGAATTATATGGAAAATCGACAATAGGATATACAAACTTCTGCCAAAAGAATGCGTTTAAGGAACATATTATTATTCTAATAATACTTTTTCGGACAAACGAAACTTCTGCTGTAAGATATTTCTGTGTTACAAATTTATATCAAAACTGTCATCTCACTTGTCAGAAAAGTCGAACCGTGTTTGGAATACTGAGATTCGAAAAAAAGAAAACCTTGTTCGTGATAGGTTACCATGTGTTCGCGGAGTAACAAAAATAATCTACTTCCATTTTTATTAACATGGATTTTCGCAAAGTAACGTCTGAATCTACTAATTATATAAATATTTGTTAACGCTTATAACAAATATTTAAAAATATGGATAGAAATGTGTATTGTATTATTATATTCATGTATTTTATTATTATACTCCGTCCAACCGTTTATTTAACTTTCGACATATTCATGCCTCCGAAGTTCTGTAATTATTGACATACAACCATCATTGACTTACAAATAAATGGACGACGGGTCTAATACAAAAAGCACGAAAAAAATGTCCCAAGTCAACCTATTTAAACGTAGTGACATGTAAAGGAATATGAAAAAGCTTTTAAATTGTAATGTCATCGCAGTACTGTCTAATTTTGCTTGCTTCGCTGTCAGTCAAACAAACGAAGACTAAAGCGTGAATGACGCTCTGTATACGATTTTAACGCCCTATAAGTTCGGACACTTTTTAGCGCGGACCCGACGTCCATATAATTGTAAGTCAATGACAACCATAGACAAAAAATGCAATACTTCCTGGACTCTTTTATTTTTTAATTTTAGTGAAGCGAACGTGCTTTTTAACCCCGATATTTATCGAGCCAACAGATTACTACGTAACGAAGATTATTCAAGTTGATAAATTTTGGTACCTGTCTAATAAATTATAATGAAATGAAATAATTGTCATAAATGCTTATAGTTTACTAAAATGAATCGTCGGATTCTTCTCCGTATGAACGAGAATCATCACTGGACTCCTCTTTAACTTTAACTATTAATTCTTGAGTACACAAATTGTCAAACGCAACATCACGATTCCAATCACACAATATCATCGTTTTTGAACCCGCTCACATTCACGATTAAAACTTCTTCAAAATTAAAATCGATTGTTATAAAAAAATCGAACACGCATTAGGACATCACTAATTGATTAGAATTCAAGCTGTCAAAAGTTGAATAAATTGTTGGACGGAGTATAAAGAATTTGCCTTGTGCAAACGTTCTATATTAAATAAATTATGGCTTCATGGAGACGATTACCGAGAATAGCCTGTTAATTTTTGTTCCCTTAGATTATTAATATTAGAGAAATTGAATTTCACTTCAAAGTTCCTGTCAAAATGTATTCCGCTTAGGTACGAGTTAAATGTGAATAAAAAAAAAAGATAACAACGAAGAAGCGTTTTCGATTATTTATATACATACTGTTACATTATTTCTTACACTTGCTTTATTGCTTGCATACTGTAGTGAGCATTGAGTAATTCCTCCACAGATATCACTAATGTCTCCCCTCTACCCGGTCATTTCACGCGCATAAATTTGGAGATAATATCTTCATGCGGAGTTTCCAAACCATAACGAGCGGGCGCGTGGTAGAACACGGAATTCAATGTGAGTTTTTATTCAATTATGATATCAACTGACGGAACGAACAAATCTTGGGCCTGATGGTAAGCGACAAGCTACCCATAACAGTTGCAGTGCCACTCAAAATTTTAAATTGTAAGAGACATGCCACACGTGCTTGCGTCGACGCAACGGAATGCTGCTCACTTATGCTTCGTCGCTTAGAGCGATGCAACACGGGCGTTGCGTCGTCGCAACACTATGATTTCAACGAAATAAATATACACATAATTCATGATAAAATGCGTTGGTAAACTGCGAAATTTAAACTACTACCAAGGTATGTTCTTCCTACAATAACAATTATAGAAGGCGTTCTTGGAGATATATGTTACCATTATTGCTTAATAAATTGCCAAGTAACGTTCTTGAAAAGCTTCTAGGTACGAGAAAAATTTAAAACAATTCTTTAAACAATGCATTTGTCAAATTGTGAAATTTAATAGTTTTAAGTGTAAGCAGCGAACTTTGCGAATAAGTATTTCATAATCGACTTTCTTGTTAGACGCCTGATAGCTTGTGATGGCAGCGATACATAAATCTTATAGTGGTTTTTAATTCGCGGTCTTTTATATTTACTTGTGAATAAAACAATAAAAAAACGCACCGTCTATCGTGTCGTTCTGATTTATATGTAGTACAATGCAGTATCACAACGCGACGTCGTTGCAACACGTCTTGTGTGCTCTTATCCGATGCGCACTTTGCGCCGTTTACTCGCACCATGTGGCATGTAGTTCTAATTTATATGTAGTACAACGCAGTATTACAACGCAGCGTCGTCGTCGCAACGCGTCGTGTGCGCTCTTATCCGATGCGCACCACGCGCCGTTTACACGCACCATGTGGCATGTAGTTCTAATTTATATGTAGTATAACGCAGCTTCACCACTCAGGCTTCGAAACGCTAACGCAACACACGTGTGGCAACGCTCTTAAATGTCTGACAACTACGGGTACTATCATGTAAAGTGAGACTTAGGGTCGTATTCCAGAACTCTACTCACTGCTCAAGTCAGGATTTGAGCAGACTTGAGTATGATTTCAAGCACTGGAAATACGACCCTAATGGTAAGGACTTGAGTATGATTTCGAGTGCTTTAAACTGATCTGACTTGAGCATTGAGTAGAGTTCTAGAATACGGCCCTCAGTGTATTTTTAGATGCCTGAGAAAAAAAAATCGCTAGGTATGTCCTTGCAATGTTGTATTCTATTGTACAAAGAATAATAACTCTTATGTTTATCATTGAACAAATTGTCTCAATATACAGGACTTCATTAACACCGTTTTATCTTCACGGTACAGTTGACGTTTATTACGGTGCTATTATTGTGGTGTTAGTTGATAAATGATCAGCCTGTAGCCTCGAGGGCGGCGAAAATTATTTTTTCTCTGTCATACTATCCATCCTCGGGTTGGCAACTGTGACGAATTTTTTAATGTACTATCTGAGTAATATATTGAATTGCGATCGTGAGGATACAATTTTGAATAAAATAATAAATTTAGATGTATACGAGCATTGACTTACAAATAAATGGATGACGGGTCTAATACAAAAATCACGAAAAAAATGTCCCAAGTCAAGCTATTCGAAATTTAAATTGTAATGTCATCGCAATATCGCGCTGTCAGTAGAACAAATGAAGACTAAAGCAGAGTTTGGCGCTCTGTATACGATTTTAGCGCCTTACAAGTGCGGCGAGAACTATGGTGGAATCTGTCCAAAACACAATTTTATCAAATTCCATACGTAATGCCTTCACAATTTTATCACACAAACGTGCTCCAATTAACATAATACACAATTCAAGACGTGGAATATTTAATGGTTTTATTGGAGCGACGCGAGTTTTAGAACACAATAAATTTGAGGTTATGCGCACGCGTTCATACTTGCCTGTGGCAGTAGAGCCCTCTACGCCTACGGTGCGAATATATGCGCAGGAACCGTATGCAACCGTATGTATTTAGTTACCTTGGGTTGGACTTCGGTTATTTTTGAAACAAAATGTAAATCATCCGAATTATTCTGCCAACCCAAGTCTAAAGTTTTGCTAGAACCTCACCAAGAGACAGATATTTTGTCTGACTACCTCCGCGTACTACATTCGATGCAATCGGGCGAATTAAAAAGCCATTTCCTTAAGGGAAAACAATCGGACATACATACTTCGGTGACCTTATTACAAATATCGGCTAATTTTTGTTTACAATCTGCACCCGTAATAAAATCATCTACGTAAAAGTCATCGAGGATAATTTGAGAAATAGTTTCATCTGTACACTCGTACGCTAACTGTCTGACGCACCGAATACTGAGATGGGGAGCTAACGTTGTCCCGTATGTCATCGTATTGAGCCGGTACTCTCGACGATAGATATTTTAATCGGTGCTAATCACTTCTGGGACTTATTGCTTACCGGTACTATTCATTTACCCGGCTCGAAGAACCAATGTTTGATTTCTCAGGGTTGTACCGAACGATGGGTCTCCGAGTTTAATGTTAGTGCGTATATGCATAGACAACGTATCAATACGCACGGCAGGGATACTGGACGTCATTTGCGGCAAAACTAAGCACTGAAAGGGTTTATTATAATTACCATCTACTAACCTCAGGGTTACTGTACAAGTTTGAGTCGATTGCGTAATATTATGACCGACACCTGCGATTTGATGTATGGACTGTATAGATAAAGTGTTTATTTTATTGCATAACGACTTTGTGATAACACAATACTGGCTCCCAAAGTCTAACAGAGCACGAGCTTTGTAGTATTTATTATCGCGGCTTAGAATTTCAACTACGGCAATTGATAATAAAACCGTTTGTGAAGCGCGTGAATTTAAAAGACTCGTGGACTCATCGATTTGAGAGACGGGGGCACTTGTGTTACCACATGTAAAACACTAGAATTCTCATCTTTTGCTTGAAGTGACGGTTCGGTAAGAACAGATATTGATGCGCTCTCCTTAGTATATTCACTGTGCAACAGAGTGTTGTGTTTTGTGTTACGTTGTCGACATGGACCAAAGTAACAATTGCTGTCGGTATGACCGACACATAAGCAACTTATGCAAAGACTTTTAATTACTACAAATTAAAAATCAAGTTTTTCTTTTGAAGACAAATCTAAAAATTTGCTACACGTATAAAGCTCGTGATTATACACACACATTTTACATATGTGTGTATGTTTAGAAAATTTATTAATTTTTGTGGTAACCAAGCTAACTGATTTTTGTGGAAGTTTTCTAACTTGATCATGAGAAACCTTAGATGACGAATTAGATGGACGGAGATCGAGAGTAGACCCCCTGAGCCGAGATGAGTGACGGACGTGTGTGTCGTAACAAACGTCAGTTTGTTTGAAAAACAAATATACGCGATTTCAATCCGGAAAAATAGTTTCATTTCCTTTGTGTAACAGTCGCGAAAACCTAAGAACTCGATTGTAATTAGATGTTTTGCTGTTTTTCCCACACCGCCTTATGGAACAGCCCCTCGTTGTTAGAGATATTATGTTTACTACAATAAATACATAATATTTTTGGAATATACTGAGACGTACACACAGGTCAGTTGTTGGCGCTGTACTACCTTAGCGTTGTAATTTGTGATTTCAGCGCAAACGAGAGTTAATATTTAAAAGTGATATAAGGCCCATTTGCCTGATGAGTTACCAGGGATGGATCGCCTTTATTTCGTCTCTATTTCTGGTTATATACTCGATTCCTAATGGTTACACTATTTTATAAATGCTATAAGTCATTTATACATAGCAAGTTGTTTCTAGAATTCGATGTCAAACTTTAAAATTGCTCTACTGTAATATTTCCAAAAGTGCAGTTAGTACAAGTGCGTGCTAGGTCATCGATATATACTTAAAAATTATACTGATTCAATTGGCTGATTCAGTAAACTAAATTGTCTGTAGATCACACTCACTTTGGCAACCTAAGTAGGAAACATGACTGGATCGAAATTCTATTTGAAGTGCACTCAAGTGCAGTCAATCCCTTATGAGAATTTCCTTGTTGGAAATGGTTTGGATTTAAATCCCTTTGATATATTTATTCTCTTTACAAAATCATTAGTTCTTACATAAATAAGCCATTAAAGAAAAAAATATTTATATTATATAATTTATATATTATATAACATAAGCCGAAAGTAGGTTTTTAAATTTTCAGCAGTCTTTTTATCTCATTCTTCATTTTATAATACATGTGTACACAACTCTTCTCGTTGTTTGTTGCTTTCACCATGAAGACAATTGGCTGTGTTCAATGTATCCAGATAATCAAGACCAATAATGATATTGTAAATTTGTTACAGAACAGCAATCATAAGAGCCGTACCATTTTACAACCTGCCATCACAATATAAATAAAAAACATCAAGTAAACGAAAACTGCATTAAAGGAAATTGATTTCGGCGACCATAGATATTTTAGAATTAAAGATAGGTTATAATAACAACCTTCCATTTTCATTGAGAGTCTAAAACATATTAATGACGCACACACTCATAGCCCCGCACTTGGGAAACCTTGTAACGCGGGTGCCATGGACATACACGTAAACCACCACAAATTACACCCAACCTAATGAGAGAAATAAATGTTAGCAATACAAATATTTCTATTGGCCCGGAAATCGAACCCGAGACTTCTGCGTGGCAGTCCAGCGTCGTAACCGTTCGCTCACGGAGGCAGTTTAAATGGTTAAATTTAGTTTAAATGAGAGAGCGCGATGAAATAAAGGCTGCATTGCAATTGTTTTGAAAATTGTTTTGCTAAGACGTCGACATTGACAAGAAATACACGGAGTTTCGCTACATTTAACTATAAGCATTTGTGATACGTGTGTTTGTGGTCAATCACCTAGTCGATGGAGTTACAAGTCACTGGCTTCCCTACAGCAACTGTTCCGAGAACCGAAAACAAAACCAGATTGAAGGAAATCGTCTATAAAGTCTCGAACACCTTTCGGGAATACGACCTGCGGAATTGAAGACTGCGCCTAGATCCTCTAAGTACTCTGGCTAGTAACTAAGAGAGTGACACCCTGACGAAACAGTGATGCGAAGTAAGAAGTAATCTGTGTTCATTGCACTAGAAATTTGTCATAATAACGCATTGACCACGTCGTTATCCATATTAGCATCATAGATTACATCATAACTAAAGTCGGATAATTGGTTCTTATAGTAAACATTGACACCCAAAATGAACTCCACTCAGCATTTGTTGAGTTGTGTTGCAAAACAATGACGTAGTGACCTAGGAACAGAGCAGACGCCAGCAAATTAGTAACAAAACATACCTTGGTGTAATATGGTACATGTGATCATACATCGAAAATGTTTTTATCATTATGATATCTGTAAATTCTTGGGTTTAACGCTAGACTCAAATTTGAACTGGAAGTCACATATACAAACTCTATGTCAAAAACTTGGAAGTGCTGCATACGCACTGAGGAAACTGCGTCCTCTTGTCTCCAATGTGGTATTGAGGCAGACGTATTATGCATATTTTCATTCGTTGATGTCTTATGGCATCACACTGTGAGGTAATTCAACTGAGTCGATTAGGGTATTTATTCTTCAAAAACGTGCACTAAGAACAATAGTAGGCATAAAAAAGGGTCATACCTGCAGAAACCTTTTTAAGAAATACAATATAATGACCATGTACTCACAATATATTTATGATATAATAGTTTATGCGCGTCAAAACTTGGCTACTTATGAGCGACGTACGGGCGGAGGCCGAGCGTTACGAAACGCGGGAACACTAAAATCCGTTGCCCACCGTACCGAACTTGCAACTAGAAATCCGCGGGTAATAGGTCCCCGATTCTACGAACATCTACCCATAGACCTGAAAAGTGTTAGAAACGATGAAACGTTTTTCGTTTTTGTACCCGACTAAAAATCCTTTTATTGGATATTGAATTGTACAGTGTCGATGAGTTTCTTTTGAAACAATTTTAATTTTATTTTATTCGACAAGCAGTAGTTATACTACTTTATTTTATATTCATTATTATTATTATAATTTTATTACTGACGATCATAGTTATCCCTTGACATTGTATTTCCAATTGTAATATTGTGACATTGATAACATGAAATAAACGATTCTATTCTATTCTATTCATTATATTACCACGATATACAGACGACAGCGTCCCTTTGGAGGCGATATTCAAACAAAAGTGTATATATAGCCTGATGTCCTGTTGAGTGTACAAGAAACAAATTATGTATATGTGAAATTTTATATCTAGGAAAGTTAAATACAAAACAGGTAACGCCCAATTTCGATCGTAGAATATTTAAACCTGTCTCCTGGAATGATGTTATCTTGCAGATGTGGTCTTACTCGACCAAGGATGTGACATTGTGATGATAGCGCATTAACTAAGACATTATCCTTGTCAGTACCATAGCTCACACATAATTACAGTAGATAACAGTTTAACAGCGAGGTACTAAAAGGTCTTCTAAGTTGATGTGTTACTAACTGTAATTATATCTACCCCTATGAAAACTAAACTTGAAACAGCATGTTACTTAATGGAACATTAAAGTTAATGATAGTCTGTGGAAATGGACTTCCAGACTCAATCCTTGGATTTTATTCTTTCTTATTTTGATCACGTAGTTCCAAAACATGAATGCAATTGATTTTTTATCAGTTATAGGATGGAAAATGTCGTGTGAGGAGGTTCTATTTCCACTTTTTTCAAGCTCAGACGAACAAGCTTTCTTTTATTTCTTTAAAGGTCTTATGTTCACTGTCATTGACAGTCCTTGAGAAGAGCACTATAGTTATTTTATGCTGAACAAGAGAGTCGGGAATAAATTTATTTTCTTGTTTATTTGTTTTATCATGACATGTAATATTGTAAGTATTATAATATATTGAGTTTTAACAATGAGAAGTTCTAAATAGAAAACCACTGTGAGACTCATACATAATAACTAACTAACGGATAACTCTAGTATTTAAGTCCAATTTGGTTCTTAATCATGAGATTCCATGGCTGCAGTACAACACAGGTGCAGTACAACCTTAAAATTTAAGAAAAACAAGTTAATAGAAACAACAATTAACAATCTTCAATTAATCACAGTCCAAAATGGCACTAATTTACTATATCTAGTCACTATACTGTACTAAGTCACTAAAATCACTGTTATTTACACTTCACTTCACTTCACTTTTTCTTCTTTTTTCTTTTGGTCACTTCCCGGTACTGAATATGGATGATCTGTACGGACTCATTTTATCAGACCTTAATTACTTTTCTCAAGGTCAATCCCTTGACAATGGGTTACTATTTTGTTCTATTATTCCGTACTTAATTTGCCCATAACTTTCTTATTTCTAGACTGTTTGGTCTGAAAGTTATGGCTAAATGTGTCTATTAGTGACCTTTACATTATCTGGTAGCTTTAAGAACTATAACTTTTATAATCTGTTAATATTTTTAGATTAACTGTAACAAAAACACAAAATTTCACGAATTTATGACAGTTTTCCTAAGATTACAGCTAAATCTTTGACTATTTCACTATACAAATGCTGTAATTCTATGAGAACTTAGTTTCTACACAATTATCTGTAATTTTTGTCTCAATACACCCATTATTCACAAAGTTATTGACGAAAAACTGTAACATCGAAAGTAAAAATTCTCTAATTCTAGATTTCTGTAAATTGCCGTCCTTTTCTAATAATTTGACTATCCTTTTCTAATTATTCTAGAACTTTCGATCACGCGATGTTTGTTTACATGTTGCGGACTCTGATTGACCGATTAATATATAGACTTATATTCCAAATTGTGTAAGAAAGAGAGGACCATTTTTTTTTGCTTGTTTCATTGATAAACTTTATATTAAGTAAGATAGCACGATTTGATGCACTCTTATTCTATGAGAGTCTTTTGCTCATTTCACTTCAAACACTGCACATGCACTAGACACCTCACTTCACAGCGGGTTACGTCGCGAACATTTGACTTTTTAAATAGGGTGCAACAGCTACCTAAAATAAACCCATAGTTTCTAGAAGCTCCCTCAAATATTTTTGCGATTACGTCGGGGTTACCCGAATAAAGTAAGTTTCCTTTTGAACTTGATAAAAAACTCATAGTAAAATAACTAAAAAAAATGTTTACAAATATTTTATATAAATTAACTTTGAAATATTATTGAGTAAAAACCACAGACCACATTCTTCCGTGGTAAAAAGTGTGTCAGAATATCATTGTTAGAAGAAACGACAACAAAACATGTCTTTGTATATTAACGCAATCAAATCCCTTGTGTGAGAATTGGAGAAAATTCTATAGAAGAGTGGCGGAAACCAATTTCTTTAAATGCGATTCTCAGATTGAATCTCGACAATTTCGACTTAACGAGTCTATCATATGACTTTCAAGGATCAGGTGGAAATTTAATGGGATTTTCTGTTTGCTTTCTTTGCGATTCGGGGCCTCAGGTGTGTCTCAGATACGTTTCTGCGACGCGGGCTCAATATGATATTATGTTTCAAAGCAATTTCAAAAAGTTGATGACGCTTTATCGTTAAGCCGCATTGACTTCTCGGAAGTTTTTTTTTAAGACCCAAGTAACTTTCATCTGTAATGATCACAGCTACAAAATCCGACCCGGCTGCCTCCGGAATGTTTCGGCAACCATCGGTATGCCTCGGCAGTCATCCGAAAGTTATTCGCCAAAAATCAGCGATTCTTCCATGCTTCAGCATAACTAAGGTTACCGCAGCATTGCTGTCATTGTGTGCTTGCATGTAGGAAATGTCGAAGATCCCTTGTTATGCCTTTGAGCACGAGTCAGAATCTAAATCTGAGGGATATCACGCGGTACCAAACATCATGAGACTACCGCACCTCGTGGAGCAAATAATGTGTCGCCGTAGATTTAGGCGGAAATGCAGCACCAGACTGTTGCGTAACATGCGATTTCACATCTCGATTAACTCGTGGTCTAAATTTTATCTGTGGGCGCTGGACGATAAGGTCCCAGACTCTATTCCTGGTAGGATCAATTTGGGAAATTAACTTTTCTTGGTTCAGGTAATTTTATGGTGGCAATATAGCAGGCTCTCTTCTTTTCTTTGATGACCTCGGTAGCCCAAGGGTTTGTGTTGAGAGCGCTGGACGAGGAGGACCGCTTCTTGAAAACAACTACCATATCTACACGAATAAATGTAAAGACATGAATATTACACAAAGTTACATACATTGTTCTAAACCCAAAGTAAGTAACCAGAGCACTTGTGTTATGGAAATCGGAAAAAATTACGGTACTACAAACACCGTAGAAAGTTCGTCCAGGGTAGTACTGCCACCTTATCTATTTCTGCCGCCAAGCAATAATGTCAGCATTACTGTGTTCCGGTTTTGAAGGGTAACGGTGCTGGTGAAATTACAGGCACATGGGACTTGTCAACTTATGTCTCAAGGTGACGGGTTCACCGTGGCCAAACGGTTACCACACTGGACTTCGACACAGAGGTCCCGGGCCGGGAGAAATAATTGTATTGCCTACATTCATTTATCTCGTGAGTGATTTGTGGTTGTCTATGTGTGTGTCCATGGCACCCGCGACACAGTGCTCTTGTAGTCATAATGTAAAGCATTATCTAGTTTGAGATGTAATTGGTGTATATATCAAACATGATATGAACGCGACTCTAAAATTATCACACCACATAGAAGACGATCCGCTTAACTTATCAGCTTTACAACCTTGACCCATATAAGAGTAGTTTCCGATATTGAAATATTTAGTCCGGCTCAAGAATTTCATTTCGGCCTTCTCGAAACCTATATTCACTGCCTTTATTGAGCATTACTTTGGGTTATGGCAATTAATTCACTTTAATTCCGTATGGAAGTTTTTCATATTAACATTCCCATAGCACATATGTAATTTCGTTTCGGCTTCTGAGTCCCAAATCTTAATTGTTGCTTGAATTAATGATATTTTAGGGTGCATATTATACATATATCTAAGGAAATTTAGATTTTGGGTTATATAAAGATTTTTTTAAACGCACACAATCATATTCCCGCACTAGGGAAGCCCTGTGTTGCGGGTTCTATGGACACACACATTGCACCCAAACTCGCGAGGGAAATGTAGACCATACAAACCCGGGAATCGAACCCGAGACCTCTGGGTGGCAGCCCAGCATGGTAACCGTTCGGCCCGGAGGCAGTTATAATTAAATTGGTGTTGTAGATCGATACTTCAAGGAAGAAGAGACGTAAAATCCAAATTCACAAAGTACAAAACGAGTTAAAAATATATCTTTGTCTTCAGTGTTTTTAATAGTTGTGATAAATTGTTTTATAAATTTTAAAATTTTTACATCGCAAATTTTCTACTTTGAAAAAAATTTAGGGGAGCGTGAAGGAATGGGAGCCTACTAACGAAAATTGATAACAAAAGTAACAATTTATGCAGTTTAAATTTTTATTACGTATGAACGTACGCTTCACATATCTGTGTACTAGATAATCACAGAAAAAATGTGAAACTAAAATATAATATTTGGTTAAAAAGAAAAAACTAAAACATTCACAGTTCGGGAAATGGGAGCCAATAAGAATCCCGTATGTCAAATGGGAGCCATTATATATAATTAGTCTGAAAAAATAAAATTAAAGTAATAAAATATGTAAGTTAAAAAGTAATGAGAATAAACAAAAAAGTGTCAAAGGAATATCCAGTGAATATTGCAATGGGATTTCTCATTACCCGAATAACATCGAATAGAAAAAGGAATAAAACAGTAAAAACGTTAGGAAATGAAAGTATTTTTCCGGATTTAAATCGCGTATATTTGTTTTTTCAAACAAACCGACGTTTCGAGCCCTTTACAGTCCCATGGTCACGGTTGATTGAGGTGGTAGAGTCTTCAACCAGTTATGTCTAATATTGATGCAAACCACCCTATTTCTTCACTATAGTTACAATAGTTATTAATTACATACCTTATTTTTAATTTTACAAAGAAACATTCCAATTAACGCTACATTAAGTTTTATAAATTATTTTATTGAATATAATGAATTTTTATTAAGTTCAATTTATTATTAATTAATAATAGAAATTAGAATAAACTAAAACATGTTAATTAGTACTGCAGTCTTATGTCTGTTTGGGATTTTTCATTAGAGGAAATACTGGATCCCAAACTGGTGGTACAGAGAAACCATCTTCCCTGTTGAAATTAGGATGTTTTTTAATTTCAATGGCCTCTCACAGCATCCTGGATAGATAACGGACTTCTTTTGCAAGGAATTTATCCATGACATGCTCGCAGACTGCAGACTTGTAAAAACGTTTCTATTTTTATCATGATTTCAAGCATAACTTCTAAAATTTGATGGATATGGTGACATAGCTAGTGTAAATACAATGTAGTGTCTATGCATTTTAAGAAATTTGGTAAAATTTATAAGCGCGGAGCGAAAAACACACAACCATCTCATACGACTAAACGCGGAGTTCTACGGGGCCGCCCACAGGACTCGAACCTTGACGAACGTTAACGAAGACATAGAAGTGCCGTTTGCACAAATACGAGCATTAGGGACATCCAGTTTAACACCGCTCTCATTACCCGCGGGCTTCCAATACCCCACGTTCTCCTACACTCTTACTGATTACTCCTGACGTTGACATCTTAACTACAAATAACTAATTACGTTTATCGCTATTATTCTTTACACTACAATGAAGTTATTTTTTTCAAAATATGGATTATTTTTGTATTTATCGCTCCACATCCAATGCTTTGTTATAAGCTCAAAATTTTGCGTGTCATGTTTTTTCTTGTTTAAATTTTATGTGTGTCCACCTCTCCCGGAATATTAGGACAAATGGCCAATAACAATCGGTGTAAAAATGGCTAAAAATGTGACCAACTTATACCGATCACACAAAGGTCTAAAATATTAATAAAACAATTTATTTATTTTCGAACTTGTTTTATATGCATACTAAATACAAAATAAAGGTAGCTGCAATAAGTGGGAATTGCACTGAAGAATCATTAAAAGCAGCTATTAAAGCTTAGGAAATGTCCCAATACTTGTAAAGGGCCCTAAATTTTGGTTTGTTTGAAAAACAAATATACGCGATTTAAATCCGAAAAAATAGTTTCATTTCATAAGTGTAACAATCGCGAAAACCCAAGAACTCATAGCTATTAAAGCTGCTGCTGCTATGAAACCCGCCTCATCGAAGACTGGCTCCAATACGTCGTGTGCCACTTTTAGGTCCAAGAAAATTGGGAATTTGATGAGATGAAGAAAATAGAAGACTTAAAAAAACAAAACACCGATTAAAAGACCTATCTAAGTCTAGAAATAATTACTGGCCATCTTTCACACCCGGACACCTGGGAAGAGATTGTCAATCGTAATTTTTTTTAAACTACTTTTAAGGTTTGTCTCAAGGCAATTTGTTCTATTTTCTGTTAAATAATTAATAGGTAATTGTTCAAAGTTTAATAAGAAATAAAGCAATGTAATATCTAAAATTTTATTTCTACAGCGTTTAGAAAAAACTATGGCCATGTACCCCGGTTTTACCCTATTAGATATAAAAAAAATAATTTCAAAATACTAAGAATTTAAACTTACAAAATTAATTTAGTAGAATATACTTAAATTGCAAATGTTTAGCTTTTTTTGTATACTCTAAGCTTAAATGCGAAATACATTCAGATTTTTCGAGCATAAAACTTTTTGCTTAGTCTTGACGTTGAGAAGTACAGTGCAATTAAATTAAATAACTGCTTACTGCCATAAGGCGGTAATGTAATGAAAAACCGCCCGTGTACGTAATTGAGGATATTATGGTCGACTTTGCCTGCATGTTATGACACTGTTTACGAGTAAGTGTGATGAAAAAGTTATTTCAATATAGAACGACAACGCTGTCATGAACAACTTATTTATGACAAATTATGCTTAGCAGGCTGTAAGTTATAGGTAACTGGTCCAACAAGATTTGTCTAATAATACTATGCTATTACTGCTTTACAAAGCCTTAGTACAACACTTAATTAATAATTTAGTACAACACTTACTAATTAAACTTAGTTAGTTGAATGGGTTGTAACCCTAACTAGCCGTGAACAGGTTCACGGCAATGAAACGGGAAACTTCCGGTCCACAAAATTTATTATAGAAGTAAAGTTTAAAGAAAGGACTGTAACAATAAGAAGGTAAATGTAAAAAAACAGGTACAACAGTATAAAACACTCCCTACACTTTATTATTAAGGCACTTACCCCTAAATGGGCCGAGTAACTGAATTACAGATTTAGGTACACGAAGGCTGTAGACTGTTATAAATTATTACACATGATTTAGCTTATTAAATGATTATAAACGTAATAAAGAACCAAAATTAGCGATTATTCACGATGGAATTTGAAACAGTATAAAATTTAAATACATGTAAAATAAAAAAATGATAGGATACAAGCGGAGAGAGGCGATACAAAAAGGTGAGATGACGGTGTAAGGAGGTCACACCGTCACATAGTAAATTTCTAAAGTAGGTGCACTTAATTTTTTCACTTTGATCCTATTTTGTTGTTTACATTAATCGTAAAGGTGAGAAAATTGCAAAATGACAATGAAATAAGTAGTGCACACACTAATAACAGACAAAACTAACTTTAAATCGATAGGAATTAATCGAAATACTAGACGGTTTAACCGCCTTGCTTCCAAATAGCGTAAGAATCTCAGCATTTTTGCAGTTTTTCTATCGTCTGTAAAAGGAAATATACATAATAGGAAATGAAACTATTTTTCCGGATTTAAATCGCGTATATTTGTTTTTTCAAACAAACCGACATTTCGGGCCCTTTACAGGTCCGTTTCGGTCCGGTTGACTGACCAACCAACCGTGACCAAGGGAACTGTAAAGGGCCCGAAACGTCGGTTTGTTTGAAAAAACAAATATACGCGATTTAAATCCGGAAAAATAGTTTCATTTCCTATGTATAACAATCGCGAAAACCTAAGAACTCGATAAATATACATAAATTAAAGTTTATTGGAAATGAAACTATTATTTCGGACCGCGAAAACCTATAGAACTTCAAATGTATTTTTTATAATAAAACACAGAAACGACCTGTGAAAATTCGTAAACCTCGTACCTCCATTGATGTGAACTTTTGAGTACCTAAGCGGACTAAAAGAGAATTATCAGAAATAATTCTACGATAATCTATGATTATATCTTTATTTTATAGCTACGTAATGTAATATATAATTAAGCTTTAATTTTTCGATACAGCGCTTGAGGAGTAAAAAAGGCTTTCAACAAAATTCGTCGTAAAAAAAAACTACCTGATTCGTTAAGGAGACGTTCGTGTAAACACATTTTTAAGTCATCCACTTGTGCCGCCACCATTTCAGCAACAGTCGTCTGCGCAGCTAATTGCAGCGTTCCTTAAATCGTAAAAAATAATCGTATTGCAATTTGTAATGCGTGGGCCTGTAATAATAATAATAATAATAAAAAATAAAAAACATCGTTTTCTGGGATTTGAAAGTTGACAAATATCTTCTAGTTAAAAATAGTAGCATTAGCCATCTTTTCTTGTGATAAATTAATATGCTTTTCTAGAGCTAATTATCACACAGTGCGGCAGAATATCGGTCATAATAATCCGAAACTTATAAATCTAGAAAGTCGGACCCAGTTCGGATGTCGCTTGTTCACTAAGTCCGATTCCAATCCGAGAAAACACGAATATCGCTTGTACACCTAGAGGATAAAATTATCCCTGTGACATTTCGGACCGTCGTTTCTCGGATTCGGAACTGGGGGTCTACTCTCGTTCTTCGTGCGACATACATCCGAGACAAATACTAACAAATAAGTAATACACGACGAAATTTAAAGAGAATGTCAAGTAAGGTCATTCGCGTCATTCGACTTTTAATTTCATCGAGTATGTATTATTTATTTGACAGTAATTGTTTCGGACATATGTCGGATACATAACGTGAGTAGACCCCGTGATACGAATTGGACGTAGTGCGCAAATGCTACTCATTCTGAGTCGTCGTGTACACAAACTTTTATGGGAACCGAGTCAAGCTTAAACTAAACGACTCAAAAATCGCGACTACACGACTCACAACTCATATATGAAAGTAAGGCCTTCATATCAGCTTGCTAAAATATTTAATCCACACGAAACTTACGTCATCTTTCATGAAACTCAGGGTACGATAAAGTATGGCCATTATTTTTGGTAATCCGCAATATATATGTAGCACCATCTGAAATAAACAATATTTTCATGGTTTTGATGCCACGACAACAAGTAAAATTGGCACTCAGATCCATTTGTCTGTAGTGACTCGGAATAGTTTAACTGCATTTGGGATAAGTTTATACTCCATGTTAATCGACATTTTTAGCAGAGTCAGAGTTATTAAACATAGATACATACATATACTTCACGCCTTTTCCCCATCGGGGTAGGCAGAAACAACACCCTTCCACTTGCTACGGTCGTAACGCACATCTTCCGCCGTGTCAACACGCATCAATGCTTTCATACACGAAGGTCGGTTAAAGATACTCTTGACCTGGCCCTTCTTTAGGATAGCCTCAATTTGGTCATGGAAAGTTCGCATTGTTCGGCCCATACCAACTTCCCCGATCACACTCGCCTTATAATCTGTTTGATCAATCTTCTTTCATTCATTCTCTGTACATATCCGAACCATCTAATCTAAGCATACCTTTCTCCACCTTTGTCACTACATCTTCTTCCACGCTGCAACGCTCTCTTATTGCACTGTTCCGTAATTTATCCACCAGAGTCACTCCAGCCACACTTCTCAAAGCTCTCATTTCTACTACTTTAATTTAGAGTTATTAAACATAACTGAAATCAGCAAAACTAGTTCAACACCCCCTTAAATTCATATGTTATTTAGTTTTAACAACATTGACAACAATTGACATTTTTCAAAGGCAAAAAAAAATTTGTGGCAATATCTCGAAAGCTACCAAAACGCAAATGCGTTAGTTATGACAACGACCATAGGACCATCGACTTAGACACTCCTGCAATAGGAGGTTTCAGGTCGACATCTTTTTATTTACAAATAAATAAGAACGCTTTTAACCTCCATCTCGTCTGATGGAAAATGAGAATAAGGTCGACGATAGAATGCAAACCAAAATACTTACGGCATTCAGGGAGTAAGTCTGCAAGCAGGGAATCTCACTCCATAGCTGGTCGCCATAAAAATGTGGAAGCGGAACTCTTCGTGCGAATCCTTTGAATATGTGGATAGTGGTGGAACCCCAGCCTATGTCTAGTCCCCCGATTACGGAAAGTGGAAGGCAGAATTAAATCATGCAATTCCATCGCACACTCTTCAATATAATTTCCTGTACAATCTATGTTATTATTAAAGAGCGAAGCTTTCTAGGCATTCACTCAAATTGCACATTTTACTAAACGAAATAGGTGACTAGGCCGATATCCTGAACCCATACGCAAGTCATGTAAAAAGAGCACAAAAAATTCCATTGTACAGATTATGACGAACCTAAAATTTTGAATTTCAATCAGTGACTTGATATCTCATTGTCAGTAGCAGTGGAGCTCTGAAGAAGGGAGCTTTTGAAGGCTAAAGGGTACAAGTCCCCTCTGCCTGTAATTTCAATTACAGGCACAGGGAACTTGTCAACTTATGTCTTAGGGTGGCGGACGCAGTGGCAGTGTCCCTCACATCTTTGTGATATAAAGCTCTGAGTGGCAATGCAACTGCTATGGACAGGCGTGTCGCTTAACATTAGGCGTACGACTTGTTCGTCCCGTTACATGGTATCAAAAAATAAATAAAAAATTAAAATATATTTAATTACTTACCACTTTATTTTGAAGTGGACTAATTTTATCATAAATATCCGCCAAATCCACGAAACGTTGTGCAACTCTGTTTATATTCACTTCTGTCGATTGAAATTCATTCTTCAGGTTTCTTATATAGATATACGCGTAGTAAAATATAACGATTTGACATAATGGAACTGTATCTGTACATAAGCGAGGAAAAGTGTAAATAAAATAATAGCCCCAATTAAAATTAAAATAAAAATGTTGAGACAAATATAGCCCTAAATTAATAAGACGGTAAAGTACCACTACACTAATACCTAACATGTGAACTATAACGCTAATCAAACTTGTGAAAATGAGAAACTTTCGATCACTACTCCTTATTTGTACATATTTGTTTACATCCTTAATGTAGTCATAAAGTTTATATGTAGTGCTTCTAAAAGCGCTAATATACAAGACGTATTCAAAGAAAATACCCCATACAGAAACCGAGTCATAAAAAAATGGAATTGGTAAAATTAGTCTTCAATCTTCAATACCTAGTCTTTAATACCGTTATAAAACCGTAATCGTAACCAAATAACACTTGAACGATGACAAAATAATACCTTAAAGAATTAGGAATTTTCGTTTTCTTTTTATTTTCATTGGCAGTTATTTTAAAAGCTTTAGGTGTAAAGTGCAACATTTTTTTCATAAAGTGTTACAATGTAAAAATCACACCTATACGTATTTACTCTTTAATAAAATGTGACGCATCATTTCTATATTCTCTATTATTCTATACTATTGATTGATTCAATTTGGTAATGTGTGCTCTGAAACAGGATGATTTAAAGAGAATAATACAAAAATTGTCAAATTAGTCAAAAAAAGAACCGTGGTAACCTCTCAAGCAGAGGCCGTGGTTTCGAATCCGGACATCCACTTCTGAGTTTTTTGGAATTTATGTGCCAAATTTAATTTGAAACGTATCATGAGCATTTTGTTGACCTGCATGTCGAAGAAGCTCACAATCCTCTAAAAACCCTAAACTGTGGCCTAAATCCTACCCTCGTCCGAGAAGAGACCCGTGTCCAACAGTGGTAAACTATAAATGTTTTGATGACGTCGACGAATAACGTCAAATTAGTAACAAGAATTATAAATTGTCTGGTCTCAATGTAAGGAATTCTCGGTACTCTAATTACCAATGAAGCGGAATTCATTCTAGTGCACTACCACTGTGTCAAGCATGAGTCTGGTTGTTTAAGGAATATTGTTGCCACCTAATTCTATAGACCAGATTACCTAAATACCACGGTCACTTTAAATTACACTGACATACGTGCCTAGAGGCTTATCGGTATTTTGGCTTTAATAGCTGCAAAACTGTGAACATCGCTGTAAAGTCCCCTGCTAATATGTATTTTTTTCATAATGCCAAATGACGGGACGAACGAGTCGTGCGCCTGGTGGTAAGCGACACGTCTATCCGTAACAGGTGCAGTGTCACTTAGAGCTTTTAATCGCAAAGATCTTGGTGGCACTGCCACTGTGCCCATCAAGTTGAGACATAAGTTGGCAAGTCCCATGTCTGTAATTTCACCAGCACCCTTACTTACAGTGAACTCATAAAACGTCTTTTTAACGTATCGACATCGTGAGATCCTTTACACCTTTTCCTGGGTCAGGCGGCTACACTTTCTTATGCTGTGGAAACAAGTATCACACATACGGCATACAGCTTTGGAGTGGCAATCCCTGCCTGAAGATTTGTTCCCTTAACTACAGATTACTTAATAGATATATCACTCTCATACAAAATCGAAAATACCTACGCTATAATAATCTACTACATCTAATTAAGGAACGAAAGAAAATTTCATTTCCCGAAGTGGTCCTACAAGTAATCGAAACCGGGATCTCGTCATCCAGCATCCCTCTAGCACACTGTTGGATCATCAAATTGTACCAAAATATACAAGGGAATTAAACACAGGATAGAAAATACGTATTTGTTTATTATTCTATTTATTTATCTCATATTATTGCACACGTTTTATAAAGGTCTTACTATAAAATTTAGCATAACCCAGACTGGGTGTTGCAAATAAGCTTAAAACTAAATCTATAGGTTAGTAATAAATTTTAAATAATTATTTTAAAATAGCTTAGATTCGTCAAAGGCTACGTCTCGAAACGTTATTTTATCTTTAGTATTAACAAACATTTTTTGTCTGTTAATAATAAAAAAATTCACTCTTAAATACATACACCTTTTTATGACAGCCTTTGTAATCGACCCATAAGGTATTAAAATATCTTAATTATTAAAACAATGATGGTAGGTATTCTCGTTAATGAAAATTACAACAGCCATAAACTAAATTATTTATACCAAAATGTATGGGTGTAAAGCCATATTCACGCTCGAGTATTGGATATGAGAGCCGCGATAATCTTTTAAGCGCACCGCAAACTGAAAACACAAATTAATTTTATTGTGCTGCATAAATTGCGTCGCATCACACCATTGTCGAATGTAAGGACGCTACTACTATATTCAGTCAATACAACTTAATACTGTTATGAGAAAATCACACCAGATACAATTGCTTCACGATGTTTCACTTACCATTTGTGTTTAAATTAGTAATCACTAGTAATTAAAGTTGCTCACTTATCGGTATTCTACAGGATATATCACGGAAAGTGTGCGATGGAATTGCATAATTTGATTCCGCCTTTCCATCATCGAGGGATATTGTGGATATTCCAATTCACACGAAGCGTTTCGCTTCCACATTTATATGGAGTGAGTGATTTGAGTGGTATTGCTAATATGTTTAGAAATCTATTTGCGGTCAAGTCTCCACTTGGACCTTCAAATGTAGGGTTAGATGAGGAGCCAAGTGGTTACCAGCCTATTACTAGAATCAGCGCTAGGGAGGTAACATCTATTTTGAGTAACATGAACAGGGGTAAATCACCTGGGCATGATGGTCTTAGCGTAGAGCACCTACGATATGCTGGAGTTCATCTGCCGCGAGTTATTTCTTTACTTTTTATATGTATGTATTGTGCATTCATACTTGCCACCCGATTTGTTGCGGACAATTGTGATACCTGTAGTAAAGAATAGGACGGGTGACGTGTCTGACCGGACAAACTACAGACCCATTTCGTTGGCTACCGTAATTTCCAAGGTGTTCGATGGCATTCTAAACTCGCGTCTTGATGAGCATCTGCATTTGCACGATGCACACTTCGGTTTCAAGCCCGGGCTGTCTACAGAAAGCGCCATTTTGAGCCTGAAGCACACTGTGGAATATTATACGAGAACAGGGACGCCTATTTACGCATGCTTTCTGGATCTCTCCAAAGCGTTTGATCTGGTCAGATACGACATCTTATGTGCGAAGTTAGGTTCGACTGGATTACCGCGTGAAGTACTGTCTTTGTTTAAATATTGGTATGATAACCAGATCAACACTGTGAGATGGGCTGACAGACTCTCAGAGCAATATTGGTTGGAATGCGGGGTAAGACAGGGCGGACTGACTTCGCCCAAGCTTTTCAATCTGTACATAAATGACTTGATTGCGCAACTCAGTTTCATGCGCATGGGTTGCTACGTGGATGATGTCTGCGTAAATAATTTAAGCTACGCAGACGACATGGTGCTGTTGGCTCCGTCAGTTAGCGCATTAAGGAAACTCGTGGCAGTCTGTGAGTCATATGCCGCGTCACACGGTCTGGTTTATAATGTAAAAAAGTCTGTGGTCATGGTATTTCCAGAAGGACGTAAATGTCCTGTGGATGTTCCACCGATCACTCTAAAAGGGATTGTTCTGGACAGAGTGCATAATTTTAAGTATTTGGGTCATGTCGTTAGGCCTGATCTCAAAGATGATAATGATATGGAAAGGGAGCGGAGACCTTTGTCAGTAAGAGCGAATATGCTGGTTCACAGGTTTGCTCGATGCTCTGCTGAAGTTAAGGTAACTCTTTTCAAAGCCTATTGTACATCTTTTTACGCGGGCAGCCTATGGAATAGGCACACGCAAAAGTCGTACATTGCTCTCCGCACCCAATACAACAATGCTTTTAGGATGCTGTTGCGTCTGCCGAAGTTCTGTAGCGCTTCTTCCATGTTTGCTGAGGCGCGGACGGATTCTTTCGCAGCAATCATAAGAAAGAAATCAGCTTCTCTGCTGAACAGACTTCGCAACAGTAGCAACAGCATCCTCAAAATGATTGCTGATAGAGTGGAGGGGCCTCTAATGAGGCACCTCATAAATTGTACTAGATCTAAGTTAGAAATAATTTACTAACATAGTTTATAAGTCTGTTACTAATACAAAGTGGGCCTTGTTGTCTTTAATAAACGATATTATTATTATTATTATTATTATATAGCGAACGGCTGTGGAGTGGAATTCCTTGCCTGCAGACTTTTTCCCTGAACGTTATACCTTGGACCTTTTCTAGGCGAGAGTGAATAGGCATTAGTTAGGTGTGCATGCTACATTGTCACCCTCTTCATCACTTTCCATCAGGCGAGATGGAGGTCAAGTGCGCTTTTTTCCGACCTTCAGACCTTCTTACACACTCTATCGATCAACTGCCGACAACCACATAACTATTTATAACTCCATGAAAATTGACAACCCTGCTACTGTCGTTATACTCCGTTTTCAAAAAAGACAAACTATTGATGAAATAATCTGGCCAGTATACATATAGTATGATGCACAATTTTTATTTTTAAACCACGATGAAGAAAGATGGGAGCTTGAAGCCTGTTCCTGTGTATCTGTGTAAGGCGTCATAGCTCCCGAATTGTTAGACTGGTCTTAAAGTTTTTTTTTATTTGAAAACTATTTTAATTGGGATCGTATTTAGCTATCTTTTCGGTAACCTATTACAAACTCGAATTTCTTTTTCCGAAATAACGTTTGTTTGCATTTTCATTACAATTAAAACCGAATTATAATGAAACCGTTGTAAGCGCCCATAGTACTAACTGCTGTGCCACTGAAGAGCACACGACCGACTCACCGTAGCTCGTAGGTGGGGTACAGGGCTCATTTAGTATAGAGATATTAGTCTTAAAGAGTGTCGATAGCGATTTCGGCTCTTTCGCAAGAGGCAGTTCACTTAGTACAGTACAGTAATTAGTTAAAAGTTGTCGATGTCAACAACAAACAATCTCAAATAATGTTCATAATTTAGAAAACAGGAACAGTCCAAAAGCAAAGCCGAGTCACAAGAACAATACATAAAAAATAACTAAGCGCACAGTCAACTTCCAAGATGGCGAAAGACTGCGCGGTGCGCGGGCGCGGACTCCGAGTGCGCTGGGTTGTTATCAGTGTTGACAATTCAAAATTGCAAAAAAGAAAAGGAAATACAAATCTAGCTAGGTGTACGTGGCTGTTATAAATTTGATAAATTATAAACATATTTGCAATAAGTGTGATCAGAGATGTTATATACATAATTATTTAAAATACACCTATTGTTATACATTTTTGTTTAAATATTTAATAAGCAATATTTTTTCCGAGAAATCGAAGTGACTCGGTGAAATTCGGCGATTAATTGCTTACAACACTATTATTTAAAAAAATGACTTCAGGACATAACTGTTTTCAGGACGTTTCGACGTAACTCAAAATTGCATTTTATATTGTAATTCGTGCGAAAACAGTACTTCAAATATGTTTTGTCATATTATATAATGTTAAAATTGTTTTTTAGTTAAGTATTTTTTAAACTCAATTACTATTGCTAATAATATATAATTGCTAATAATTGTTTGTTTATTGTTTCGTTGATCGCATTCAAAGTTACATACTATCGCCTTCTTTAGCTGTCATGTGGCCTCTTATTTGGTGACGACTATAATTTTTATATAAATTATTGCGTTCCGGTTTTGAGAGATGTTGCTGAAATTACAGTCACATATCGTCGCTGCTCCGTAGAAAGGGCAACAAACAATTGTTTTAAAATATTTACGTCCTGTTTTAAATTCAATTTTGAAACATGAACATAATTTTTTAATTATGGAATTTCAAATTCCAGAGTGAAATTTTTAATTTTTTTTTTGTTATTTATTAAAGAACTTGCCAACTTGTGTCTCAGGGTGACAGATCTTTGCAATTTAAAGCTTTGCTTTGAATTTTGCTTTGGCACTGCAACTGCTATGGACAGGCGTATCGCTTACCACCAGGTGCACGACTTGTTCGTCTCGTCACATGATATCATAAAAAAATATTAGTAGAATATAAAGTATTCATAAATATTACAGCTGGAAAGTCATTTATATGCAAAAATCTCTTAGAAGACGTGAAGATTCACTGCGCATTGAATCACCGTAGTGTTTTCGCATTGAGTCGTCATTAAGACTTAATTTAAATGGACAAATAACCTGATCAATGACTATTCATCATTTTATAGTAGATTTGTTCCAGGTGTATAAAAAAATATATGCCCACCTAGTAACAATGTTCTAAATATAATTTTTAATATTAAAATGAAAGATATAAAATAAAAATCCCTTTTACCCTTCTACCTAAAGGAAAAAAGAAAAAGTATGAAATAGATTAAAAGACAGCCATAACAATAATATATTCACTTATTGATCGTTGCTGTCCCATAAATATTCTTTATCTTTTTCTATCTAATAATATGCTTTTTATATTGGAAAGAGATGGCAGATCTACCTTTAGGTAATGTGCGATAAAATGGTCTCGAAAGAGAAGGGTCACTAGAAAATAACGAGCTAGTAAATTTTCTTCCGGAAGATTGGTTTAGTCAATGATACTCACTGCAAAATTTGTTGAGCAACAAGTCGTTCTTCAAATTGATAAATGCTGCTATCAACAATGAAATAAATTAATTAATAAATAAATAATAAATAACGCACACACTCTACATAGCCCCGCACTAGGGAAACCCTGTGGCGCGGGTGCCATGGACACACACATAGACAACCATAAATTACACCCAAACTCACGAGAGAAGTAAATGTAAGCCATACAAACATTTCTCCCGGCCCGGGAATCGAACCTGGGACCTCAGCGTGGCAGTCCGGCATGGTAACCGTTCGGCCACGGAGGCAGTTGAATTAAATATGGATTGGAAATTTCAATAAATATGCACTTGCGTACACAGAGAGACGATTTAGTTTATTAATCACATTTAAACTACGAAACCTACAGAAATATAGTGAAGTGTACTAACAACCTTAACAACTATGTTCACTGTTCTCACTATAAAAGTCCGATCGTAGTAAACACAAGCACAGCAAGAACGCCTACAAGTTAGTTAGTTACTTACACCTACAAGTTGTAAATATAAGCTTATCTACACACATATCATAAACCTTCTATGATGTGTTAAAAATCGCAAATTACGGCCAGTATAAAGATATAACTGTTTTGCTAGAACAAATTTCTAATCTGTGAAAATGTTATTATTGCATAATAATAATATCAAATTTGATTTTATTATTACATTCAAATTTCGAACGTCTCTGAAAACAAAACAATTTCATTCAACCTCAATTCTAATATCAGTCGAGATGAAGTTTTATTCGAAATGAAATGTCAATAGCAAACAATTTTGACAACGTTTTCACACGTTACTTGATATCGAACGATATCATAGTTGAGGTCGACTCTAGTTTGTCTATGAATTAAAAAAAAAACTACGGTAGCGTGACATGCGTGTGAACAGTTTTTATTTGCCGCCATTTCGCCAGTCGTAACATGCGGTTCCTGAACCCATCATAGAGAGCTTATGATATGTATATACTTTATATAGATAAGGTAGTGTATGTAACTATACATTATTAGGCATTAAAACACTCGTGGGATGTTTTTATGAAACGAGCTGACACGCAAGAGAACCCACACTCGTATTTTAATGTCTTTCGTTATGTAACAGTCACATATATTCCTATAAACTAAAGATCTTATCTTATACTATGATATAATACACATATTCGTACACGCCTGTTGCTCGCCTTGTTTCCTTCTAACTAATTACACTCTTGCTAATATTTTGTGGCAACAATCGTGTCTGTTTTCGGTTCTTCTTTTCAATTAATTGCCATTTCAGTCAGCCAATATCGACAGGTGAAACTTGCTTGTGGGGTCGACCTAAATTGCGCAAACACTGAAAGTTTCTAAGTTTATTGGCGGCCCACCACAATCTGTTAAAACAATATTACTTTAACCTTACATTGACCTTTCGTACCATGATGCGTTTATAGCAAACTTAATTACAGTTATAATACAGGAGTAATTTCACAAAAAATAATTGAATATCAATTCAATAAAAATTTAATTAATACAGAAATAATGTTAAAACTTTGATATTTTATAGCTAACTTTGTAACGCGACTTTGACATGAAAGTAATATAGTTATTATGTCAAATTTAGCAATCTCTAACAGTTGCTCGTACGCAGTGTAAACAATATTATTTTGAATTTATTTTCTAAATATAGACTGGTGACGATTTAAAGCCATGCTTAACTTAATTATTTACATAAATCTCTTCAATACTGTATTTTTTTTTAATACAACATGGGAAATAATTTCACGTAAAATAAATAGACACGATGTTTAACATCGCGTGACGTCCCGCGGATTCACCAAAGACGTTTTGACAAATTACGACAGCGATATTAACAGTTGACACTAGACTATATCCGAATCATCGAATATATAACCAGAAATAGAGACGAAATAAGGGTCCACCAAAGACGTTTTGACAAATTATGACAGCGATATTAACAGTTGACACTAGACTATATCCGAATCATCGAATATATAACCAGAAATAGAGACGAAATAAGGGCCCACCAAAGACGTTTTGACAAATTATGACAGCGATATTAACAGTTGACACTAGACTATATCCGAATCATCGAATATATAACCAGAAATAGAGACAAAATAAGGGCCATCCATCAATGAGCCTTATATCACTTTTAAATATCCACTCTCGTTTGAACTGAAATCACAAATTAGAAAGCTGAAATAGTACAGCGCCAACAACTGATCTGTGTGTACGTCTCAGCATATTCCAAAAATATTCTGTATTTATTGTAATAAAGATAACATATCTAACTATGGAGGGCTGTTCTATTCGGTGATGTGGGAAAAATAACAAAACATCTAATCACAAAACAAACGGAATCACATTTCATCGGTAATTAAATATTAAATATGTAATTTTTCAATGTTCATCCATTATAGCAAAGCTCAAGTTAAACTGGATTTGAAGAGAAACAATTGACGACACCCACCGATTGTTTTGAATTCGGGTTGGCCAATCGGAGCGCAGTTGTCACCGTAATGATTTGGCTGAATAGTTTTCAAACAAATTCAATGACATTTCGTCTCTATTTCTGGTATATACTCGATGTTCCGACTACACTACGTGAGTTTTCTTTATTTTTCTTTATGAAAATGATGAAATGTAATTGAAAGCAATGTAATCTTAACAGATTTGATTATTACATACTTTTCTTTTTTAGCAGTTAAAATTCTCTGAATAGAAATAACATAATGACAATAAGTACTATAACATTATACTACGATTGGACGAAGCGGATGTTTATCATTTCAGTTTCTATCTACTTTATATAGGTTTCTATCTACTTTAATTTTTACATAAAATGACAATTGAAAAAAAAATATTGTTTGTTTTTAGTATATTACAACAAACTCACTATTTCTTTTTGTAACTGATTGTGAGAGTAATTATAGTTATTTGTTATGCAAGGCTGCAAAATTGTTCACTCGTGGTTCTAAAATAGTTTCCGTTAATAGTTAGCGTAGCGAGGGATTGAAGGCACGAGGCCCACAACAACTTTGCTGCCGGGCGAAACACACAATTTTTCACCTCACTATAGCTAGAAAAATGGTAAATGAAAGAAAAACAGTTGAAATGTAAAACATCTGTTTTTTAATCAAAAGAAAACGTGTACCTTCAGATGCGTTCTGAATTTGCACCTCATCAATTTTTTTGTTTGTATTCTTGTTTGTACTTATAATTTTGTGTGATTATTGAAATTATTTTAATTCTTCGACGAATCAAAATAGTTTAATAAACACAATTAGTTATCATTGTCAATTTAATGTCAACAATAATAAGAATAAAATATGCCAATGTATTTTTGTATTTATAAATAAGTAATGTACGACAAATCGCATAGTTGAGTTTTTTTTTTCATACAAAGAAAAAGTTAGGTGCACCACAGTACATCGTCAAGTTCGAATTTCAAAAACTTTTTCCACACTCGCGTGCATAAAACGCTTTTACGAGCAGATTTCTAATGAGAAAGACAGCCTTTCCGCACTAGTGAGGTGAAAACAATATTATATATACAACGTGAAATGGACTATAACTACACAAACGCTGCTAAAACATCAAACAACCACTTTAATTGATTGACTAATAGTACTTATTATTTGACAAATAATCTCATTTAGTAATAGTTTTTCCATGGTCGTAAACCCACGTGTGAACGTTTTGAAACAAAGTTGTTCCAATTTATAAAAAAGTCCATTATATCGTTGATAATTTTTATTAAGTAGTTGATAATAATTTTTTTTTGCAAAATAAGCAATAAAAAAATTTGTGATTAACTCTGCTAGATAGTTTGTTATAGGATAATATGGATTCCAAAGCAATTAGTTCACTAAAAACAACAATAGACTACAATAATTCAAGAAATATACCAAAGACAATTTCATATTTTTTCTTGATTTCGCAATTCATTATCGGTTGTGAATTCGGATTTACAAAATTATTTGACGAAAATGTTAAAAGACTTTTACGAATTATCACTATTTCGCAAGTTTGTGTCTATAATATTATATTTTTTATACCTTTGATTACTTTTTATCCTCCAATAACCACTGTCTCACTGAATTTGGTGCCTTTTTTTGAGTATATCCTAAATGTTATTATCTTGTTTTGCTATAAAAAATATAGTATATATGATTTTTTATGTAACATTTCAGAATTTTGTAAACTTACTAAAACCGATGCATATATTCTAAGTCTTATAACAGTAATACATTTTACAGTAGCTTATACTTTAAAAATCAGTCTCTTGTTCATGATTAAAGGTTTTGACTTAAAAGTTGAACCATATTTTGATCAATTACCGTCTCTTCATTGTTTGTTGTTAAGTTTATATTATATGATTATAGATTTAGTAGCCATAGCTCAGATTGTTATGGCTTATTACGTATACAGCTCCATGAAACATTTGAAAGCTGTGTTGACGTCATCCGATCAGAAATTAAATTTTATATCTAAACGATATAAAGCTATTATTAACACATACGAGAGAATTAGACCGCTATCTGATTTTTTGGTAAGTTTTTTTTAGTTTTAGGTACTAGGGAAACCCTGTATAGCGGGTGCCATAAACAACCACAAATTACACCCGAACTCACGAGAAAAATAAATGTAGGCCATATAAATATTTCGAGTTCTTAGGTTTTCGCGATTGTTACACATAGGAAATGAAACTATTTTTCCGGATTTAAATCGCGTATATTTGTTTTTTCAAACAAACCCACGTTTCGGGCCCTTTACAGGTCCCATGGTCACGGTTGACATATAAATATTTCTCCCGGCCCGGGAATTGAATCCGGGACCTGCACGCGACAGACCAGTATGGTACCCATTCGGCCACAGAGGCAGTTAAATTGATTAAAAATTATTTTATGTTAAATTATTAACTTTTCAGATGGTTTTGGAGCTCTTTTTTGGAGTGCCAAAAATACTAGGCACTCTGTGGTGCTTTCTTTATTATATAAAAGCTGATGTAAGTACTAACAAAGTTTAACTAAAAAATTTGATAATTTTTTTATGAAAATCACAATAAAACATAATTTGTAATTTTTCACATAACTATGTCACTTCAATTAAAGAGTACTCGAAAGTAGTTTTAACTAAGTTAATAATATTTATTGCGGAAGTTGTTCAGTTTTATGGGTACAACACAGCTTGGATATTTCACAGTTTTATTATAATACGATTGTTTACCTAGAAAAGGTCAGACCAGTCTACAGAGACAGAATAATTTTCTTGTCACCCTTATTTTTCCAGGCCGAATGGATACTCTACGTGTATCAACTAATATTTACTTGCCACACAACTCTATGTATAATGGCTAGAGCTATATTAGCAGAGATGGCGAGAGCTCAAGTTGATTCGATGAAATTGTACTTGCACGATATTCTTTTGGTGGAGTCAGGTATGGAACAAGAGTCAGTAGTGCAACTCCCGCTTGTTTATTGCGTCAATGCCCATCGCTCGGAGCGCAGAGTTGTCACATTATTATTTTAGTTATACTTACAGGTTGTAGATATACATAATTTGAAAAAAAATATTGGTACTCAACGCAGTAATCTTGCGCCATATTGAAATAATCTTTGTGAAATGAAGTACTTACAATTATTTTTTTTAAGTAACACACGTTCATAGCCCCGTACTAGGGAAACCCTGCGTCGTGAATGCCATGGACACACATAGGTAGACAATCCGGGACCTCTGCTTGGCAGTCCAGCACTGTTACCATTCGAACACGGAAGCAATTAATTAATATACAATCAGCCTTATATCGGGCAGTGGATGCGTGTAAGCTGATGATGAATACGCAATATAAATGATGCTGGTATAAACCAGCATGGCGGATTACTTATTTGCAAACTTTACAGCTTTTTAAATCCGATTTATATTCTGAAATCAAAAACGTACTTAGCCATTTACAAAGTTTGTCATATAGATAATTCGTTAATAGGTATATTGGGTTGGTTTCAGAGCAGGCGTATTTATCTGCCGATCGTTTGCGTGGAGCATCGGAGCGGAGTATTGAGTGTGGTGTTAGAACAATGTTTTACAGTGACGCGGATTACTCCGTACGGAACAGGCTCCGCGTGAACTCCGCGCAAGCCACCCTTGCGTTCACTGTAGGCGATTTTCTTGCGTCAATCAGAGCACTGTAGATGGCCTGCAGGCCGATAGTCTATACGCGCAGCTGTGCAACCAGCCTTAAGTTATATTAGTACATTAGTACCTTAATATGGGAGTATGAGTATGAAATAGAAATGAAAAGTTGGACAATTCTGAATTTGAGGCACATAATTGCTTCAAACTGCCACAAACACAATAAACACGTCTATTATTTAATGTCGTTTTTTAAGCACAGAGCCAACGCTTCGATTCTATTTATTGTCGCGAGGGATGATCCGCAATAAGCAACGCGAGTACACCTCGAGATTATGGGAATGTGTGCGTCCGTATACGGCACGCTAGGGCAAGTACGCATACAAGCCGCACTGCCACGTCTCTATGGGGTTATACTACTTGTCTTATTTGCATAAACTTTATATAATTTTAAACTAAGAGTGATTACACACGGTTATACTTTTAGCAGCGATGCTACACTTGCGATATATAGACGATTGCATCGATGCAAACGCGCGACGGCGTCGATTCAGTCGCTTATGTTGAATAATTACGTATGAAAAATGTGTATAGCTTTATGCACATTACTTTGTTTTGTTAATTGTAAATTAAAAAGTGAAATTAATAAATAATTTAAATAAATAAATTAGTTAATTAATTTAAAATGTTCTTGGCTTTGTATCGCATTTGCATCGCGTTTGCATGGCTGCTAAAAATCGCCGTGTGTGACCGCTCTAAGAATTCAAAAATAATAAAACAGAAATGACAATCAACAACAAAATTATTTCACACCATGCCCTAATAACTCTCACCATACTGTAATTATTTCGTAAAACATGTGTTTTGTTTCTCAGATGTCATCAAATCGGATGAAGTCACAAAATTTCTACGCTATCTCGATGCTCGGCGGATAAATTACTACGTGTATCGATTCATACCTGTGGACATAGGTTTAGTTTTGTCTTTAATTAGTTTATGTACTACGTATTTTATTGTAATATTACAATTTACTCATCTTTTAGATTAAGTGCATTAATATTTTCGATATGTCGCCTGTAATGTACACAAAGTATTTATTTATTATTCTGTTGTAATTCTATTCATAGATAGCTTGTTTCATAAGTATAGTCAATAATAATATGAAAATTATTAACTAGATATTTATGTGCCGAGTCGCACAGTGGACCCATTTGTGTATATATGTATATATAATTCGTGGACATTTGAATACTTGGGGAATAACGACCTTTTTGTTTTTTAAATATTATTATTAATGACATTTTAGCAACATTTATTTTTGTGTTTTTTATTTTTTAAGTCATGAAATTGTCCAAAACATCATTGGTGTTAAAAAAATCAATTAAAAAAAATCTGATTTTTCAGTAGGTAATTTGCAAGACACGTGTGTCGTGTGTGTATATACTTTTTTCAAAATGTACGAAAATGTGTAATTGCTTTGTTTCATATAAGCTTGAAGTTTAACTAAACGTTTGTTAAATTAATTTTACAAATTCAAATTCTGCAGCATTCTTATATTTAGAAATTATTTATTTTATGATAATATCTTACCATCATGGTTGTATACGTTTTTGCCTTCTACAACATTTTAGTTCGAGTTGTATTTATTATCTTTGTAAGAATAGCTGATTATTTGCAAAATCTGTAATTGTCCAGTGGTGAAGAGATATTTATTTATACAAGAAATAAATTGTCATTAAATTTATTTCCTCGCAAATGTGAAACGTTGTGTGTAGCATGGGCAATAAAAAATTCCAAACCTGTGGTCATAAAGTCCTCAGCCTTCGGTTTCGGGCAACTTATAGACGCTCGGTAGTAATTTCTTATTTAATATAATAATAATAACGCACACACTAATCATAGCTCCGCACTTAATACACTATGTACCAATTCGGTTTCTGTAACACAGTTTTTCCTAGGTTTCATGGTGTTCATTCGTAACCCTTGGTATATAATAACACTACATTCGCAAAACGAAAACTGACAACATATTCTACGATAGACATTAATCGATAGTTTTCATGCCTAAATAGGAGTTATGAAATTTCACACAAATTTACATAAATTTATAAATCTAGGAATTCTCACTTGCAACTCTTACGATATTTATATTTCGTATCAATTTGAAAACATTGCGCCAGTGTATTCATAAATTGAAAAAATGAAATTTAAAAATTCTTTATTATATAATATAATAATAATAATAACGCACACACTCTACATAGCCCCGCACTAGGGAAACCCTGTGTCGCGGGTGCCATGGACACACACATAGACAACCACAAATTACACCCAAACTCACGAGAGAAATAAATGTTGGTCATACAAATATTTCTCCCGGCCCGGGAATCGAACCTGGGACCTTTGCGTGGCAGTACGGCATAGTAACCGTTCGACCACAGAGGCAGCATATAATTATTAGATTA